>NC_090695.1:93966839-94282122 GCF_013368605.1 Nyctibius grandis | reverse complement strand
AACTAAGCACCCAGAAACCTTAACCTCTGTGCCTCCAAGCTCCCACCCACCTGTAACATGAGGACAAGAATCAGCTACCTCACCCGGCTGTTGCAAGGTTTTCCTAATCAATCAGCTCATTAATTCATGCAAAGCATTAGATAGACAGCAGATGGATGGTTTTACACAATAGTACAGTATTTCTACAGTGAAATATTTCTACTTAATTCTCTGCCGGCAGCTGCCTGCCTGCTCCCATCTCACCGGCACAGAGGGGTCCTGGCTGACACAGGGACAGCCATGAGGTCCAGAGCAGTGGGGTCCCCCCTAAATCCCATGTGGGATTCCCTGCCTGGAGACACCCCTTTCACAAGGCTTCTTACAGATTTGATTTTCATCTCGTCATATTTAAAAGCTGTCTCAGGAGCGTAATGATTTTAAATTCACTCACCGCCGCAGTCAATCAATGGAGCAGCGGTGGCTGCTAGTGTCTCGCTAGCGGGCGGTGATGAATGGGGCTTTCGAGGCGGCATCGCTCGCCTCCGAGCGAGAGGAGAGCGTGGGCAGTGGGTGGGGAAGAGAAGCAAAGCCAGAAACAAGAATTAAAAGGAAGAAACAGGGCAGGAGGCAGGAAAGCCCAACCTGCTCACTGCAAATCTGGGACAAGCGTTCATCCGCTCCTGGGGGGCACGGCTTGGAGGGAGCAGTCTTGGCTTGTGTTAGTCTCCCTGATCTGTTATTTATCATCCTATATTTGTAATAAATGTATTAACCAGCTTATTTAAGATAAGTGCTAACCCCAAACCTGGCTTGTGCAGAGGACCAGAGCCCTGGCCACCAGCCTCCACTCTGCACGCGTGCCCCTGACCCGGCTTTCCCTTGCAGGAGGGGCTGAAGAGCAAACACCCAAGAGCAGGTCTCAAGAGCATGTCTTCCCTCAGGACAAAGCGAGAAAGGGCACAGCATCAAAGGCGTTATCCCTCGGCTCTTCCCGTGCAGCAGCAGACAGACACAAGCCCCACTGGGTGACACCCAGCACCCTGTGCCCCCCCCATCCCTGAGCAGCTTTGGGTGTCAGCAGCAGAGAGGAGCAGCCCTGCATGCTCACAGCCATCCCAGAGACCGCAGAGGGACAGGGACCCATCCCTGCAACTACCATGAGTTTCCAGCAAGGAAAAAAACAATTAAATGCATGCAAAGATCCCCCTGCTTGAGGGAGCCCGAAGGGTCTAATCCTGCCCCAGTAGGCTGCCAATCACCCTGCTCTACCGAGAAAGGATGCTGCTCAGCATCTGAAAGGAGCCACTTCACATCTGGGCTCTTTTTCTCCCAGGTCAGGTCAGTGCTGTGAAGCCTGGGAGCATAAAAATATTCATAATATGGAAAACTGGTATTACCAAAGAAGCTACAGCTCATGGTGTGAGCAGCACAGCTGGGTGTTACGAGTCTCACAAAGCACAGAGGGGAAAGAATCAAAGAAATGTAATCCACAACACCAGCAAAATAAAAATGAGAGGCAGTAAACGTAAATTAATCATGTTGCTCCAATTTGAGCAAACACTAATTAAGAATGTGTAATTGAATTAACGCATTATTTGGAAACCCAGCAAATCCTGAGTGGGGATATAAATACGTTATAGGGTTCCTTTGACATCACATATATCTCACGCATCACTACCCACAGTTTATTTTCATGTCACCAGAATCTCCAGATCTATTTACGTCCCTGTTGCTCACTATTGTTTCACATTTACCCCGTGTATCTATACCCTCTCTCCTCAATTCCACGCACCCAAGTGCTCCACATGGGGCAGCGATGACCATTTGATAAGTCAAAGCTGTGTAATAAATTAGCTCAGCTCATCAACCACTTCCCCTCCCTATGCCCAGCAGCCACAGGTCTGGGTCTAATTTGTTTAGAGCCTGGAAAAACATCAAATACCTCATTAAAAAAAAACAAACAAACAAATCCATCTTCTAGAAATGTATTTTTTTTCTACAACTTCAAGTGTCCATTTGCTCCATGTTACACTGGGAAAGGTCCTGCACAAGCAGGATCTAAGCCTGGTCCCGAACTGGTCAAGAAACCCAATATCATCACACCCTGGAAATAGCATCTCAGGAGAAAGGGGGGAAAAAAAAAAAGTCAGTCCCTCAAAGGTTTCACAGCAGATGTTTGTGCCTGTGAAAGGTCCCAAGATACCGCCTTTGCAGCTGGGACAGTTTACTAGTGCTTTGGGTATTTAGCAAGAGGCTTTACATACATCATTCTTCCCCCCTTCTGAGCCCTTCGCAGTGCGGCTTACAGTTCTTACTACACCTGGGTTTCTAGGAAGAGAAATACACAATACACCAAAAGGGAAGAAAGAAATGCAGTGAAATTGTTCAAAACAGTTAAAGACACCTGCAAGGGAAGCGGCATGAGAAAACAGCACAGGCGAATCCGAGTTCAAGCACACATATATAACTCCAGGAAAGGGAAAAAAGCAGCAGCGTTAAAATATCTTGTACTTAGGTATAAGCATATACTGTAGCAAAATACGCATGCTGTTTATAAAACATATTGAAAGACTTTCCCTAAAAGATGCCATATAAAGTGTAAAATTTTATTATCTCTGCCTGTCCATTTTACAAAGATATATACAAACAAGTTGCCAAATCTGCCTGCAGTTTGACTCCATTAAATCCAATGAGTGAGTTTGGCCCACAAAAAAACTCTGCACTTACTGTAATAAAGCTAAAAGCTGATACAGTAAAACACATACATTTCCATACGCTTATTCCTGCTGATTGAAAAACATGAGTGAGCTACAGAGATTGTCCTCTCCAGCTCCTAAAGAAATGCTGAGATGGGGGAGAAAAATAACCCAGACCTTGGAGTTTTCCCCTCCAGTTCCCCCTAAGCACAAAGGGGAGAGGGATGGGGGGAAGCCAGCAGGGTTGTGTTCCTTTGCCTTTCCTCACCGAGAGCCCTGAACACATACGACGTGCGTGTTTGAACAAAACACCTTGCCGATATAGCCTGGTCCCCAAGTTGGGCAGGACCCCACCCAGGAGGAAGAGGGGTCACAGGTCTGGACCCCATCCTGGGACACCCGCTTCTCCCCCACTGGTCCCCAGAGGGGAGGACACGCTCTGGCTCCCCCGGGATGCTCTGCCCCCCAAGGCAGCTGGCCACAATTTGATTTGCAGAGGGCTTTCCTTGCCATCGGTGCTTCTCCAGCCACTGGGTATTCTTGAATTATACCTTGAACCCTACATCGCAGGGGGGCTGTGCCAGGCTGTACAGAGGCCAGACCCAAATGGCACATCGTAAGCCTTCCCTGATTGACAGGGGGGTTTTCTTTGTTTGTTGAGGTTTGTTTTTTAAGATGCACACAGCTTTCTCTCAGGCTGCTGTCATAACCACCGCAACTCCCACCTCCCCGGTCCCTCCAGCTCCCTTACACAGGCTGACACCCTCCCTGCACCCCAAGTGCCACCTCCTCCAGACCCTCCTGCCCCAGCTCCTCATGGTGCACGGAGGCTCCAGGTCCCCCTCACCTGGAGCAAACTCTCACAGCTCCTTTCTTAGATATTTTTTATTATTCGCTCCTGTTACAGGGATGTCTCAGAGACTCACACGACCCTTGTGCTAGGGGCTGTACATATATTCACCACTCCCGCAGCCAAGCTACACTTCACATATTCATGCTCTTCCTCTTCTTTCTCTGCAGCAAGCCCCTGCCACCGCTCTCCTGGGGGTGTAACAGACATGGGACCAAGGCTCAGGGTCTTCACTTCAGCCCCTCACCCCAAGGTCCCCACAGCCCTACTGCTTTCACAGCTCTGCCTTCTTCCTCACCTACAATTTGGGGCCATGCGTGGCTCTGTAGCTGCCCCCCTGAGCCCCACCCAGGTCCTCTCCTCTCCACCAGCCACCTCTGTGCCCAGCTTGCTGCTGACCATCACACCTCCATCTCACCACACCTAACAGCCCCAGTGCTGCCCTGCCATCAGGCTCACTCAGACCCTCCCCAGGCCCTGGGTTTGTAACACCAAAAAAAATATCCAGCAACCACACCAGATCACACAAAACACTGCTCAAGGCTGTGCTCCCTGTTCATACCCCCTTGCAACCCCTGCAGTAGCTTCCTCCCTCCACCACCCTTCACCTCAAAGCCTTGCTGATGGCTCCACCAGCTGCCACCCCCATCACAGGCAGCTCAGAAAGCCACAACCTACCTGCACCAAGCCCCCAGCCCCACATCCTCTCCTCCCAAGGCTCCTCACTGCCCTGCAGCAGCTCCTTCTTGAGTCTCTCTGCTCCTCCAGGCTTCCCAGTGCCCTTTGCTGAGAAACAACGTAATCTCAGGCTTTCACTACACCTGAGCTTAACACCAATTCACAGCTCAGTGCCGGCAGCTGTGGCTTTCCTCAGCATGAAATTTCAGCCCTGGAGCAGCAGGCAGAGAAGCTCCACGTGGACCAGCACAGCTGGGATGCACCCGGACACTGCCTTCCACATCCCTCTGGGACACGGGGCTTAGCTGACGTAACCTGCTTGCTCGCCCCCAGTACACGCACAGGGAAAATAAGCATCGGAAAAAAATCGCCCGAGGATGAGGTTGAGACTTTACAAAGAGGTGGGACAGCACTGGGCTCTCCAGGGCATGGACCGTGTGTCCTGTCCCCATCACAGCTTCTCCAACCTCAGCGCTACATCCAGAGCTCGACTCAGAAACCTCCGAAGCACTGGCCACGTCCTTCTGTCTGCATGCGTTGTGCTATCCTATATTTAGCATATGATGGGAGAATCAAAATAAATAATCTATAGCTCATAATAATAAACCTTGCACGTCGAACAAGCCAAAAGCCTGACCTTTCATGGTTAAGCCATCCTGGTGAGAGGTTAGATCCTGTGTTTTCTGATCATCAAACAGGAAAGCATTTGCCAGACAGGGAGAACAAGCTCTTATCTAGACCTGATTTCTCTCCCCTCCAGGGGATCCTGTAGGATATTTCAGTTCTCTCTCACTCGCTATATGACTATTCCCTCCCCCAGTTGCTTGAAATCAGCCAAATTCACAATCTAATCTGGCCGGGAGTCAAAGGGGAGAAAAATCAAGTCCTAATGCAGTGACTACTTTGAATGGGGAATTGAAGCCAATCAGAAAGGCATTATTGATCCCTGCTTGGAGCACCTTGGTCAGGGAGGGGAGAGCACGGGCAGCCGCAGAGCTGCCCACCACAGCCAGCCGGGCTGCCCTGCCAGGCCTGCAGCTTTCCCAGCGCTCGCCCGGCTGGGAGCCGGCGTGAGGGGCGAGCCGGCAACGTCCAGCACGAGCTCCCCAACTGTGTGTGCAGGCAGGGAGAGCACCCACCACCCCTGTGCTGGCACTGGCGAGCACCCACGGCGTGCACTAGCCCATGGCGTGCACTAGCCCACATGTGTGCGAGAGCGTGACCCGTGTGCTAACTACTGCGGCGTGTTTGTGTGCAAACACTTCTAGTGTGCGTGGCTTTGGAGTGGACCCATCTGCAAGAGCAAGGCTGCTCCACCAAATGCGTGCGTGTGTGCGCAGCAAGGGCTACCCACATCTGAGCAGCGTTAGTGAGGGGCAGCTCTGCGCGAGAGCCAAAGCGCAGGCTGCAGGGCAGGGAAGGGGGTGTCTGTGTGGGTACCTGTCCCCCCAGCTGCCCGCCTGCGTGACCCTCAGGCACAATCCCTGCGGCAGGCAGGGGAAGGCAGCGGGCTGGCTCACCCCAGGCAGCGGGGCAGGTACAGCAGAGGATGGGGAGCAGCCAGACGGGGCTGGGCTCAGCTCTGGGCATCCCTGGGTGAGATCCCGATGCTTTGGTCCGTGTCGGAGCTCCTCTGCCTTATGTAACCGCAGCAGGGACGTAGCAAAGAGGGGACAGAGATCGGAGGAGAGGAGCTCCCCACTGAACCCCCCCCGCAAAGCAAAGGGAGCCGGAGCAGAAGCTGGATGCCCTCGGTAGGGTGGATGTAGACGCCAGGCCAAGGCAGCTGCATTGCCACCGGGCGGGCCGGGCCCGGCTCGGGGCTGGGGGCCGGTCCGGCCGCTGGTGCCGGTGCCGGTGCCCGCCGGGGAGCTGCCGCCCCGCTCGGCAGGGCCAGGGCTCGGCTCCCCCCGCGGCGTGCAGCGCCGAGCACAGCCCGGACGGGCCGGGCCGGCTGCCCCCTGCCCGGGGGGGGCTGCCCCGGGAAAGTGCTCAGCCCGGAGCTCCCCCGGAGCCAGCGGGACGCGGGGCGGCAGTACCGGAGGGGGAGTCCTGGGAAGCTGCGGGAATCCCCCATTTTGCAATGAGGCAGGAGGGAAACATCCCCCCTAAAAAAAAGCCCCAAACCCACGCGGGGTCCCGGTGGCTCCTGTCCCCCCCCTCGGGCTGTGCCCCCCAACCTGCCAGCCCGGGCTCCGCGGGGCCGTGCGGCCACCGGCACCTCCTTACCTGCCGGCGTCACGTCTGCTGCTGCCTGCCCTGCTCCAGCTCTTCCTCCTCTCCTCCTCCTCCTCCTTCCTCCTCCTCCTCTCTCCCTCTCCCTGCTGCTTGGGGCTCTTTATGGAGATTCATTCATTCATGCCTTCCCATCGGTCCCTCAGCGTTTCCCTGCCTCCCGGAGGCAGAGCGTGTGACGCCTCGCCCCTTTCCAGCCACTTTCTGCTGTCACAGAGCGGCGCTGCCCCAGCCCGGACCGGCGGCCGGGCTGGGACACGCGTGGGCAGCGCCGGGCCGTGGGAGCGTCCCCCAGCGCGGGGGAGTGGGAGTGGGCACGGCACCGACCCGCCCTGGGGAGACAGGCAGTCTCCGGCGCCCGTCACCGGGGCGTCGGGTCGCCCCCCAGGGCTTTCCGTGCTGCCTTCCGCCCGCCCCATCCCACGCCACGCCGCTGCCCCCCTTCCCCGGCCGCCACCGAGCAGCGGCTGCCGCGGAGGGGGTGCAGGCCCACCGGCTGGCCCCCGAGCAACCCTCGCCCCCTCCTTCCTTCTCTGCTCGCCTCCCCCCCAGCCCAGCCCGTCCTTCCTCCCCCTCTTCCGCTGCCTCCGCACCCGCTCCGCGGAGCGCTGCCCCAGCCGCGCAGCTCACAAAATCGCTGACTCAAGCTCGGAGAGGAGCGGCTGAGCCCGGCGTGGGGAGACAGGGCTCCCCCAGGCCCCCCCGGCCGGGCCCCCGCGCCCCGGGGAGGACTCCCCCGTCCCGGAGGCCGCTCGCTCCTCCAGGTCACCGGGGAAAGTCCAGCCCTGTCGCAGCCCCCCCAGGACGGGTGTCCCTCCGCTGCCCAGCGCTGCCTGCCCTCCCGCTGCACTTCGGGTGGGCTGGGGACACACTCCTGGTCCCCACCGACGGCACCCCACTGCCCCCCGCCCCCCGCTGCCTGCACACCCCGCCAGGCCGGGGCAAAACCGAGGGGTCGGGGGGGAGATGTAAACCCTGCAAAGTGCCAGGCAGCATGGCAGGAGGTGGTGAGGGGGGTGTTATTTTAGGTTCTAAACTTCAAGGGGTTGCCTCCCCTCTGCACAGGCACGGGGTTGTTCTTTCCAGCCAGGCAGGGCGAAAAAATCCGCTTTTTCCTTTAAAGACACCGTCGGAAATTTGAAGAGCAGGATCTGGGTTTGGGCGCTGCCGGAGCCTTCAGAGCGACAAACCGTTAAGTTGGGGTGAAACCCCTTAAAAATACTCCCCGAAGGGCCCCGCCCGCTCCCCGGTGAGCCGGGCCGTTTCCACAGGCGGTGCCACCCCCTTTGCAACGTTGCCATCAATTTCTATTAACGATCGCTTTATTCACCGCTGCAAACTTCTAAATATTTAATACGGCGCAAACCGGCCCCGAAACGCACGGAGCTGCCGGGAGGAGGCGAGTCCCCGGCTGGGGAGGGCGTGAGGGGCTGCCTGCGGCTGAGCCCGGCGGCCCCGCTGCCCCTGCCCCGGGGGGAGCCTGTTGATATGGGTCCCCCCCTTCCCTTCCCTCCGCTGGGCTTTCCCGGGGCTGCAAATCACAGCCTGGACGTTGGGCAGCATCGCGGTTCCCCCGGGCTGCCCGGCCCGGGGAAGGCAGGGGATGAGCGGGGATGCGGAGGGTTCTTGGCCGGGAAGAGCTGAAGGAGGAGGGTGCGGGATGGGGGGACACCCCGACGGGCTGGCATGTCCCCAGCACCGGGACGCTGCTGCCGGCCGGGTCCCGCCGCGCAGGGGTGGAGCAGCCCCGCTCCACATCGCGAGGGACGGGGGCTGGGGACCCCCGGGGGTTTGGGCTGGTCGGAGGGGTCCTGCCCGAGGCGGGGGGGCTGCCCCACACTGTCCTGGCATCCCCGGGCACAAAGGCACCGCCCCGGCGGCAATGTCAGGCGGGACCCGGGTGTGGGGGGTCCTGAACAGGGACCCCCCAAGGGAAGGAGGGGAGCGTCCCAGCCCGGCGCCGGGGAGCGGCCGGGGTACCCCTCCTCACGCCGCCCCGCGGGCCCCCAGCCCCGGCCGAGCTTCATTAAAATGCAATCAAGAAAAGACTTTGGCAACTCCGACTGCGGTTTAACACCGGCTCCGGCGACTGGCGAGTGCCCCGGTCCTCCGGGCTCACCCTGAATTTGGGAACTGAGACGGAACTTTACAGCAACATCTGTCATGATAATTAAAACTGCAACGAACCCACCGGCCAGGAACACGCTCCCGTGCGCCCCCCCCCAAGGGAAAGCGACTCAAACTCACAGCCAGGCACCTGCCCCCCGCCTCCCCGGAGCCATCAGCGCGAAGGCAGACGACCCCCGCCCGGCCGCCGCCGCACCGGGCGAGGATGCGGGGCCGGCACCGTCCCGGGGACCGGCCCCCGACTGGATGCGGTGCCCCCCCCCCCCCCACCAGAGCACGGACACTTCCCCCCCCCCCCGCCAGCCACCGCCGTCCTCCTCCACTAATTTTCTTTAATTAAAGCTCTATGTGCGGCACGTTTCGCGAGCACAGAAATAGCGGCTGAAGGAGCGCGTGTGGGGAGGCAGGTCCAACTGCCGGCGGGGGAATGCAGAAGGGATTGGGGGGGCGAGGGGCAGCCGAGCGGGGAGCGGGTCCCCCACAGCCCCCACCCCCAGGCCCGGGGCCGCCGGGGTTATTTGGGGTGGTGGGTGAGAGCCCCCCCCTCCCCGCCCCGCGGAGAGGGGATGCGGGCGGCAGCCCCCTGCCCCCGGGGGGACGCTGCTGCCCGCGGCACCGGCTGTTCCCCCGCAGCACAGGGGCTTCCCGCAGGCAACACTTGCAGGGGCTCCCCCGGGGATGCCCCGGCCCGGGCGCACCCCGCAGGCGGTGGGGAGACCCCGAAGTGGGGATCCCCCATGGGCGGAGGGGGACACGGGCCGGGCAGCCGGCGGGGCTCCCTGGGCTCCGCACCCCTGACCCGGCCGGGGGGAGCGGCTCCGGGCCCCTCCTGGCACCCGGGTATGGGGGAGCAGGAGGGGCTCCAGCCGAGCCGGGGGACCGCCCGGCGGCGGAGGGGAGGGTGCCCCGCGGTCCCCCCCCTCCGAAGTCCCAACCTGGGTTGCAGCCGCGAAAAGTTTGGCGACACGGAGCGGCCACCGGGGGCTGCGCGGGGCTCGGCGGGCACCCGGGGCTCGGCGGGCAGCGCCGGGCGCCGCCGCGGCGGGGAGACACCGGGCGGGGGCCGCGGGGGCCGCGGCGAGCTGGAACCGGGCGCGGGGCCGCTGCGGAGCAGGGGCGGGGGGCTCAGCCCGGGGTCGGGGCCGGGGCGGGGGGGGCCGGGCGGGCTGCGGCGGGGGCTGCGGGCGCACCTACCTGCTTCGGCGGCGGCTCCCGGCGCTCGGCGGCGCGCCCAGCCCCGAGGCGCGGTGATGGGCGGCGGGTGCACCCGCGGCTGCGGCTCCCCGCGCCCTTCCAGGCGGGCGGGCCGGGGGCAGGAGGCGGGCAGGGAAACGCAGCCGGAGCCGTGCAAATCCCGGCGCTGAAGCCGGGCTCCGAGAAGAGAAGGGCTGCAGCTCCTCACTGCGTCAGGCGGAGAGCCCTGCCCGTGCGGGCGGCGCCGGGCAGCGCTGCCAGGCCCGGGGGGCTGCCATCGGCCCGCTTCGGCCCGGTTCGACCCGGCTCGGCCCGGCTCGGCTCGGCACAGCACGGCTCGGTCCGGTTCGGTACAGCTCGGCTCGGCTCGGCTCGCCACGGCACGGCTCGGCTCGGCACGGCACGGCTCCGCTCGGCTCGACTTGGCCCGGCTTGGCTCAGAGCGGCTAGGCTCGGCTCAGCACGGCACGGCGGTGCGGTGTGGGCCGTGCGGAGATGTGCAGCTCGGCTCGGCTCGGCTCGGCCCGGCAGTGCGGGCAGGGGGTGCGGTGCGGTGCGGTGCGGTTCGGCTTGGCTCGGCCTGGCCTAGCACGGTCCGGTTCAGCTGCGTGCGGCTTGGTACGGCTCGGTTCAGCCTGTCTCGCGTGGGCGCGGTGTGACCCGGCTGGGTCCGGCCACGCTGTCACGACATGGAGCGATAAGCGGCTTGTCCGGGAGCACCGGGCTGGCACCGGGGGAGCGGGGCGGGGGTGACTGTGTGTGTGACACCTTGTGTGAGCAGGGGGGTGAGTGTGCCGGGGCTTGTGAAGGTGATGGTGTGTGTGTCGGGGGATCTGCCTGTGTGCCGGGGCGGTGTGTGTGGTGACACCTCGGGGGCATGGGTGTATGTCGGAGGTGTCTGTGCCTGCGTGTGTGCCAGGCCGGGGGGGTGCAGGAGCCCGGCTGCGTCTGTATTTACACACACGAGTCTGTGAGTCCATGTGAGCATCTCTGTGTGTGCCCATGTGTGCGTGAGAGCCCCCCACACTGCTCACACCAAACCTGAACCTCTGTGGGTCAAACTGGGCCCAGCTGGGCCATGCCAGGAGATGCAGGGAGCACCGGGGCTGGGGTGAGGAGGCTGGAAGTGCTGGGACAGCGATGGGACTGGGCCAGGACCCCTGCCCGCAGCCACCTGGGGTCCCCAGCTCCTGTGCTCAGCCCTTCCCAGACATCCTTCTGCCCCAGACCACCCCTCGCGTGACCCACGCTCCCATCCCACCTCCCCATTTTGGGGTTTTTTTAATGCTGTTTTAGCGATACAACACACAACTTCAGGGTGATTAAAGTGTGGCTGGCACTGAGCCAGCCCTTGGAATAAAAGTGCCTTTCTCTCTCCCCATGCGCTGCCATTTGGGGTAAGGACTGGCCAGTGCGTTTCTTGTGATGGCCCAAGGTGTCTCAAGCCATCTCCAAAACCACCGCCGAGCCTGCGAGTCCCTTTTGCAGCCCTGCAGGGAGGTAGCAGAGGAGACAGACAAGGAGAGACATTTCACTCCTTTCAGTTCAATAGCAACACCACCACCACCACCACAGCCAAATCACCTGAAGCGTGGAGTAACAGAGCTGGGAGGCAGCCGGGGAACAGGCAAGCCATGGCCCCTCTCCAAACGGCAGCTGGCAACCCGGCGCAGCGCTCGGCTGCGTTAGACACACAGCCCTGGGGAAGTGCCCGCGGAAACGCAGGAGACGCCCCTGTGATGGGGAGGATGGGGCAGGGAGAAGCGCTCCCACATCCTCTGCTCTGCAGCCCCGATCTGGCCCTCGACCCGCTGGGGAGGCTGTGGGGCTCGGTCTCTGTGCGAGCTGGTTGCTGTGGTGCTCTTCCCTTCCCCTTCCCCACCACCACCTGGGCTCACGCCCCTGAGGCATGGGAGACCCCTCCATCCCTGGAGCAGGGATATCCCCTTTCTCCCATGTTCCCTGGGATGCCCTGAAGTCAAGGAGTTCCTGTTGAAATTGCTTTGGATCAGTAAATCCACAGGCAGCGACATGAAATAGGGAGGAGGCCACCATGAGGGTAGCTCCAGGGTCAAATGTCTTCCTGGGGAGGCTGGAGATAAGAGGTCCCATCTCTCCTCTGCCTTTGTTGGAGAAGGGTCTTGAGTCCCGGGCTCATGTCAGGGAGCTGTCACATCTCCCTGGGTAGGAGAGGAAGGTTTGCAAAAGGCTCTTTGCCAATTTGCTGCCCATTGGCACGCAGCACCCAACTGCCCGGGGCTGCTTTGGGAGAGGCAGCCCCCCCCAAATCCCCAGCCTCACCCATGGATCAAGGACAGGCTCTAAAGCAGCATCATTCCTACCAGCTGCCAGGCCAACGGGGGAGGTGGAAAGACATGGTGCAATCAAACAACTTTGTAAACCAAGATAAATCAATAAAAGAAGTAAGTACTTCTGAGCGAGCTGTTCCAGTTCGTCTGGGAGGAAGTGACGCCAGCCCAGCTTCTGGCCCTATATTTAGTAAAAAATCTAAACCAGACATTCATAATATCATTAAAGACAGGAAGGAGTAAAATAAGACGTAGCCTTGCTGGGATGACTGATCTATTTATGCAAGACAGCAAGAGGAGTGCTGTGAGACATGTGTTGGGTCAGGAGAACCTCTGTGGGCCCTTCCCCTCAACCAGCAGAAGATGACGTTTGACGCAGCAGGTTTGAGCAGTCCTAACCCAGTTTAACAAGCAGTACGGGAGGGAGAAGTGGTTCATAAAACATTGGCTGCTTCTCCCAGCGACATGGAGGTGGTATGGGGACGAGAGCTCTTGTGCTGCCTTATGTAGCATCACCTGGAAGGGAAATGCTGGCCAAGGGACAGAGCATTGGCTGGGTAGCGCTCTGTTTGTCCTTGCAGAACGGGGAGGTGATAAGTTAGATAAGGACACCAATGGCTCTGAAATGTGGCGTGACCTTGGGCAAGCGACGTCCCTCCTTGCCTTGCTCAGGGCAGGGACCTTGTTGTCCCCCATGCGGTGCCCAGAGCAGCAGGGCTCGACTCTGGATTCTCTTTGTGACAACCTGGTGTCCTCCGAGAGAGGAAAGCACTCCCCAAAATATGGGAGTCTGGAGGGAACAGTGGCAACGTGACAGTCTTGCCTCTTTGCAGAGCCTCCGTGAGAGTCAGATGTTCCCACTCTACCTTCATGGGACCCCAGGGGGCTCGGGATGGAGGTCTGGGGTCCTTTGCTCAATTACACCATTCCTCCCCCCCCGCAAAAGCAATGGCTTCAAGTGTCTTATAAAACACAAGTGCCTGAACATCCCCAGTGAGACCTGTAACAGCAACGACCCCACCGTGCACAGAGGGTGAAAGTCCAACCAGCCTCGCTCCAGCCAAGGCTCCCACGAGGGCTATGCCTGCGGCTCCCCGCTCCTGCCGCCGGTACGTGCAAAATGCGCCACGACAGGGAGCTCTTGCCAGGAAAAAGGGAGACCGATCCTTGTGGGAAGGGCATGATCTTCCCCCCTTCACGTCCCTACGAGACCGGCTGGCGTCCCCCAGCTTGGAGGGTGAGTAGACCTGCCCCACCACCGAGTCACCATCCAGCAATGTGAGGGGATGCTGCCGTGAGGTTCCCAGCGATGTACCAGCGGGGCTGCGGGTGACTCGCCGTCCAAGGGATAATTTTTTGCAGCCTGAGATGCTTCTTAGCTGTTGTTGTCAAACCCTATCTAAAAATCATCAGACTAATTAGAAAACAAAAAATGACATTTTACGGACTGTTAGTGCCATAAGTGGACTGAGGCCTTATGGTATTTAAAGAATGCCTGGAAAACAACTGCGGTATTTACATCTGGGAGAGAGTTACCGGGCTCAGGCAGAAGCTGCGTTTCAGAATATTTTTGTTTAACATACTCAGCCTTGGTGATGACAAATATTACTGCACATCATTACCCCAATTTTTCAGGGTGCTAATAGCTCATCCATTGCAAATCATATCTGCTGGAGACTTGGCAGCTTGGATGCGTTTTTATAGATTCCCATTTGTTCTGATTTTCTATTTCATTTTTGTCTTTGAAACTCTGAAGAAGTCAATTTTGTGTCAGGGAAAGGTATCAGCAGTGGGGACAGGGGACTTCTGCCAGCTCACAGCCCAGGTGCAGAGTGGTTGTGCATCACGAATCGCTCTGCTTAGGGCCTCCTACCTGGAGCTGGTAGAGATGTCCAGGACTGGTTTGGTCTCTAGATCTACCTCTACTTGCTGGACCTGGCAGCTAAGGTGATGTTCGTGAGGGTGGTGGAGTTGTCATGCAGACACTCAACTGCCTCTCAAGGCAGAGGCCCTTCCCAACATCATGTGCTGCTTGCACTGACCCCCAAAGTCTGAAAATGGGCTTGATTTGGTCCTATTCATCCTTGTTGATGCCAATCACTATCTCCCTACCATGCTTGCATCCCTGCTGAGCATAAGGGATCCTACGGCTATGACTTTGGATTCAGTGCAGCAAAGGTTGGATGTCCTTCACAAAGGCCCCGGGGGACTCATCCCACTGTTGATGGTTTCTTTTGGCCCCCCTGGACACCTTGACATGCTACGGTAGTGCAGATTACATAGTGCCTTCCACCTGAGGACCTCCATGCAAGTAAACAGAGTGAATAATTCACACTGAGTAATTTCTTTAAAGATTGTTGTCTTTTTTTCCCCTCTCATACACACATTGTCCATGAAGAGAATGAGAAGTTCTCCAGTGTGCTTGTTCGGTGTTATTCACAAGCTTCTTTGGTGAATAACTCTCAGCTTATGGGTGCTTTGAAACCACAAACCTGGAGTCTGCCATCAAACCTTCAAGTTCCAAATTGGGTCATGGCCCAACAAAACACACATTTCAAGCCATGTGTCCCAGGGCAAGGTCCAAAATCCACCCTGCTTGTTTAGTCACCTCCAAACACCAGTGGATGGAGAGAAGAGACTTCTCTCTGCCCTTCTTGGCACTGCAGAGACACAAGCATACACATTATGACCCCCGTTTTTACAAGTGGCCACAGATTTGGGAGCCTCATTTAAGACATTAAAGGCACGCTGCTGGTACCCAAGGTTTAATCTCCTTTGGGGTGTTGATGGAGGCAAGTCAGCCTGAATCTGAAGGTCTTCACAGCAAAACTTTTCCTTTTTTGCTGTGCCTTCAGTTCTTCTACACTCCTGGTGTCCATCTGATGGCATCTCCAGTGACCCTTTGCTCGAGGAGTCTCACCTTGTCACACAGAAGGGACCTCATCTGTCCCTCAAAAGGCAGAGCTGGTTCAAGGCTTGTTGGTGGCAGTGGCCAAACCAAGCGATGCTATTCCAGGGCTATCATTGAGATGAAGCTTCTCGGCTTTGCCAGAGCCATCCCTGAAGCTGATCCCCAGCAAGAAAGGTTTACAGGGAGCACACGCCTCCCTCGGAGACACGCAGATGCAGCACGACTTTATTTACAGAGCATCAGCTTGCACATTCCCTAAGAGCTCTGATTCATCCCTCCCAAACCCTAGAACAAATACTCCAAAATCAGTCTACAGCATGGGGACAGGCTTTGTTCAGCGCTTTGAAAGAGACCAGGTAAAGTCATTACCCTCACTTTGCATAGCAAAAATGATATGCATAAAGCTGCATAGAAAACCCTGCAAAGCTCAAAGGAAACAAATGGGCGACTTGCACCATGAATTTCAATGGGACTTTGTGCCGCCAGGATAATAGCCAGCGAGACAGTGAAATATTGCAGAGAGAGACACTGGGCAGTAAAAACAAGTTCTCCTTGCTAATGCAGTGGAATATCCCGCAATATCGCACGGGGGGAGATTGCAGAGCAATTGCACGGGGGCATGTGGAGCAGCCTGAGAGACAAGGGATCATGCTCGGGCACAGGACAGGAATAATTTGGGATGGCGGCCAGGGGGGTTTATTAAGCACAGGGAACCGCCCTGCAGCTTCTTGCTGGAGCTGTTCCCCCCCAGGCTTGAAGAGCTATTTACCCAGCTCATCTTGGAGGCAGCACCTAGTTTGCAGGGAGGTCTCCAGCCAATTTTTCACATGGGTTAACTGCCTTTGGAGCAACTGACCTATTGGAGGCCAGCAGTGGCTGTGGGATGGAGATCTGTAACCACATTTCTTGTTATTATTCCCAGCAGCTGCCGAACACAGCCCCAGCTCAGGTTCCTGCTGTGCTGCGGTCCCAAGCAGGACAGACAAGGGAGAGTTTGCAGGAGAAGGGGCTGGCCCCAGGGAGCCCCCGGCCAGGGCTGCAGCATCCACGGCAGCATCCCAGCTCCATGGGCATGGTGCCCCAAAGCATCTCTGCGTCCTGTAAGATCCCTGCTCCCCCCCGTCATCCTTGGCGGGATGCCCTGCGGGCCATGGGCTCAGCAAAGTCTCTAAATATTGACCGAGGAAAATCATCCTCCTATTTGACATCCAAAGAAAATGAGGCTTCCACGTAGCTGGATAACTCACCCGAGGCTGGAGTGGAGTGAATTAGCATCCTTTAAATTAAAGAGCTTTAAACAGCATCTTCTCCCCAAACTGCCATTATATCCATTTCAATAGTTATAGCAAACACTTTGCAAGCAGACCCAGAGGAAGAGGAAGGAGGAGGGAGAAAGTCAAGACAGAGAGGATGGGTGATGCTCTGACGTGGTGCGGAGGGGGCCGTGAGATGTCTGTAGGCACCAGGAGCAGCCTCTGTTACCAAGGCAAAGATGTTAAAGCAAGCGATTCCCTAAAGCACCCTAAAATTTTATAGATTGCTGATGGTGAAAGCAGTAAATGAAAGGACACCTTTGAGTGAGCACTCATGTATTAAACAGTCTCGGAGGCTGTCCCCATGCAAAATAGAGTGTGTCTTTCAAGGCTGTGTAACTCCACAGCAGATACAACAGATGAGTGATGCTAAATCCGGACAGGGAAACCTCACCAGGACCTTCAAGCTGCATTTTCAAGATGTCCACAACAAGGGAAAATGGCAGTGTGATAGCCTGGCTGCTGCCACGGAGACTGGCTACTGGTTCCTGCGCATGGCCACCTGGCTATTTCAGGGTCAATTGTGTTTTGGGCTAAAGGGAGATAGGGAGAAAGGAGAGAACAACCAAGCTGTGTAGGTGAAGCTACAAGACCGGACTTTTTAGGTCACAGCTGTGGCCACTTAAACCCTTTGGCTCTGAAAAGCAGAAAAAAACTAAGATGGGTGAAAGCAGTGGGCAAACTAGAAATTCAGATGGGAATCCAGCTATCCAATACACCAAGTCTGGGATTAATGACACCATCTTAACTTCCTCTCTTATTTCAAGGCTGACCAGAGATCCAGGCAAACACGAGCATATTCCAGAAGAGATTTGGAAGTGGGCTCAGAATGAGTCACGCGGTGTGTCTCCTTTTCCCCAGCTTTCCCCCAGGATCCTGGGAGCGGAGACCTCTGAGTCCTTCATCTTCTTTATCTGATTCCAGGCAGGCTGAGCACAGCCTTGAAATAAGAGTGTGAGGAGCGACTCTCCTCCCTCCATACCACCCCGCAGCACCAGGACTCCGAAGGCAGTGCCGGGCTAATTTCCCTTTTATTGACACGACGTTCAAAATAGCACAGTATGTGGGGCTGCTGGCTCAGGGGTACCCAGGTAAGGAAGGAGCTGCTGGGGAGGCTGCAAAGCTGCGAGCAGATCCCACGACGAGACCCAGCTCTGCAGTGACTACAGCCATCCAAACCAGCATTTGTCTCCGCTGAGGCTCACAAGCCCCTTGGGAAGGGAAGGACCTGCTATTCAGCGATGCCATCAGATCCTGGGGGAATATTTTGCTCGAAGAATGGGAGTTCAGAGGATTTCTGCAGCTTCCCCTCCCAATCTCAATTTACTTTGCTGAATTAAAAGCAGTGTGGGCTGGAAACGACGTTAAAAGGAAAAAGGAGACAGAAAAATCATGCTGAGCGTATTGTTCTGGATAAATAAGACATAGGCGTGTTGTGGAAGGTAGCTAAACCCATCCCACAAATGGTCTTCTCCTGCCAGGAAGATGTGACAAAAATAATTACTTGGGCTATACGTAATTACTGTGCTGCTTGGAGCAGCCGCCTGCCCTTGGCACAGTTACGGGAACCTTCGCCTGATATTGGTTAATGACATTAACCATTAGCCCATTAATGTTCTGACCCGCTAAACGGGCTGTGATGTAGCAAGTGATGTAGCTGGGCACCCGCCTCTGTGTCTGCCCACGCCAAGGGGGGAGCACCATGTGCCTGTTGCAGGAGAAATGCTCCCAGTTGCTGATCCCAGTTGCACCAGTGCCTGGAGATGGATGGACCCCAGTGCAATCCTGCATCAAGATCTCCACTCAGGAGATGCTGGTTGCCACTGGCAGGGCCAGGTTGGCCCCACAGATGCCAGCGGTGGTTTGTGGTCCTCAGGGAGGTAGGACCAATGCAGAAAAGCACAGAATTGGTTTGATGATGAAAAAAGAAAGGGAAGAGGTGATGAAATCACTTTTTTCCTCCCCCAGGTGGAAAAAGCTCCAAATTCCTCCAGTTTTGGTCCAGCTGCCAGGAAGGGACCTATTCCACAGGTCACTTGGGGAAACCTCCGTGGGATAAATTAAATGTTCTTCATTTAATTCTCTCAAAGGAGGAAATAAGAGTTTTACAACCAGCTGTCAAATGCTCCGCAGCTAAAATATCAACAAAGTATGACAGACGCGAGACGTAAAAAGCCTCTGAGGTTTCGTTTTATTGACTGGGAACTCTCTGTTTCTTATCTTATTATCTTTCAAGCTAAACCGATACGAGCTGAACAATCAGGAAATAGAATAGCATCATTGGCAAAGACCATCCTCTCCCCAAATAGCTGACAGTGATGAATACCTGAGGAGACCCATCGCTTCAGCACAGTGGGATCTAACAAAACAGAGCATTTGATCTCATCCCATACAACCCATTTCGCTGGAGGTGATGGAGATCCAAACGTCCTGCGTCTCCTGTAGGTTTATCTGGCAATAATCTAACATTTGGGTCATGTGGAGCCAGGTCGCAGATTGATAATCACATACTTGAAGATCACAGGCTATGAAAATTATTGCTGTGCTGGCTGGAATAAATTATGCAAAGCAATGCGTTATCTGGAAGCCTGCAATGCACACACACATACACACACACACACTTCGGTGATCTATCGCTCTCCATGCAGATGTTCTGCTGCAAAGACATTTTAATTAATACATTGAAAATACGTTTCCTGCCTTGTCTGAGCCAGACATGAGCAGGGAAATGATGCCAAGTGGGGAAAAAGCCCCCACTGCAAAAGAAATGACGAAGGGAAATGCAGTGACTTAAAACCAGTCAGAACTAAGTGGTGTCTGAACTGGGGCCCAGGCTGTAGCTGTAGCACAACTCCTCAATACTTACTGCTCCTATTCCTCCTGCCAAGGGCATCCCTGCACCCACTCTCCATCCCCGGCATCCCCACTGCCCCCATGGGCAGCACCAGGGAGGACCCAGGTTAAGGCTCAGTGAGCCACCGTTCAAAGCAGAAGCCAAACCTAATGCATGGAAACGTGGCTCTTTCTGAAGGGCCACTGAAATGAAAAAGCCCAGTCGAGACACTGTCCACACCAGCAACATCTGGGTATAAACGTCTCATTTCCAGCCAAGAGAAATAATTTGAGAAAGCAATTTCCATTCCTCAATGCAAACCGAAAGGATGAGACATTTGGCTTAATTAGGAAAAGGATTTGTGCCTTTGATGCTTTTCTCCTTTTCTGTTTTATTTTTACTGACTCTCCTGCCTCACCCATGAGACTCTCCCATATGGACCAGCCAAGGACCGTAGTGGCAGCCATACATAAAAACGGGCCATGATTGCCCAGCTGTCCCCAGTGCCCACCCGGAGAGGTGCAGCCCTGTGCTCCCATGAGCTCTCCCTCCTCGGTGCCGCTGCGGGCGTTAGAGGTGGCCTCCTCCATCACATGGCAGAGAAGAAGCTTAAATCAGCCCACCAGAAGGTGGTTGAAGAGACCCACAAAAGGATGGGAGAGGAGATGGGGAGGCAGGTCAGCAAGGCACAGACCAAACAGCGGTGCTAATTCCAGTGTGCATCCTGATGGCTCAGGACAAAATCCCGCAGGGAACCAAGGGCAGAGGGAGGTGGGGAGTTGGGGCAGGAGGAAGGACGAGCCCAACAGCAGCACATTCGCCTCCCCAGAGGTGGCACATTCCTGGGGACACCACTCGGTAAGCATGTCCTGCCCGGCTCACAGCGATTTTACCACAGTGGGGTTGTTGCAAGCATCTGACGTATCCTTCTTGTAAAGTGACACCTGGCCACGGCCCAGGGTTAATCCTGGGTGGGAGAGTGGGAACCCAGAGCTGTTGTCCCCTGGGGAGGGGGGTGTGCCTGCAAAGACACCTCGTGCCAGGAGCTGAGCAGGGTGCAATGGATAGAGGCAAGTTACCACCTCAGGGTCTGTCCTTGCCCAGGGGACGCACAGGCAGGTCAGCGTGTGGGATGCAGCCCAGCTGGGCACCTCCATCATGCTCCATCGGGACCCAGGGAGAGCGATAACCAAAACCCCTGTCTGAATCTAATCAGCATGGAGGGCTCCGACCTCAAGCAGGGAGAAACCCAGATATATTCCCTGGAGAAAAAGAGATGTGAAATTAGCCTTGCCAGGCTAGGGAGTGCTTTTAAATTGCAGCAGAAGTGTTTGAGAGATAGCTCTGCTCTCCACAGGAGCTTCTCCCCATCCTCAGGATTTAAGCCTGTTAATAGTGGAGTATGATGATATTATCTGTTTGTATTGCACTTTTTATCACAAACGGTTCCCAAAGTGATTTGCTATCGTGTCCTCCAAGAGCTGCTGAAACACAGGCCCTGTTGGGAAGCAGCAGCAGAGCAGCCACCACCCCACTTACAGGCTGGTGAAAGGGGGAATTTGGACCAAGAAAACCACGTCCTTGGTTCCTCAAACCCTCGCAAACCAGCAAGGATGTGGGATTTATGGTCCTACCCAAAAGATCTGTGTATAAGAAAGTCCGGTCTGTTTAGCTTGGTGGGATGACAGAGCAAACTCTGACCTTGGCCAGGTTTGGACCAGAGGCTCCCGGGAAAAGCAGCGGCTCCAGCCTCAAGCCTGACCCATCGCTTGCTGCTCCGCACCGGACCCACGTTCCCCTCAGAGAACGCAGCCTGTGCTCGCCCCCGCTGCCGGGCCTGAGCCACCATCCCTGGTCCTCATGTAAGAACATGTGGAAATGCGTTTCTCCAGCCCTCCTCGTGGAAAGACGCTCCCAAAGCCAAACCTGGGGTTATTTCTGTAACCTCTGCTCAAAAAACTGCCTGATCCACCAATATTAGAGCACAGACATGGGGAAGGTGGTGTTAGAGGGAAAAGAAGATGAAAGGTGGAGGGGCAGTGGGGTGGGAGGAGAGAAGGAGTGAGACTAGGAGAGGAAAAGCAAAGGGGAGATTTATCCTCAGGGAGCAATGGCCAGGAAGGGTGGGAGAGGGAGAGACTCGTTGCAGCCACACAGTCCCGGCTGCCATGTAGCCCCAGAGGAGGCATGCGATGTCTCTCCCCGAGGATTTCTCTCTGCAGATGAGATCCCAGCAGCTGATAGCAATGGCAGCAGGAGAAAACGAAGTGAAAGCCCTTTGCCAGGCAGGGAAAAGCCTGCATTTCTCACCCTCTCATTGACTCCCAGAGGCTCAGGTGTTGGCATCTGTTCTCCAGCTCCCAGCTCAGAAAAGGGAGGATCGATGGGATTACAGATCTCTGACAGAAAGCAGAAGCTCGCTACTGTGTTTAGACACAAAAATAAGCAGCTTTCTCCCAAAGCAGCTGACAGAGGAGCCCAAACCCTGTAGCCTCCAGGCCAAAACCCAAATAATCCACCCCACCCTGGTCCACAGACCCCACCTCTGCAGAATTAACCCGGGCTGCCCTGACCTCCCCCCTGGCCGTTGCATGGGGATGCCGGGAGCCTTCAAGCAGCTCCCCGTGCCGCTCTGCCACCGGCCAGCTGCACCCAAGGTCTGGCAGTCCTCCAGCGCCGTGCCACCATCCCCTGCGTGCCAGCGAGGGCAGACAGCGCCTGCCACCGCGCATTTGTCGCAGCACGAGGAACAGCAAGAGACGGTCCCAGAAAGCCCAGTGCCTGCACGGGGGAGGCAGTGTGCCGCAGCCGGCGGTGCAGGCAGACCTTCCCGGGAGCACCGCCACAGCTTCGCTCGGGCTGCAGCCCAGGGCTGTGGGCGAGGGTGGCTGTGTGTACTGCTCTGTGCTTGCCAGGACTAGCAAAGGCAGGACCAGCATCTGCCTGAACCACCTGGACATGCAGGTTGGAGGACCGCAGTGCAGTTGCCTGCGAGCATCACCTGGCAATGCACGTAATTAGGACAAGTATTTGTGTGTGTTTTCCTTTGATACAGGAAGATGGACAGATACTTTGCAGAACTGTTTCCTTCCCTAAAAGCCAAGCGCAGATGCTGTGCCCAATTCTCCTTCCTACGGCCACTTTTTAATCAATCAGACGTACTGGGCACAGGCACGCCGACCTCAAGAAGCATTGCGCAGAGGTGAGAGCCTGCAGCTCCGTGCTGGGAATACCAGTGGAGACACAAAGCGATTTCACTCACAGCTATATCATCGCCTGATTGACACCCTGTAATAAAGAGATTCGCCACATAATTACCGTGCATTTGGGATGCAGCACCAGTATTTTTTTTAACCCAGTGACAGCTTTAAACAGTAGTTAAAGTCTATGTTTATATTAATGTCATTAGTTATTTTTGTGCATTTTACAGAAAAGGCTTTTCCTTGAAATGGTGATATAGTAAACAACAACTCAGGTGTCTTCTGGAGACATCTCTACCTCTACTTTCAGATGAACTGTTTAAGCGAATGGGAGGGGAAGGATCTGAGCTGAGATTTAAAAAGCAGCAGCTTGACTCGATGATAACAAGGGATGCAGGACCAGGCACTGCTGCCGGGAGCCCCTCGCTCTGTCCCCTGGCTTCCACACTTAGTGTCCTGCCGCGGCAGCAATAATTTGCCACGTCTTCACATGCGACAAGCTGTTAGTGGCTGAGACCTGATGTCTGTCATCACACCTTTGGCTGGATACAGCCAGGACAGGGGCACATATGCCGTCGTATTCAGGTATCTATCCCAGCCTTGCCAGAAAAGATGTTAAACTAGGCATATAACAAATGAGAGAAGGAGCTTGGCATTTACTGGTAGGGAGAAACAATAATAAATGATGTTTTTTATTAAGAAATATTACCTAGAAAGTTTATTTCTATTCCAAGGGCCTCCAACAGCCAGCAATGTAATAGAGAGGAAAAAGAAGATGAGAAGAGGAAAATTAGAATAATGAAGATGATCAAATAAAAACACACGCATATCTATGCCTTAAGTCAATAACACCTAGACATCGCAGCTGGGCTGGTGTTTTTCTGCAATGAAAGAAAGGCCTCATTTCATAAACTGACACAAATTATCCTGGAATCAAAATGAAAATGGGTACAAAAGAGGTGGTGAAATATTATCAGTCAGGAATGGGAACATGGGTCCTTCCATCACTGTCACCAGGAAGTTACAGCTCCAGCGGATGCGCCGAGCTCAGCCCTGGGGCCTGCTGCTCCAGCACGAGGGTTTGGGCTGGTACCAGGAGCCCCTGGAGATGCGGTGGTCTCCTCTCCAGACCTGCCCGGGTACCATCTGTGGCTGGGCACAGCAGCGTGGGGCAGAGGCAGGCCACCCTCGTCTCCCACCAGGCGTGGGGGCAAATACCTGTCCTTCACAAAGATGCATTTTAATGACTAACTTGGGAGTTGAGGGAAATCCAGCTACCAGCTTTCACGAGGTTCCTGGGCCCTGCTCCTCAACCTCCCACCATCACCAGCAAGCCTTTGTCAATCAGAAGCACCATTTCTGATGGCCCCTGTCCCAGGGCTGGGTTGCATCTCCGCAGTGGCAGTCACCCATCATTAACTACGTGACTCAGGCATTTTTCCTGAGCTGCTGCTCAGTTCCCAGCTGGTAGCAGAAGTTCTCGTCATCTGCCCTTACGTGTGTGACCTTGTACTCCTGGTACTCTTAGATTTAATCACTTCTCTTCTACTCATGTTGAGATCACCCAGGTCTTCTGGTATGACATTACATGCCTCTGTACTGAGGATACTTCCCAGCATTGTGTCTCCAGACCATTTCATTAGCATAAGGCTAATTTTTATACCAAGGTCATTAAAAAATCATATGATGAAAACATCGTCATCCCTGAAATCTGTCCTTGAGAAACTTGGTGAAGTGTAAGCCCTTTACTCAGTGCTTCCCTGCTCCACACTGCCCCACCTTTTGTCCCACTAATTCCCACTTCCTCTGGTTTAATTAACAGGACACAGACAGGTGAGGCAGCCAGGCTGTGAAACTGCCCAGGAAGTGAATCTGGGGGTAATAATGGAAAAAGACAGTTTAGGGAAGAGGCTGGTCTGCATACACACATCTTGCAAAGATGACCCAACTCTGAAGTGTGCATCTCGGCAGCCTTGTCTCCGTGGGGAGGAGGGGACCACACAGCCGCTCTCAGGGACAGACCGAAGCCATCTGTGGTCCCAGCGATGGCCTGGCACAGTGTGACTCTCCTTTCCCACCTCCTGCTGGTCACTGCCTTCTCAGGAGGTGGAAGCGGTGTCTGGATTTAAAGGTCTGAATCTGAATTCGCTTAGGAAACACCCTGAAGCCTTACTCTTTGTACACACCCTTCTGCAATGATGCCTGCACTCCACAGCAGGACCCTCAGCCCGCTCCTGGAGCACCACAAACCTGTCCCAGCAGATTTTACCATGGAAAGGAGCAGCATTACAGCATTGCCACATCCTGGAGGTATGTCACTGTTAGCACTCTCTGGATGTGGATTGCCGAAGTTAATAACTGTGTGTGTAACAAAAAGGAGGCCTGCAGAGAGGATACTGAAGCACAAAGGACAAGAAACAGAAGGTCCCCAATGGATGGGGGAAGCCATGGTATCTGCGAGGAGCCCTTCTGGAGCTCAGCTGATGGGAAGGGCAGCGCACACGTACTCGTGGCCCAAATTCTCCTTAACTCTTCCCTCCAGCTGAGTGGCAGGCAAGAAGTAACCTCAGTGATTGCATTTCTTTGTATGACCCCATCTAAAACTTTCAGCATCAGATAAACAACTCCCAAGGGTCAATTAACATGTCTTGAGATGATTAGAGTCTGACACTGATGAAACCTAGCAGTAATTAGCAAATTAAAAAAAAAAACAACCCTTTTGATTAGTACTCAGCATAATTCCCTCCAATTATTCAAAGTTCATGACTACAGGGGGTGGAATATCTCCAGGAATATTTATTTATATCCCTATTTTTTTCCAATCAACTTTGTGAATCTAGTTAATCATCAGCACTTGAACTTGTTAACTTGGAGAGTTTCAGAGCTGTCACTCTGTCTGATTGCTGGAGACAGCCTGGGGAAGAGTTTGGGGAGCACAGTGAATCCAAATACCTGTCTCAGGAAAAGAAAAAGCAAAGAAAAAACAAGAAGAAAGCAGAAAAAAATCCCAACTCACTGCAGCAGCACAGAAAATAAAAATACAGTGTTTTCCCTCTCTTTGTTTAGAGTCACAGCTTGGTGCTGGCATGTTTTGCATCAGCCTGTCAGACGGTGCTTTGCAAAGCCAGGCAATGCACCTACTGCACACAGACAATATCCTCTCTGAAGAGACACTCGTGCCTGCAGAGCCCAAATATCTGGGCAGGAGCAACTCAGGCAGCCAAGCTTCCCCCGAAAATGTGCTCCATATTAATGCAAGCAAAGAATGGCCTTCAGCTATTAAGCTCCTTGGCTGCAGGTGCAGTAAATCAGCCCCGCAGCCAGCCCCCCCGCTGTGGCTGGGGCAGGGCTGACCTGCCCACCATCCACGGGAAGCAAGCACAAAAAAGCCAGAATTGCCCTGGAAGTCACCATTGCCTGCAGAGAAGCTTTGTTAAAGTATTTCATGCCTGTCTTCAGATGGTATGGGAACAGCTTTCCTGCCCTAAATCCTCCCACATCCCTCCCAGCAGGAGGGAAGGGATTGGGGACCATGAAGACTCTCCTCTATCCCTCCCCAAAGCTGCCCCAGTGACCAGCACTCATGGCTGCCTGAACGTGTAGATGGGGTGGGGACCAGCATCCCCACACTGCAATCAGGGAAGGGTGGACGTGTGACCCCATCCCACCGCCCCATCTGCCCCAGAACTAACACTGTCTCCTTGCTCTCACAGATGCTTCCAGACCTACAGGACAGGTAGATGAACGGGGAGCCAGAGATGCCACCACCTCAAAGCATCAAGGCGGTCGGAACACTGCAGAGCGATGGAGTGAGTGCAAACCTTTCTGATTAAAGCTACACTTTGCAGAGAGGACAGGCACCCTCTTGTCTCCTGACACAAGGTCTCAGCAGCCCCATCTCCACTGGCTCTTGCCTGCTACAAGCCATGTTGCTTGGGCAGAGACACTCTCCATCCTGGTGGCATGAAGGGACTGCCCTTGCTGACCTACATGGGCAAGCGCTGGAGGCATGGAGATGTGACCACCTGGAGAGTGAGCTTGCCAGGCTCATGACCTGCAACTTCTCCACCCTCTGCTTCCTTAAAACCTTCCCTGCCTGACGGAGCCCTGAGGGATGGTGAAGACTAGTCCCAGATAGGAAGATATACGTTTAAACCTTTCAAAGCCCTTTTTCATTGAACTTTTCTATATTCATAACTGCAGACTAACAGAGATTTTCTCTCTAGTTTAGATGATTTTTTTTTAATTTAATCCTATCCAGCAAGAGCCCTCTAGGGAGCTCCTAACCCTGCTTTAATAACATGCTCATTAGCGAGGTTATTCAGGGAGTGGTTTCTATTTGACACTCCAGCATCTTTCCAATTAATGTTGCTTTAAAACAAGCAAACCTTAAAAAAGAGAGAATATCAAACAGCTCAGAGTCAGCACTGTGGGAAGCCAGCAATTTCCACTGGATTTTCATCTCCCTTTTCTCCAAAATTTGGTCTTAGTACCTCAGCCATTTGCTGAGATAGGACTAAATTAAAAAACTACAAGGCCCTGCCATCCCCGTAGCTCAGGGATGTCAAACCAGCAGCCAGCACACCAAGTGGGACACCGAGGGTGGTTTTGTTGAGCTGGATTAGGTCCTACATGATGCATGCTCTGGGTCATGCATGTGCAAGGTTGTACCAATGCACACAGGCATTCCCATGGGCCAAGGGACAACACAGTGATGTTTCTTGCCATCTCTGCAACTGTAAATCCCTCCGTCAGCTCAACACCTCCCAGCACAGGAGGTCTTTCCCTTGGTCCCTCCCTTGAGCACGGCAGCGTTAGTGCATGGCAGCATGGGCTGCTGCAGCAGCCGGCAGGATCCTGGGAAGAGGCTGTATGAGCAAAGGGATGTTGCCACAGCTGCTGGAGCAGGCACATGAAACTCCTCTGCTATCTCTCCAGGTGACCTGGCTTACCTATATATTTACAGATTGATTTTCCCTTTGGCTTAGTTATTCCATAATGGGATGGTCCAAGGGCTGAAACAGCTCAGAACTGTACTCTGAGCCCATCTTCACCCACTGACCTCGCACGTGATATTTGCCAGGCGTGTGCCTCAGTCTCCCTTCCACGAAGGCGAGCTCTAGACACATCCCACAGCCAGGAGCTGATGCCTCCTGGTGACCAAGAAGAGGGAGAGTCCTGCACAGCAGGTGCTGCCGAAGGTGAAGTATTGCAACATCAGGACATGAGTTACTGAAAATGGTTTCAAAACATGCTCAATTTGCTCACAATAAGTGGGACTGAAGCATTTCCTTCACTGCCCACCACTTCCCCTGCTGCAGTAACAGGACCTATTCATTTCTTTTTAATGTAGAAAATTTAAACCTGGGTCCAAAGCAGGGAAAGCAGAGGCATGCATTGTACGCAGCCCCCTGCAAAGAAATGCCACCCTTGGCAAGTCAGCAGCTGCAAAGGGAGAGCAACAGGGACAAATTCTGTGCTGTTGGAGGGCCAGCACCACTCCACCAACCAAAGAGAGCTGCAGTCGTTTGAACCCCAGCTGAGCTTAGCCCTGGAGGGCTGAGGGCAAGCGCTGCTTAGGCCAGGAATGAAATCAAAGCAGTAAAGCGGCAAGAGAAGCGATAGGAGGGTTAAGAGCCTGTGAATTCCTAGAGCTGGTAATAACACCACGAAGAGATTTGCGCAGGGCTTCCCTCTGTGTTGTCCTCAAGTCATTCCCCACGATTTGGACTGAAATAAGTGGATAATTGTGTTGCCTACCACAGCTTGCCGAGCACACGTCTCTGCCTGTGACGCAGGGAATAATGTCAGCGTTACCCGGTTGTGTGAACAGCTAAACTCCGAGGAAGTCTGCTGGCATCCTCCGCTCTCTATTATCACAAGTCCCCCTTAGGCTCTTCTCTTTGCCTTCCCCAGCCTTATGCAGAATTTTGGCTTTTTCCTTGTTAATTAAATGAAAACCATTTGCAGCTAGAGCTTGAATTACACCTGCCTAAAGCGATCGGCAGTGATTGGAATTGTCGTATCATTTTGATTGCAAAGATTCCCACGCAAGTCAAAACAAGCAGGAAGCTCAGGCGTATGCTGAGAGCTATTACCAGGGCTGTGAGACTGCTTCCCTTCTGCCGACATGCACCCAAGGCCTGTCCCGAGCTCTTCTTTGCAAGAACATCAGAGCAAGGCTGAGCAGAAGGGGTTTTTTTTTCCCCCCTTGGGCTGTGGCTCCTTGCAACGGTTCACAGCAGGAGCAGAAGATGCTGACGCTGGCTGGAGCTGTTTGTGGGACCCGAGGTAGTGCTAGAGATGAGGCACAGCCCGCGTGCATCCGGCTCTGCTGTTTCAGGATTATTTCTTTACATCAGGCTTGCAGCAGCTGGTGTTTCCCCGGCTTGTTTTATGGCTGTGGTGGAAGAATAAAAGCCAATGAAAGGGATATAACTGAAATAGGGAAGTTAGAAGCAGGCACATAAAGATGAAGGAGTACAGAGCAGTGAGGCTGTATGGACGCTCTCCCCAGCAAGCATCATGCCAGGATTTCCCTGGGGATTGTCCACTCCTCTCCACGCTGCAGTGCTAACACCAGTCCTCCTCTGCAGTTGCTCTCCACTCCCCCGTAAAGTCTTGATCATACACGCAGCAAATGGGACGCCTAAGACTTCCCAGTATGTTGGGAAAAGTCTGCCCCCGTTTGATACAGGCAATGCTCATGGGAGGCCATGGTGGCATGTCAGGAGTGCTGGGAGAGGACCTGCGAGCAGCTTGGGGAGAGGAGGGTCAGGCATCAGCTGAACCCCTGATCCCCTACTTCCATCAGCTCTCCCATCAAACCAGGCACAATGTTTTCAGCAAATATCAAACCAGCCACTCAATGGACAATCCAAGAAGCAAAATCATTGGTGAAATCAGGCTGAATTTTGGAAAATTGCAATGAAAATCTCTGGGGGAGGGAAGCAGAGGGAAGATGATGTCCTTCTGTAAATGAAACTTCCCACTGTGGTTTTGAAGGGCAGTTTTCTTTAAGACCAGACCTCACTTTTAAAGCAAAGCAGGGAGAAGGCAGAAAAAGTTTTTCACAGGTCAAATAAACTAAAGTAAAACATTTCAATTCGGGTCCAGTGAGACAGCTGGGGTCCCCAGCTGAAAGACAAAGTGTGAGGGGGGAACATGAACCAATTTTTTTCCCCCTGATTTATTGGATCAGATAGCAGCCCAAAGCCCTCTGACTCACAGCTCTGCTCTGCAGCCCAGGGGTCTGCCAGGGGCACCCACAGGACACTGCCGGGGGAACGTCCCCCTCCTGCTCAATCCTGCTACGGTGTCATCACTCGGTAATTGCGGTGCCCCTTTCTGTTGCTACAGAAACAGCCGTGATGTCATCCCCACAGATGAGGAGGTAGCGCAGGAGCTCTCGGGAAGGGCAGAGAGGTCACTCATCCCTGTACCGAATCCCAGGCACCCTGTTCCCCAGGCATGCAGAGGTGTGCCAGGGAAGGCAAGAGCTGCAGGAGGAGAGGTGAACAGCTTTGTGTCCTCAGGAAGCTCATTTAAGCTTTCCATACTGAAAAGTCACATTTTTTGGAGGTCTGGAATAGATTCTTCAATGTATTTGTTTGGAGCAATAATGACATCCAGTGGCTGGTTAGCTTAGTCCTCAAGGGGAATCATGCATGAGCATCTCCCATCCCTGTTCAAGGGTGTTAAAGTGGGACAGGCTGGCACAGACAGAGCTGTTTGCAGGTCACTCCAGGCTTCTCTTGCACCTGGAAGGAACAGCACTAGGACAAGCCCTACGGCTCCTCCAGCAGCTAGAGATTCTGCTCCCAGGACGTGCTCCTGCTGAATCCTCCCCTGCAAGCCCTAAGCTGGCTTCTTTTGAAGTTAAAAGTCTCTTGATTTCAGGGAGGGAGTGGAATGATAGCCAAGAGCTCTGCTTCTTCTGGCCGCCCCAGGCATACCCCAGGCTTGCTGGAAGGGCACATGTGGTGAACACCAACCTAAAGAAGCGAGTCAGGCAGCGTGGGCACTATACGCTGACACAGTTTGTGGCACTAAGTGACAAGAGCTGAGACATTTGAGGCTAGGCTGAGCATTTTCTGTGCTCAGGGACACCAAGACAGGGTACATGGGCCACAGGATGCCAACACAGGCCAACTCGGTGGGGTGTTGCTGTGCCCATTCCAAGGGTGACACCACCCGCTGTGCCCCACAGCTTTCTCAGCAATTACCCTGAAAGGAGTCCCCAGGCACGTACACCATGGGGTGTAATTAAGCAATTACCTCTTTAAAAAAGCCACCTTAACAGTAAGGTCACCACGTTATTGCATGATCTGTGCTCTCCACAGTGGCTTACGTTTGCCCAGCACGGATTGCACCGGTTTCTATCACAGTCTACACGCGCCCATACACCTTAATTTCAGTGAGCCAGTTGCTGCGATGGCCTTGCTCACACACCTCACTCCCTGCACCTAGGCACAACTGTCAGCAGAAGGTGCCTCCTGCCATTGCTGTTAGCAGGGCAAGTCCATGGTTTAACAGTTGCATGAGCCTCAACACTGCCTCTCTCCAGCTCACAGGGCAAAGGGCGGTGCTTCTCCACTGGGTGTTTCACCTTGGTGGTTAATGAACAGGCTTCTTGTTCTTTTCTACTCTTAAAATTAATAGCAAGTGCTCAGACTCGCACCTGCATTGGAGATGCACTGTAGAGTCCAACGTGTCTCCCTTCTGCTGTTTCTGACAGGCCACCAGTGTTTCAGCAATGCCAGGAGAGGAGAAGCCCTGAGGCTCTCCCCTTGAAGTGCCATGTGCCAGTGTGACAAGGAAACCTCTGCTGAAGTGAGGGAGAGATCAGCCACAGCTAGTCCAGGTGTTACCTTGGCCAACACATCAACTGGATAGGATGCCTTCGCCTTCACAGAGCCTTGGCCCTGGTGGTCTCTGCAGCTCTTCTTGGCCAGCTGCTGATGTGCAGAGAGCAGGAGCAGCCCTGCTGCAAAGGTTTCCCCCGTGAGAAGCAGAAGAAAGAGATTGCTGCACAAGTGCAGGAAAAAATCCTCAAATATTTGGTAGGGATTTTTTTTCTAGGGGAGACGCAAGGGAGAGCCAGCCTTCATGTGCATGCAGCATGGTGTGAGAGCAGGGAGGCAGGACACGGGTCCAACCCCAGCAGTAAGCAGGTACATGGCTGCAGGCAATACTGCCAGCTGGTTTGCAATCTCATTTCATACAGACACTGTCTTCCCTGCCTTCAGTTCATTGCCGTTGCTCATTTCTGGCCTGTGGGGAAGGGAAGGAAGGGGAAAGAAAAGGAAAGGAAGAGGGAAAAGGGATAAAAGATTAAAAAAATGAAAGAGAAAAAGGAAAGAAAAAAAAGAGAAAAGCTATTGCAGACCCAAAAGACCCTTCCAGCACAACATTTAATAGGCTTTCTCCTGTTATATTAGCACTAGACAATCAAACTGTTCAGCACAAGGTTATTTCCCTCTAGGATAGAGCAGTGACTTGGCGAATGCTTAAGGAGATCTAACAGACATGTTATTGCATTCCTGAAGGCTGAGGGATCACCAACAACCCGTGCGGGTCTCTAATTGCCTGAGTGCTGCTGAGCACGCTGAGTTTGGAGCGAGACAAACAGGTGGTCTCGGCTGAGGGAAGTCACCCCAAGCCCTGCCTTTGCCCTGGGAAGGAAGGGACCCCGTTCCCTGGCCAGCCTCTGATATCTGGCATTCCTCTCCCAGCTCACCTGCACAAACACACGGCTCCGCTGGGCTTCCCAATGCGCTGTTGCTAGCTGCCTCTCTTTTTCTTCCTTCCTTTTTTCTTTTCCTTTTCTTTTTAATTTTTCTTTTCCTTTTTTCTTTTTAATTTTTCCTTTCCTCTTCTCTTTATTTCTCTTTCTTCTCTTTCTCTCATGCGTCATTTCCTTTGAATGCTCTGATTTCAACCTACAGTCACCATTTCTGTTCTATTCCCCCCCTCTCACTACGTTTCATTTTAGGCCTCTAATTTACCTGGTTCAAGTTATATTATCAAGAATAAAAATGTCCATGTAGTTAAAGCTCTGGGTCTGAGAGATATGGGTTTAACTCCCAGCCCTGCCACGTTCTGTTTGCAAAGTAAGGTGCTTAGATATGACTGCAGTGAGTCCCACAGAAAATCCCTCCTAGGCATATTTATAGAGGACACCATGGTGCATTTGAACATCTATTCCCTACAGACGCAGAGTTGCTCAGTCCCACATTTTCCTAGTCCATGCAGCTCTTCTGTGGAGTTTAGAAACCTCAACACCCCCCCACCCTGGCACTGCTATGTTGCTAGCCTAAATCCGAGCTCCCCTGTGCTGCAGTAAGCCATTTAGAGCTGTTTTAAATGACATTACCTTTTCCTCGTATATTTTTGATCCAAAGCACAGGAGAAAGCTAACAGGGGGAAATCGGCATTTTAGCTTGGTGATGTGGCAGTTCATAAGCAAGTCAGCTTATACGTGGGTTTGGATGATAAAGAAATTGGCTAGTGGGAAGAATATTTACAGGAGTCTTTTCCCAGCTTTGGAGTTAGAGCAAATAATCCTACTAAATTAAACAAAAGTGATAATAATATAAGAGAGTGCTTCTTAAACATAACCGCTTCCTTCCTTGCCAGCAACATAGAACTCAATGTTTTCAACACATGTATAATGCATTTTTAATGTAAACAGCGGGAGGCATAATTCCAGCATAGGATGTGAAATAGAAAGAGAAATTGTTCAGGAAGGGAGCTGGGAAAGTTGCTAACGCTGCACACAGAATGAAACTTTCTCTAAATCCCAAGCTCTGTCTGCGGGGCACTACAGCATCAATGCCATTATCACCGCACACCATGGGCAGCTTATTGCTATTAATTGTGTTAGCAAAATAAAGGATCCTTTCTGGCCGGACTGGATGGACAATGTTAAGCCATGCTGGAAAAGCTGGATAAACCTCATTAAGGAGAATTTGGCACTGGGAGAGATAAGGCTGCATGCTCACCGAGTTCAGGATACTTCAAAGGGAAAAATGGCTTGTGATAATGGATTTCTCGGGGCACCTTACTCATCCTGCAGCCAACTGCTCACAGAGGAGGGAAGGTCTTCCTGGTAAAGGGCCCTCCACTCACCTTGCCACCTTCTCAGCCATGTGCTGTAATGCTGCTGTATCATAGCTGTAATTCTGGGGTCACAAGCCTCTGCCCCTTTGTTTTGGGGCTCCTTGGTTAAAGAGCGTGTGGTGAAAGGGCTGTGGCCCCAGGCATGCATGCAACGGGATGGCAGACCCCTGGGGAGCTGCTGTTTCCCATGGTTCCGTGTCTGTATGGATGGCTGGGCTGCACGTTCTCCTGGCTCCCCCTCCATCTTATGTCTGCATTGAAGACATGGGTGAGCAATGAAGGAGTAGGTTTATTATGCAAGCAGACGAAAGCGATCAGGGAGGGACAGCAAGGACACTTTGGGGACAAGGCTAGAATTCAAAATGATTTAGACAAGTTGGATGAAATGGCCCCAAATACTGAGGTGAAATGCAAACTGGGGACAACAGCAAGGCACTGCTTTCAGTAGGAAGCACAGACTGCTCACACCCAGGGTGAGAATGTATGGAGGCAAGGCCTTTCTTCCAGAAAGGAGCTGGGATAACGGCAGACATAGGGCAAGGGTCTGTTATGAGAAGGCACAGAGTCCTGCAGCTCTGTACCATGAGGAATGGTCCCTCTCCTTACATAGCCTAAGAAATAGCAGAGGGGGGATGTTAGCCTCAGCTCTCCCCTAGCTTAACTGCTAAGTCCTTAAGGCCTTTAAAAGACAACCTTCAGGAGGAAGGGAACAGCCTGTTCTCCATAGCTACAGCAGACAGGACAAGATGTCACAGGTTTAAACTGCAGAAAGAGCAAATCAGGTTAGACATGGAGGACTGTTTAACAGGGCCTCTGGAGCAGATAACCTTGGGGTGCTGGGGAGTCTCCATGTCAAGGGACTTAACAGCATGAGAGCTGTTAACTGTTCTCTCCTGTTAGTGTACAGGTCTTTCCTCCCTTCTGTGGTGTCTAAAATGCCATCTGTGTGGCAAGAGGAATTTGCAAATTGCACCTGTCCTCAGTGAGAGGAGCTGGTCTGGGTTCCCCTGAAGCATTTTTCCCAGCACAGGGAATGCAAGGCCAGCTCATTGTCCTAAGTACTAATACTGCTCTGAATATTGGGAAAAGATAGACACGATGCTATTTTTGAAGGGAATATTGAACATAAATAGACATGGCAAGGTGCCAGCTTCAAAACATAACTGTTTCCAACAGAGCTGGGTGAGGCATTCAAAGTCTTTTGAAAAATTCATTAAGGCTCCATCAAAACAAGGAGCTTTTCACGATGACAGACACATAGGTGCCTCCTTCAGCTCATTCATTGAAACAGAAAAATCAGGAACGTTTCCTCCTCATTTTCTTTCATTCAGATTCAGCTCCTCCAGGGGAAAAAAAAAAAATCATTAGTTTCTGTTGCAGAGAAGAAGGCAGCACCATTTCAAGTTTTAACAGATCTTCTATTGATCAGGCTTAATTCCGCTGTGCACTGCCTCCAGTCAAGCTCTCTGCTCCGCTGCACTGCTGCTGACATGGAAGGGACTTAGCAGGCAAGCGGAGAGCTCACCAGCCTGCAACCCTCATCCGGCACTCAAAGCTTCAATATGCAGAGGCCTTTCAAGGCTGAAAAGCCTAGGCTTTTGCCTTTCCACCAGCAGGTCTTTGAACACCTCTGGGTCTTTGTAATAGCAGCATCTGCTGCATCATTTCAATTTCTGCATGAGTCAGTTCCCCTCATGTACTACTTTTCCTTTCCCACTCTGCCTCAGAGATAAGATTTCAGTGTCCCAGAGCAGAGATTTGAGAAACCTCAGGCAATGGATTCATGTCCAGAAAAAAATGAATCTTATCTATGACAAAAAGGGAAAAGGAAGGGGAGAGAAATGGGTTGGTAGTAAAATTGTTAAGAGACCAAACTGGTGCTTCCTTAGGAAGTCCCTGGGATGTAAAGTACCAATTAACATGCACATGATGTGAAATATGAATAGTCCAGGGTTTTGACTCATCCCCCAATACAAACCAACTGAAGAGCTTGAGTCAGCAACAAAAGCAGCAATCTGAAGAGGGAAAAGGAAAGCTTTTCATTTCGATCTGGATGTGCCTCCAGCCATAGCAGAGTGACAGAGGAAGAAATACAAGTTAGGAAATGCCAAGACGGGGAGACGTGGGCCGAGGGTGCCTGTGGTCTGCCTTGGACATATGCCAGATGAAAGCCCCGAGCCAACGCAATTCTCTCCCAGTCATGAATCCAACAACCATTGCAAACTGGCGCACATGAGCAAGGACCTCAGACTGAAAAGGAACTATACACACTTCAGTTGTGGATCCCCAAGCACTGGGACACGCTAATCAACCAACCCACTCCATGCCTCTGGCAGCGGGGTATTTTTAAAAGACTGTTTTAGGAGACAGGACAAGGACCAAATTGTTGAGAAAGCCACCAGAACTGGTCATGTGATTAAAGAAGATGCTTGTTCTACATGTTTGCAAGGGAGCTGAAAGCTGGGGAGATTAGGCCCTCCTCTAAGAAAGGTCCTCAGGACCTATCCTTGGCTGTGCCCTCAAACTGTCCCAGGCAAGACAGCATCAGTGCCCACGTACTGCCTGGATGATTGATGCTCTGGACCGAACAGGGCTGGTGCTCAGGCACTGAGGACAAACCAAAGCCATTTTTGGCGCACTCTCTATTTACAGCTGCAGCACAATCAAATCCATCAAACGGGAAGAGGAGTTCAGTTGTCACTGACACATCCCGGAGGAGGCTGGGCTGACTCAATTACGAGACATACACAAGTATTGATTATTGCCAAGTACAAACGCTCTCTCTCAACTATGTGGTACACTGTTAGTTTATTTGCCCCCTCCAGGTTATTCTTAATTTCAAAACAACGTGACTGTTGTTGTTCCAAACGTACAATACAAATTGACAATATAATATAGCTTGTATTACCACAGTCCCTCCTGGCCTCTGATGAGTTAGTAATTCAGCCATCTGATTTCCTCATTCTTTTTTCCTTTCTGCTTGTGGATTCCACACACTCTGAAAATTTACTTCTTGTTTATGTTCAAAGCAAAGCCATCTTGCAGCAGTTGGCTGTCTGCAAGATTTTTCTTGCCCTTTGACTCCACCATAGAGCAGGCCAGATCTGTTCCAAGGATCTCCTCCTGTAACAGCAGCCATCAGTCCCTTCTCTCATTCCCAGGGTGGTGAGGCCAGGTTCCTGGGAGCCAACCCCTCTCTGTATGCTAGGACAACTGTTTCAGAGGGGACAGTAAAGCCTGTGAGCTCCCTACTTCAATTTACACACAAAACACATAGGCTGGCCCTAAGCAAGGAACAGATGTAGCAATCTGTCTACATTTAGCCCACACCCAGGGCTAAACAGTAACAGTTGTTCTCTCACCCAATGTCCCTTCCCCAACCGAGGAAGGGAATTGGGAAAAGGGAGGGAGACTCATGGGTTAAACAGATTCAATAAAATAAAGAAACCAATATCAATGATAATACAAAACACACAAAATTATACTTAGCCCACAGAGTGGTGGCAAGTTGCTCCAGGAATAGCAATGATGGAGAATGCCAAAGAAGGGAGAAAGAAGAGAGAAGAGCAAAAAGAGCTCCCCAGCAAGATTTCCCTTTTATAGTGAGCTTGATGTTAATGATATAGAATACACCTGTGGGCCAGACAGGGTCAGCTGCCCTGGATTTAACTGCTGAGGGCCTTGATCACCATCCCACAGCTGGTCACAAATTGAAACAAAATCTAACAGAAACTTGATTCTATAAATTTTATCCCCAGGAAACCAGGAGACAAGCTAAGGTCTTTCAGGATAAATAAAGTTTTAGATCCTCAACAAACGCATCTGCCTACAGAACTGTTTCTTCAAGTGGGAATTCATCACCTCTGCCCCTGGAAATAAAGCCATTAAACTACCTTGCTATAAACGTATAAGCTTAAAAAGGGTCTCCTGTGGCTGAAAACGTAGATCTCAAGGTCCTGTAGCTCAATCAGAGCAACCAGAGAGGTCCAACTTTCTACACAAGCATCGTCATTCTCCTGTCCTTGCAGTGCAATCTGGGAGCCCGACTTCTCTCACACCTGCAGTTTCTTGTGTGGAACTGGCAAAATGCACTGACTGCATTGAATAAGGCTAGAGACTCAGAGGTCCCATGATCTCACCAGAAGATATTAAAATTCTCCATCTTCCTCTTGCCTGATGAAAGAGGGATGAACTGTGCTTGGGCCAGTTAGAAATTAAACTATTTCAAGTGTATAACATCTATTGCTCTCCTTGGGGATGACTCAGGATGTGAGCTACACGTTTCTGGTGGAATGGTACTGGAGAGGACAGCAGGGCCAGCACTTCAGCTCTGTATTTATGGGTATCATCAGAAAAGCTTTATTGGATACATATTTTGCATCCCTCTCTCTGGAGGATCCATCTGACTTTCACCATACTTTTGTTCTTTTGCTTTCAGTAACCAGTTTTATACATATATGTATATATGTATGTTATACAGAGGGGATTTTGGTAAGAATTCCTCAAAGTATGGAGAAACGATGGGTGTTTCCCGCTTGACATAGAGAAGGAACATGGAACTCCAACCGCTAGTGCAAGTCCCAAGGGGCTGGAGTGGGTCTGACCCTTCAACCTGTTACAGTATCATGCTTCCCTCCTCTAAAGGAGAACTGTAAAGCACTTGCCTGGCACAAAGGCTACCTGCCAAAGCAGCTTTTTCTTCTGGCTCCCTGTCAAGATGTGCTGCTTTCTCCACTTAAACCACCTGTCAAGGGCACCCAAATGCCCTCCCTGAGGGCTAGTTGTGAGAAGTGCCAGATTCCCTGAAGGCTAAACGCCAAGATGTACTCCTCCTGCTCGTGATCCCTGCCAAGGAGCCCTGTGTTGTGTTTCAGAGGGTGTGAAGTCTTCAGCACATGGTCCCAAATCCCACCTGCCAAGCACTGAGCCCAGCTTCCCCCAGGGACAGTGCTCACATGGTGGCACGGCCAAGACATCAGACCGCTACATAGCTAAACAAGAGACTTGTCTGCGTTCAGATGTACAACACGTCGATTTGGTAGCAGCCCTAGTTTAGCACCCTGATTTCGGCCTCTGTACCAGATGCCTTCATCACAGCGCGTTCTCCTTTCTCCAAAGGGTGAGAGGCCCTAGGATTTCCTCCCAAACAGAGAAAAAGGAAGCAATATTTTGAAAGTTTTCACAAAAACAGCATGTCCCACAGGTAGTTTGGGTCAATCAAATGTTTTCTTTTGCTCTCTTTTCCCATGTAAGATAAAATGCGGATGAAAAATTGACATGAAGTGAAATGACTGTAATTCCGTTTGAAAATTCATCAAAGCAGAACACTGTAACCTAAAAGTTACTTTTGAAAAGGGAGTGATCAAAACAATATGGCCTAATGTGTCAAAATAACACTTCCAACAAAAATTGCTTTGACAACATTTTGCTCAAAAGCTCTTTATTGCACCATTCCCAAAAGGACTATTCCTGGTGATAGCACGAAGAGATCATCCAGGAATTTTCTCCTCTTATATTTCCTTTTAAGGCAGTGGTGATGTATATGGCCTTTTCTTCTCTCTTCCTCTACTCCAATCTTGGAGACTTTCAGTCTTTTGTACAAAGGTCTTGTTATTGTTGGCCATGGGGAGCACACAACGTTATAGACCCTTCCAGGCTTCACAGCTTAATTGTGTGTGCCTGCAATAACAGAGGATTGGTCTGAACTGACACAGATGTCCCCAAGACAGCAGTGATTTATCAGAAGTGCAGGCACATGAAGGAAAGCGACCCTGACATGAAGGTCACACTACACTTTTCACGCCATTCATATTCATAAATCCAACGTGCATCTGTTAGCTGATGCACATGTATAGAGCAGATATTTAGAGAGGATGGGGTGTGTGTGTGCTTATGCACTCGTCAGCATAGCATTGAGATGTCCGGCACGTGGTAGAAATATATACAGGAAATGATAGTTGGAGCATGATTGTGTGATCCCTCAGCTCGAGATAGTACATGCTGAACTCCGTCCACACAAGTACAGACCTGAACAGAGCATAATGAATGCCCTTCTTCATCATGCAGGTGTCACTTCTCCTGACTCAGATTCAATTACACTCGTGGAGCTGATTGCAGATTTCAGCCTACTTTTGCATATCAAGAGCATATTCAATGTTCCAGGGACTCGATGAAACAAAATGTCAGCACGTGGTCTTCCTTACAGCCTCTGGGTCTGGTTCATCCCTGGTGGAGCTACATAAAGAACGAGTTTGGCCTATTTTGTCAGATGCAGGGATATCTGTGGAATAGTATGTTCAATCCTTTATGTCAGGCCATCTATCTCTTCTCAGCAAACTGCATCTGTGATTACTTCTCCGTTTGCTGTTTTTTTAAAATACAGAATTATACAGTAACCCTCAAACAGAAGGGGAGGGGAATGAAAATGTTTAAAAGTTTATCTAGTCAAAGTAAAGTTAGGGAAAGCACTGAGCATCTGAGGTGCTCGTTAACCTATAAATGAAAAAAAATGAAGACAGGGGAAGAGGAATATTAAATGAAGTGAATCCTTAGGGGAATCATATCTTGGCTCATATACAAGTCTGAGCTGCTGCAGGAGAGGAATGGGAAGGCTGGGGTGGGGGAGAGGGGACAATCAGTGTCCTCCCACGGAAAACAAGCGAAAACCTCAGTGGGGCTCAGCTAGGATGGAAAACAGCTCCACTTGCAAAACAGTCTAAGTCAGATTCACCCCACATAACAGCAGTGATGGGTTTTGCCTTCAAAAACAAATACCAAAGCAAGTCCCAAGCTCACATACAGCTTAACCACACATGCAGCTGACATACAGCCCTGGAAGGGTCGTTCCCTTTGCACGGAGCTTCTGCCTTATTGCAAAGAAGAGTCTGTACTATCAGGAAAGCGCCCACAGAGATGAAGTTGCACGCTGCTCTTTCTCCTCCAGACAGGGATCCTGTCTCTTGGGAATAAAAATTTGCTTTTTGGATACAGCCCCCTTCCTTATTTATGGCAGGCTGCCTCAACATGTTCCCTGGATACTTTCTTTTTACCCACACAGGCACACAAGACCCAAGATCAGTGTCAGAAACACCAAACCCCGCACCAGGCCACTTGTCTGGTGGCAAAGATGGGTACTGACACATTTTTCTCTTAGTCCTGCTCTCTCCAGCTTATCTGTGGGACCTGATGCTACAAACCCCTCTTGCATTATTGTGTAGGTAAGTAGAAACGCCTCTCAAAAGCTCTAACTTGGCTTCCAAGACAACAGCAAATAAACTTCTGCAAAGAATGCTGAGTTGTAACGCGGGTCCCAGCTGGTTTTGGGAACATTGTTTTGTTGGAAACCATATTTCACGGTATGTAACTGCGACAGGGTTTTCTGAAGAAGGCCAAATATGTGGGAACATTTCTCACTCCCTGGAAGCTAATGGTTGTTCCTCAGCACAGATTTACAATTTAATTGAAAAACTGAGAGCAAGAGAAGGAATTTTGGTTAACACTACTCTTAATCATCAAAGCGTTCACTGGGCACCACCTGGTTCTGCCAGCCCAACCCATAACATGTATTAGAGGACTGACAGCAGAAACATTCAGAGAGGAGGATAAAACAAGAATGAGGCAAATGACGGTCTCACTTGCTCGGGAGTAACTCCATGACATAAGTAGCTATTCCACGTTTATGTGGCCACAGCAGCTCAGCTTGGCCCAGTGCCTTCTTGATACTGAACATTTTTGCTGCCTTCTAATCTTTAGCACCTTTCCCCAACAAGCATCCCCTCAGGCTCTTATTGTAATGTTTGCATGATATATCAGGAAACATCTCTAAAAAGAGACATCAGTCTATGGCATGGAATCCTCTCTGGGAAATTATCTGCTGTGCTACAGGCTGTGAAGGGGAGATCTGTTACCATCCCAAAGCTGCCCCATTCAAAAACTGCTGAAGCAAATAGCAAAAATTCTCTGAGTCAACCCTGAACCAAAGTCCCAGCCAACATCAGGGAGCCCTATTCTGTCAGAAGAGCCTCTTTTCAGATAAGACTTTCATCCAAGGTTATCTGAACACTTGCAATCAAGTGGCATTTTGTACTAACATTAATCCCGGTGTCCTGGCCACGTTCCAGTTTGAGTAACGACGTTCTGCCAACCTACATTCCTCCAGAGGTTTCAGCAGGATGCAATTTTCTTCTTCCTTTTTGTCTTCCATTTCTGGGTAGTTAATTCTGGACAGTGTAAAACACTGACCATGTTCCACCCCAGCGCTTGCTGCATTTCACTGATGGGGAAAGTGGACTTTGAAGTGAGCAGGACCAAAACACTGCGTGAAAACACATTATTAATAATAAACATCTTTCAAAACACTTTTGTACTTTTCTCTTAAATTCTGGTATCAATTTAAAATGTATATCTGGAATACTACTGAGATCCCTGAGAAAGATCATTGTCAATCTCAGCAATGAGAAGAGAGAAGCGCATTTTAAGTTGTAATCAATACACTTATGACACAAATGAAAGGGAGATGTTATATAAGGATTTTTTTTCCACTGGCGAGAGTCCTGACAGCCAGTTATTGCAGTGAGGAAAGGAAGTCATCCAGATGGACTCTCCGTCACACTAATGAAGCCGTCTCATAACTGTAACAGAGACCTCATGTATCTGCTGTGACACTTCGCAAATCCGGGCATGAATAAATAACCAAAGTCCAATTGAATTAACCTCCAGCTGATCAGCACTACTAAACAAATTATCCTAAACTCTGAACAAGATTAGAAGGACTGGCACAGGCCAGAATCATGTGGCAGGAGTGTTAATTCAGTTTAACAAGTTTAAACCTAATCCCCCAGTGTTCTCCGATCTCAGGGTTTCAGGGCAAACTGGTTCCAAAATGCTCTTGGAAGAGATAGGAAAGGAGGCTCACATGAAGTTAAGAGTAAAAACATGAGCTCAGCCTGGAGTCGCCTAGAGAAACAGAAGAATTGCAAGTGTAGAGCAAAGACTTAGGTAGAGCATTTCTTACAGAGACAGAATAGAGCAGGAAAATGACACTGATTTCCTTATGGAATATTCTAACCTCATTTCCAGGATGAAACTTAAAAAGTTGATAGCACATCTGCTTTTCTTGATTATCATGTTTCTTCTGCAGAAACAGGATTCAAGCACCTGCGAAATAAGGGACAATATTTTACTTTAATGCCATTTTCCCCAGTATATAATTGTATTTTTCTCCTAAGTGTACATTTGTACTGTCCATCAAATGCACAATTCAACTATCACAAACTTCAGTTCACTACTTAGAATGGCACTAACAAACAGTTTAAATACTTATTTCTTTTTATGTTGATCCATAAAATAATTTATGTGGTCAGTTAAAATTAACTTTAAACTTCAGCTTTAACAGACTCAACATTTTGCAGGTTTCTGAAATGTTAAATCTGCTTCCAAGAGAAAATATTTATTCTATTACTCTCTAGAGACAGGAACGGATGTAGCAAACTCTACAAATTTTCTGAAATGAAGATAACTAGGATTTGAAGCACTTTTAAACACCAATCCCTGCAGCATATGCACGTGCCTGACAAAATCTTTCAAATCACAATATTCCTAATAAATGTATTTCCAATCTTCTGTCATAGAGAAGTCCTTCAATATGGCTTCCAGTTTCCTAAAATTTCACACTTTTTCAGAGACAGCAAGTGAATTGGGTTAGTGTAGGTAGATGAAGACTGAGATCTGAGAGCCTCTCCATCCCACTGAAGGGCATCTGCCCACATTCTTTTGCCTTGTCATGGCATGTCTTTATGCAGGTCTGACTTTGATTTGTTATTGTGATCTACAGCATAATTAATGTTTTATGTGCTAAGCTTCAGCACCAGAGAGGATTTTAATTTTGACTAGATGGCAAAAAAATTGAATGTACTGTGAAAGAGGAAGCATTCAGACATCAGGCATTTCCACCATCTCCATCTTCAACACCTATAAAGAACTTAAAAAGCAGATGGGACCAATCTTCACCTAATATTCAAGAGTAATTCATAATACCAAGAAATCATTTTGTTATTGTTTCATTTGCAAGGCACAGAGTTGCCCCCTTTGTTGGGAAATGTCTCAATGTTTCCACATAAGTTTTGCAAAACAAATACCTCCTGTAATTCTGAAAGTTTTGTTACACAACCCTCAAAATCAAATCATGACCTGTCTGCTGCATACTTTGCTGTTATTTATGCAGTATATAATCAAAAAGTAAATATTTATTTTCATTTTCCACTGTGTGCACTGACTGATAGCTCCCAAAGTTAACAGCAGCATTATGAACTGCAAATGATGATACATCGTCAAAGTTGAAGCCATTTGGTTATATGCTTCTTACATTTTCAAATATTCCCAATGCAATTTCATAACTGTCTTGAACATAATAAGACAATAGATTTTTCCTCTTTCAACTGTGTGATAATGAACAACTATTAGAAACACTTTATTATTTCCAGAGTTTGAGGGATCAGTGGCCACAAAGAAAATATGCCCTTTTCAACCAAGTTTTTAATTGTTTTCTCACTTGAAAGAGGAGCTAATTTATTACTGGCAGCACACAAGGCATTTGTCTCATCAAGATGTATCATTTTAACTATGGGTGAATTCTAGACAACAACACTATTTAATTTGCTGTCACAATTAAGTGATTTATACAACTGACTATATTACTAGTATCATACTAATACTCTGACATTCTCTTGTTGCTTCTGCAAGAGCCATGTTGTTATTTTCTGTACTTTCGCACTTCTTAGGAACAGAGTGGTATGAGTTTTGTTCTTAGAAGCTATGCTACAATTATTTTTACGACCCACTCCATTTGCATGCTGTCTTTCATCTGACAGACCACCACAAGCAGCTGAAAAACTCCTGCAGAAACTATAGTGAGCTTCATGGCAATTACCACTGTCTTTACTGATACATAGAAATAATTTCTTCAGACAATCCAGTAATGCAAAGCTTCTGCTGTTCGCAGGGTGGATCTGCTGATGGATGACACCATCCACAGGCGCTGTCATGGTCATGATGTATGTAGGGTTGTTATTTGACAAATGAAAATTATGTAAACAGTACTCAAACTCAATCTGGCCTCATGATGACTCTGTCTGCTCCACACCCCCTGGCTACACTACAGCCAGCCAGTGTCCAGCACAGCCAGCTGTTATCTCATGATAAATATCAGGGATAAAATTATCATTAGACAGCACCAGGTTGACTGCATGATGTAATCCTGACTCTTTTAGGTAGCTGGGGCTCCCCATAGCTCTCTTAGGTAGTCTGGAGCTATTCTGGAGATGTATTTCATACATTCCAAGAATGTCATTTTCATTTCAGTGGCTGCTGAAATAATTTCTGAGGGTTTTTTTGCAAGGAAATGTAGGATCTGCTGGTTTTAAAGGTACTGAATATATGAAAACTGCTGTTCCAGATCAAGCACCCAAGAAAGCATTTTCAGCAACGTCCATCTGTAGGTGTGACTTGCCTCACTTTTGCCAGGCTCTGAAATCTCAACAGTAGCCCCATTCTGAAACTCTCCCCCAGCACCAAGGGAGCTCCTTTCTCATCCCAGCCCCATGGATCTGAAGTCCTCCTTCTCCAGCCTGCACAGGAGCTCAGAAAACACAAATGACACAGCACAACAAAGTCCTACAAGGGCTGGAGTACTTCTCTATTTATAGGTTGCTAAATCTGACTAAAAAAAAAATTTCCAAGGAGCTCCAGTCAAATTGCTACCTAGATGTTTCCAGGCTCAGCCAGAGCATGCTGGCTTACTGCCATGTTTTTAAATCCTACCCTGTATGCTGAGCTTCACAAGAAAATATGCTAGTGCTCATATGTGGGCAGTTACATTTACACAAACGTTAATGAACATTCCCATATTGTTTCCTTACTAAGTTGCAAATGCAAGAAAACAAAACAATAGCATGACCTGACAGTCTCAGGCATGTAAAGACATCCAGCATTTCCATTTCAGATGTGCAGCTGTGTGCAGCTCATGCAGAAAGGGAACAATTTGGTTTTGAGCTTTATGTTTATTGTTTCTTAAAGGACTCTGTTTTTTCTGGCTGAATTCTACACTGGGGAAAAAAAAAAAAGGTTTAATCAACAACTAAATAGCTTAGAGTGGTTCTGCAATTCCTGATTGATTGGCTTAGCCTTCCTCTTACTCATGCAACGAATGAAATAAGAGTTGTCCCATGCAATAAGAGCCATGTGGACAACTTAAGCACAAAGCAAACCTCTTAGACTTGTCTCTCAGAATAAGGAATAATACTACGCATCCTAGGGAGCACCGAAAAGGGATCAATGCACAGAAGAGCCAGAATCCCCTCACCTTCCTTCAAAATATGAGCACATAAAATGAGAGCCTCAGAGCTTTAACTCTGAGAATGCTGTTCAGCTATCACCTAATCCTGGACACGTCTGAACTCCTCAGCTGCTCACACTTTAACCTCAGGCCTCGCTGCAAACCTGATGCCCCGTTTCTGTCCATGTGCAGAAGCCGTTGGGTTTTGGTCATGTTTGGCAGGCCCATAACTATGTCAGGCTGAGATCTAGAAACCAGGAGGTAAACCAGACGACTTCAGCCACAGCAGGCTTAACCCCTGACTGGGGGTAGCCAGGTTCAAAGCTGTGTTTCCACTTTGCACCAAGCAGTGACAAAGCCTCTTTCCACTGACTGCAGAGAGAGACAGCCGGGGAGACCCGACTTCTGGGGCTAAAGCCAGTCTTTGAGAACAGCCTCAGGTGCACTCCTCTACCCACTTCCCCAGGGGCCACAATTCAGCAGTATTTTCTGAATGCTGCCAGACAATTTAAATGCAGTGGGAATGGCTTGAAAGCACCAGGAGGTGGATTTCTGCCATCCCTCCTACCCCTTTCACACAACGGCCCCATGGAGAGAGTGCTCACACAACCCCGCACCACCCACATCCCCCCAACCTTGCTGTGACAGTAATAAGGGGAAGAGGAGCACTCTGATACTGTCTGGCCAGAGGAATGTACTTAAAGGCAGCTCTGCTTCACGTACCTGATTTATAACAAGGGTCAGAATAATTCCCAAGCATCTCCCGCATCGGGGAGCAAACTAATTCCTTTCCTCTCTCCTCAGCTGCGCAGCCCAGAGCCCAGCTGCACCTGAGGTTCCAGCTCACAGTCTATATTCTGCATCATAAAAGATACAAGAGAGAAATCTAAACTAGAGAAGTAATAACCTGTAAACTAATAAACCAACCCAGCACTTTGATAGCTAGGCGCTCCCAGGAGCAGGGATTATTAATGGATGTCCTGAAACACTATGTGCCTAGTTTTCAAGAGAAGTGGGAAACGTTTCTGACGCTCTATGGAAATCATGCATTTGCTCTATAAAATCAGTTCAGATAAATGCAAAGATTATTATAAAAAGCAGCCTCCTTCTAGTCTACACACACACAGGTACTTAAGCAGTTTAAAAAGAAGAGTAGTAAAAAAATGCTCAAATAAATAATAATAAAGGTATAAAGCTGCAATATTATGGGTAGTTTTTCTTGTCAAAGTATGGGGCTGCACAGTCATTGATTTTCTCTGGTAACTGAGATACTGACACGCACGACTCATGTTTCTTCAGCAGTAAGTGCATGGGAGTGGAAGAAGGGATCCTGAAATCCTGCAGAATCTCCAGCCGAATCTGAACTGCTGTCTTGATTCTTTATTTCCCCTGGCCGTAAAATGGGGTATATTAACAATCTGTTATGCCAAAAGAGAGTTTATGAAGCTAAATGCAATAATGTTTGCAATGTGATTAGGGAACTTTGGAAGAAAAGTGCTATAGATAACAGGAGTATAAGTATGGATACGTGTCCTTCTCAGCCAGAAAATGTTGGAAAGCAGGTGGCAGGCAGGCAGACAAACCCCTCGGGAAAGGTCCCCTTATCTGCCACAGTGTGTATTCTCAAATATCCATCCTCTGCCTCAGTCACATGGACAATAGGAGCCTTCTCCTTAGTTCATTTTTTTTAATGTATTTACTTTCAGTGATGAAGATTCGGTGGCCAGTTACCTCCTGCTGTCTGCTTCTTGAGTGTGCTATATCCCACCTCAGCTCCATGCCAAAATGAGATATCTAATTGATTGAAACTATTAAAGATAACTCTTTCCTCCCAAACTAACGCGAAACAGTGAAGTATGGTGTTTCCATGTTAACCTGAGCTAGAGTGGACTCTCTTTGTCCTCCTGTCATGTAAAAAATAAAATGGAGACTTGCAAGGATGGCAGGAAGAATCTGGTCCTTTCTGTTTCCTGAAGTAAAATTATTCTGTGGAGAAGGCAGTGCAGGAATAAACTTCTTTATGAGTCAGGAGGCTTTACTTGACAAGAGCTGCTATTATCTCCGTCAAACAGGCAAAGCCTCGAGTGATTGTGGTAAGCAAGAAAGAGAAATGTTGGTTTTTCACAGTGCTAGAAAACAGACTATTTGCCAGGTTGCAAGGAGTGCCGAAGAGGTATCAAGCCTCTCTGAATTAACCACAAGAATAACCTGCTGAATTAAAAGCTTTTCCGTGGACCTCTGCTGCTCTCTAATGGTGTCTTAAAGGATTCTCAGCACAAAGTTTACATGCTCTTCCTGTAGTCAAGTTTTGTTAAAGCTTTTAATACCAAAAAAAAAAAAAAAAAATCAGGAGGTTCTTAAGAGAGGTTACACGAATGGATAATCCAGAACTCAAGTTGCTATTGAGGCAGCACACAAAAGCGGGCAGTGGAAACGACAGTAAAGGAGAGCTAACACGTAGAAACGAAGGTTTGGAGCATATTTTAGATGCACCAATTGCAGAAGTCTGTTAAGGTTGCACACCTCTGAGAAATCCCAATGTTCAGAGCTTTGTATAACTTAGCACACAAAGTTATTGCTCATGAGTACTGGTATTTCAAAGAAGAAAAACAACAGCACTGAATTAACTGTATGCAATTAACAGCAAGTAATGTATTGCACGTATTGCTCATGGGACATAAACATTTCTTCTTGCGCTCCTCTCACAGATGTCCCCATCTCCCCTTACAGCACTGTGGGGCAGCTGCCATCGCTCACTCAAGCCCCGTGCTTCGCTCATGAAGCACCTGGACCACGCATGGAGTATTTCAGTGCCGAACACGCTGCCGCTTGTCCCATTGGCAGGGAAGGACGAGGCTGGGTGGCCTGTTTGTGACAGGGAGGGCAAGGCAGAGGGCAAGGCTGCCCCGATGGCCCAAACCCAGCCTTATTTTGATGGCAAAGCACGCTCGGGGGCTTTAAGTGTGGCCCAACAACACCCAGTGGGTGTGAGCCCTCATGTCCCATGTGGAAATGCTGGGGGGGGGGGGAAGGAAAAAAAGAGCAAAATTAGCAGCCTCCGTCCAGCCCGCAGGTTCACCACGGCCCCTCACGGGCCTGGGGGGCACACGCCACTCCCTCACGGCCACGGGTGGGGTAACCGCCGTGTGACATTCCCACACACACCCCCCCGATGGGAGCCGGTGTAAAACAGGCAGACACCGGCCGAGGAGGCCGGTCCGGGGAAGGAGCCCAGCCCCGGGGCCAGCGATGCCCCTGAGGAGAGCGGCGGGGGCTGGGGATGGCGCCTGCCGGCTGCCGGGGCGCGAGCGCGGGTAATGGCGGCGCTGAGGGGAGGGGAGGGCATGGCCGCCCGCCGCCATCATCGGCCCGCGCCGCCGGCCGGCGGAGGGAGGGGAAAGGCACCGCTTCCGCCGCGGCGGGCGGGCCTGGGCGGAGAGCGGCGGGGCCCGGCGCGGGTAGGGGCGGCGGGGGCCGCGGGGGGAGAGCGGGGCTCGGAGGGGGAGAGCGGGGCTCGGGGTCAACCCCGCGGTGCCAGCGACCGGGAGGCTGCGCGGGAGGGCACGGCACGGCACGGCACGGCACGGGGGGTCGGGCTCGGGGCGGGCCTGCTCCGTAGGTGCGATCGCTGTTAAACCGTGGCTAGCACGGAACCCCGCACAGGGCAGCCGGTTCGGGCCGGGGGCGCGGGCCGTTGCTGCAGGGCGGTTGAATTCCCCCTCCCAGGCAGGGCCGTGGGGTGCTGACCGCTGCTCCTGCACAGACACGCACCTCCGGATGCTTCTGTGCTCCGAAATCGCCTTAACCTGCATGTTTCAAGTGAAGAGCGATGATTCAGGCTTTTTATAGCCCATGGTCATTGTTCTTAATCTAATACTGTTTTATTGTTGTTCCATTGTTCTTTTTCCGCAGCGATGGAAGCGAGTCCCATCGTGACGTCCAAGCAGCGAGAGGAGGTGGTGCACGGGGTCCCGACGGAGGTGGTGTGCACGGCGTTCTCCAACTCCGTCCTCGTGGTGGTCACACAGTACGGCAAGATGGGGACCATCGTCTACGTGGACCCCAACACGATCGGCGACAACGTGGGCAGGCCCTCGCTCACCACCAAGGTGCTGCTGGGCAAGGATGAGGTGAGAGCGGACACACAGTGCAAGGAAAAGGGGGAAATGTTGTAGGTGGGGCTGTGCGAGTTGCCGGGGAGTTGATGAATCACAGCAGTTAAGCGGTGTTTGCACGGTGGTAAGATTAATTTAAAAATCAAGAGGGGTTCATCACGAAAGTATGCGTGCTCATCTGCTCTTTGACATAACACCACAAGTTTAACTAACCCTGAGTGGTTTGGGGAGTCTGTTATTTTGCATCCTACAGCTTCCCCGTGTTTATGGAAAGTTTAATAAAGCTCCTGTTGATTTAAGGGTTGCAAGATCAAACATGCAGCCTTTGATAACCTTTTTTGGGTTTCTGTTTCAGTACGTTTGTTTTCAAGTCCCTTTTCTTGTCCCCACCCCCCCAATCTATGCCAGCCCCATAATGGACTTTAGTTGCCCTCTCCCAAGCATGCCTGCCAGCACCTACCCGTGATAGAGTTTAATTTGTTTTGCTTCAACAAAATGAGTTTTTATCGACCATTTTACAAAGCTGGAGAGAAAGCAGAAGAAAATGTATTTCACAAGGTGTCAACTAGTCAAGCATTAAAACAGAAAGTTACAGAGCTACAAGATTATGAGGTTTTCCATCAGGGTTGGAGCTATCAAATACTACTTGCTTACCTTAACTATAAAAACTCCAGCAACGTAAGTTCCTGATTCTGTCTGTGGCTTCCCCTTATGGAGTTCTCATTCTTCAGCAATAGCCTTTCTTCTCTGGGTGGGAGATGCTTTGCTTTCCCTGGTGTGATACCTGCTAATTCTGACCACCTCCAGCCCCAAGCTGGTTTTGTGTTTTATTTGGAAATGCGAAGTGCCTTTGTTTACTTTGTTACATAGTATTTTAAAATCATTTTACCAAGTTAATTGATCTAAACTGTAAGAAAAGGCTTTCACTAGTTTGCTGCCTTCCTGCTTGTTGCTGTTAACATCCCCGTTTGGGATGATGCACACTTCCAAACCACACTGGTAGCTAAAATCAAGCAAACTCATCCTTTTGATAAATACATAGCTGTAGGTGTAAATAAAACCAAGCTGGATGTACTTGTTAAAGAAACCTCATTAAGAAGATTATATCCCTTTTCTTCCCTACTTCAGCCTCGCTACTTATTTCTGGTTTTCCTTATTCTATTAAAAACAACATGTCTTTTACACATGGCGTGCAAATACTCTGTATATTTGGGGTCTCTAGGAATTGCAAAAATACCAGTTTTTTTCCAGAGCTTGTCAGCAGAACATACCTTCTTCAGCAGCAAGTTTTTAAAAGAAAATTGTACTTGGAGACTTCTTCAGAAATCTGGCTATGATGGAAATAGAGGCATTTTGATTAGTGGCATTTCATATAATTTGATATTTGGTGGCATAGTTTGGGTGGGAGGATTAGCAGAAGGAAAGATTCTCCGTACTGACTTTCCAAGTTTTCCAAACCAGTGCAAAACCTGATTCAAGCTCAGCTCCATTAAGTCGTTTCAGGGTGGTTTGGGTGGCTGTCACTCACGGCTAACTTGTAAGCTAGTTGAGAAAGTGCTTTCTAAAGTTCCCTGTACTGTGGCTTGGCTTTGCTGACCAGCCAAACTGCGTGTCTGTTCCCAGTCATGTTGGAACTGCTCAGCAAACTGCACGCTTAGTCCAAGGCCAGTATTGACAGGTTCTCGACGCACTCCATGTCATTGCAGGACTCTTCCTCTCCTGACTCGTGTGGGAGGGCTCTCCCAGCTGTAAGAGTATACATCTGTATACCTTTGCTTTTCAGCCCATCGTCCACGTTTGTGCCAAAAACCTGGTGGCGTTTGTCTCTCAGGAAGCTGGGAACAAGCCTGTTCTTCTCGCCATGGCTTTAAAGGACAAGACCATGGAAGGAATACAAGCTCTACGGGAAGTGATCCGAAGTTGCCAAGTGTGGTGAAGTTGTGCCATCTGGATTCAAGGAAATGATCTTGAGTCCATGACTCATCACCACTTATTTAAAAGGACAAGAAATGAAAATGATGGAATGTCTTTGTGCTGGTTTTGGACGTACTGAGGAATTTAATGAATTTTTCTCTACTGTGTAGAACATTTGTGACAGGTTTGCAGTCCATATATTCAGTGATGAGACGAGAACAATTGTCTCAACACACAAGAGAAGTAGTATTTTTATCCCATTGGGTGGGATGTGTAGTTGGGAAACGGCATGGCTCTGTGTTTGTGTCCTGAGGAGTGACAGATGCCAAGCTCTGTAGCTACGCTGTACCGCAAAGGGGGAACACCCAGTGCAGAGTGAATAAAAGAAACATTGACAAATCTAATTTTACCTGTTTTCTTTTTTGCTCTGTGAAAATCACTTCAATTGAAATACGAGCCTTGGTAACAAATCAACAGCAGTTGCATAATAGGAAATATTTTCTTGCCTGTTTTTAAGGAAATGAGTCCTATATGACTGCTTTTGTCTTTATGTCAGTTCCTTTCCTGATGTAGTCTGAATCCATTTTCCACTTTCACTCCGATTTTAAGGAGAGGCAGATAATTATGCTCTGCAAATTTCATGAAAGCTGACGTCAGGGTGGAAGACAGGAACCCAAATTAGTGGTGAGAAAAAGACAAGGTAACAGCTGCATATGGATGACATGGTACCCACACATCGGAGAGGCAGCACGTACATAGCTTGGGCCACCTGCAATGAGCTGTCCCTCTCCTAAAGCGCCTGTCATAGGAGATGTGGGGATAGAAGGCTTTGGGGGGGTTACGCGGGGGTGTTTCTTCTGAGTCTGTTGAAAAAAGTTTTGGGTGAAGTTACACAAGTTGATGCAATGCTTAATAGCCAAACTTCTGCCATTTGCTTGGAAAGCACGTTTGTTTTTACCTCTTCTTGTAACAAGTAACATCAAGTAGTAAATTTTTAAGTGAGCTGTAACACTTTTGCCATGTAATGAACTTGCCTGAGCAGACAGAGGCCAGGTCTTGGATTCTGGGCAAGGAAAACTTGCGCTGTGTTAGGACCCATTGATATCAGCGGTATCGGCACAGAGCCTGTGCCTGCCCCATGTAGATCCAGTTGCTGGGTCATTTCTGTTGCTACAAAAATCCCCTAAAACTAGAAAAGCAGAAAATGCATTTCGAAAGGCCTCTTTTCTCTGAAGTAAGGGTTATTTACAGTATTTAAGGGATTATGAGAAATGAAACTTTTAAAAGTACATCCAAACACTTCAGGCTTGCAGCTGCCCTTGACAAGAAATTTCATCTAAAAATAATTTTCCGAACTGTGCTTCCAAGAACCAAAGATTTGCATCTGTCAGAACTCCAAATTTCCCCTCTTTTACGCTTACTTTTTTTTTTTTGTCTAGGAGAGCTGAGAGAGGCATGTGGAATTTGTTAATGTTGATCCTGGTTCGCTAGTAGGGATTCTTTCCCGACACAAAATTCAATGTATTTCCTCAATCATGGTGCTCTTATGGTGTCCATAGCTCCAGAAACTTATCGAAACCATACGTTACTTAGCAAATTGAATGTAAATCGCATCTTCCACTGTGGTGATATGGTGGCGTATCACCCCTGGAGACCTGGGTGTCACTGCCTAAAAGCCAACCATGAGTTAACCACCTTAATTTCCTGGTTCTGTGTGCTGCCAGGTCTGTGCAGGGTAGTGGGTGAAGAAAGGACGCGGAGCTCTCTCCGGTTTGATGCTCGGAGGAGCCAGGACAGACTTATCTTGTGGCCTTTCCACGGGCGATAAATTAGACCACGAGCAATCGGTCCTTCGACTTTGCTCCTCTACGCTCTGCAGTAAACCAGGGGAAAGGCCTGCCACAAAAAACCAGGCACAAGTCTGCCGGTGCCACCAGACGCCTGCCTCTTAGCCATCGCTATCCTCCAGGTAAGGATTAATTCCCAATTGCAAGAAAACCTGCCTCTGCCACCCAGGCAGAGCCTCACCCACGGCCGCAGGACGCGTGACGGGCTGGGGGCAGCGGCGTGGGGCTGCACCGTGGCTTTCCATCCCTGTTTGCTTTCCAGGCGTGGGTGCCGGGCACGGCAGGCTGGAAAGGTAAGTTGGGCAGCTTCTCCGCAGGAGGCAAAGCCCGACCAGCTGCTCCGGCTCCGGGGTGCAGCGAGGGGCCGGCTGCCAGCGGGCACGCAGGGCTGGGAGGGTGCCCGGAGGAGGAGTCTCCCGCGGGTGCAGGTGGAGGAGGGCGCAGGGGATGCGGAGGCAGGTGCATGGCGGCCAGACCCGCTCCCGGAGGAGCCCCGCAGGGTGAGTGGGGTGCTCGGGGGAGCCGGGGGCACCCCGCAGGGAGCAGGGGGTGCCCCAGCCATCGGTCCTGAGCACCCGTGGGAGCTGCTGCGAGGGCAGAGCCTGCTGCAGGAGCCCTGTGCGTGCATCACCCGCTCCTCCAGACAGGGTTTAAGGAGGGCTCGGTGCTGCCCTGCCTTGATTTACAGCCGTGTGCTATAGTCCTTCCCCCTGGGTGGTATGGGGATGGTGTACAGAGAGGCTGGCCAGGTAAATAACCCCTGTGTCCCGGCTTTATCTGAAAGCAGTCAGGAGGAAAGGCACGTCCCCTGTGCCCGTGGGGCTGAGCCTGGCTGGTGGGGGTCAGGGGTTTCTCCCCCTGTATCGAGGCGCACAGCCGGCACCGCAGAGGCACTGGTGGGGGGCTGCGGGGGCTCGCCTTTCCTTTCTGACCACCCCAGCCCCATGGGGGCTGCCAAGGGGGGGATTTGTCCCGAGTGCTTCGGGACACTGGGAGGGGATGTGAGCTGGGAGTCAGGGCTCTGGCAGCCTGCGGCCGGAGGGGAATCCCTGGCAAAGTGAAAAGCCCCGTTTGCCGGTGGCCTGCCCGGACACAGGTGTCACTGCTCGGTTTTTCCGCTCAGCGCTCACTTAGCATCTCTGATATCCCAGGGAGTGAGCATAACAGGTCGGCTGTGCACGGCAGGTACCCGCAAGGTGTGTGAAAACAGCCAGACTGGACGTGGCAGTGGTGCGGTGCTGTCAAGGAGCTGAGTTTTGCAGCTAGTGTTATTCTTTGCGTCTCCTCACCGCCTTTGTTTTGGAAGCAAATGGCCCTCTAGCTGCATTGAATTGCCCAGCTACCTTGCACAGCCGGGATCTAATTACCTCTGGAGCTGGGAGCCCTGGCTCCGAGCGGCACCGAGGCTTTTGTTTTTAATGACTTGCTCCACCGCGTTCAGAGCGTGACAATGTAGGGGAGCCTGCCAGGACCGGCTGCTGGTGCCACTGTGCTCGCACCGTGATGGCTGGGAAAGCTAATAGGCGTTGGGATGTCTTGGGCCAAGCATCTGTGGCACGGTGCTGGGTCGAAAACAGAACAAATGGGTCTAGTGATGAGCACAGCTCTGCGCCATGTCCTGGGAAGCGAGCTGGATCACGTCATTCCCTATCGTGATGCTCTGGCAGCGGGAAAGCGTGGCCAAATCCAGCCATACGGCCCCAGCCAGCAGCAGGGCAGCCCCCAAAAAGGGCGAGGGGTGATGCGGAATGGGGCACAGCTGGGCTCTCGCCTTCCCTCTCCGCACTGCGAGCTGTCTCCGTCCTCCTGTTAATGTTTACAAGGCAGGTCCGGCGGCGGCGGCGTCTGTCCAAAGACCAGATCCCTCCCCGGCTCTCCCCGAGATCCTGCTTCCTGCTGACTGGGGCAGGGCCGTGGGGTGGTCGCAGGGAGGAAAAACCCTGCTGCCTCCGTAACACTACCTTCGGCCCTGCTCTCCCGCCAGCCATCTCCGTCCTCGCGGGCGCGGGTACGCCGGGGTGAGCTCCTGGGACCTCGCCAGCCACCGCTGCCCTGGCCATCTCCGCTTACAGGCGGCTCCTGCCAGGCGGAGGGGGGGAGAAGGTATTTTTAGGGCTGTTGATCTGACACCAGCTGAGTTTCCTCTCCTGCGAGGTTGGGGTTTGGGCAGAGGGCAGGAGAGGAAGCCACCGGGTGAGCTCCTGCTTTGGTTTGTTTTCTGTGTTTAATTGGACCGAGGTCATTCCCTACCACTCTTATCAGTAGCAGATATTTTCTTGCCTCTCACCAGTTCATGCTTACAGTTTTACCCCCAGGCGATAGTTACCCAGCAGCTAAAATCTTTGTTTATTAACAATGCACTGAGAAGCATCTGTATTGTTAGAGCTCTGCTCGCAGGTGGTGGTTTGGGTTTTTTTTAAACTGCTATTGTTATACTTGTGGAAAAGCAGCTTTCCATAGATTAGCAGAAGGAGAGGCCAGACATGGCAGTTTATGCATCTGTTGGCCTTGAGATATGAAGCTGCCCTATAAATAAGAGTGTATTATTAGGCTGGTCCTTGCTGTCTGGAGCCACAGGGTACACGGTGCCCATACGCCCCAGCCACCCTCTGCACTGGCAACGCTTGGTGCCTTGGGGCAACCGGCCTCGAGGAGGACAGACCTGTCAGGGAGATGCCGGAGCGCTTCAGCATCCCCAAAGGGCCGCAGCTCTGCCTGCAGCATGCCAGGCTTGCTCCCTTGTGCCTAACTCGGCAGCGGGAGGGACCGCTGGCTGCTCTTCGGGTCTCAGGATTGGCGTTGCCGGCACACCGAGACCCTCATGATCCCGAAATGGCCGAGGCTGGCCAAGCACCCTGGGTGATGCCGAACCTCTGGCTTCTTGGGCAGCCCCAGGGCTTGCCCCCAGCAGGCCACACGTTAGGAAAGGAGCCACATTTTGGGAGGGAACCACAGGGATCACAGTGTTTTCTGGGGTCCCAAGGAGGACATTGGTGTCCTGATGGCTCGTTGATAAGGGGCTCGTTATTATAATGGGTGAGGGATGAGTTTTACCCTTAAGTCTCTGGTTCCTGATGGAAAAGGGTCTGAGCCACAAGTGTGAACTCATGGGGGCACAAATGTAAGCAGGTCTTTCCCTTTCAAGAGGGACAGGGACCCCTGAGAAAACAAGCAGCAGCAAGGCTGGGAAGGAGGTGCGTGTGTTTTGGGGACACGAAGAATGCATAGACCTCCTTGGAGAAAAGAGGGTCTGCTCTTGAAGGACGTTTGCATTTTCCCACTGGGAGAAGCAGACCCAACCACGGTGAATAGGCTGGTTTGGGTGAGGGACACCCTGGAAAAACCCTGAGGAGGAGATAAACCTCGCAGGAGGTTTGTGCACACTGTGTGGGCTGGGAAATCTCCTGGGACCTTCCCCTTCACCAGCTTACCTCGGCCCTGCCTTACTGCACCACTCCTCTTGCCTCTCCCTCCCTGCAGATGAGTAATGCCACACGTGCCTTGTCCTCTCCCGTGGCGCCCAGCACCCTGGGAACCGGCACAGCGGCCAGGCTGGCCTCAGCCCCCCCATCCCCGGCCCTCATCCTGCTCACGGCCACCCACAACGGCTCTGAGGATGGCCGACAGCTTTTCCTGACCACGACAGCGGCACAGGTCATCTCCGGCATCTTCGTGTGGTCGGCACTCATCGTCACCTTCCACCAGGTACAGGACGGAGCAGAGGCGGGGCTCGGCGCTGGGATTGATGCAAGGGCAAACCTATTGATTGCCCTCAAGTTCATTGCAAATCACTCAGCTCCAGATAAATATTTCCTCCCATTGCTGCCCAGAGGGGATATCTCCAGTGTCGGGAGCCCGGTGCTGGCAGCTCAGGAGGGTGGACTTTGCCCACACGCTCCCCGGGTGGCTGCCAGAGCCGGGAGAGGCTGCAGGCATCGGCACTGCCCTGAGGCAGCACCCAGCGGGGTTTCTCCTCTGGCACCCCGGGGTCTGTGCCTTTGGGGTGTGTACCACCAGCTGCCTTGAAACATCCTGCCAGTGGGCATGTTTTTGGGTGCTGCGTGGATCCCTGGGGCAAGCTGGTGCCTCTGAGCGCTGGGACAGGGCTGCACGGTGGCTGGCGTGGAGGAGGGCACGCTCCTCACATGGCGCAGGGGAAGGGACCTGATTTCCATGTGTTTTCGTGGAAGGGATTGCCCTGGGGGCTGGGCTGGAGCCTGTCTCGAGTGTCTGTTCACCGCGATGGGTCTGTGGTGGAAAGCCAGCGGTGTGCTTACCCCCAGGAAGAGGGTCAATGTGGGATGAGCCTCCTGCAGCGCCCCAGGCTGGGAGCACCTCTGGTTCCCCTCCTGGCCAGTGGTAGCCACAGCTCTGCACGCTGGGCACTTTGCAGATCTACACACACCTGAGGAATTACACCGTCGCCAAGGAGCAGCGCTACATCATCCGCATCCTCTTCATCGTGCCCATCTACGCCTTCGACTCCTGGCTCAGCCTCCTCCTCCTCGGCAGCCACCAGTACTACGTCTACTTCGACTCGGTGCGCGACTGCTATGAAGGTGAGCGCAGCCGCTCCTTGGCAGGGAGGCAAAGCAGGGCTCTCATCCTGCTGACCTGTGCCTCTGGAGTGTCCTGGATTGCACAAAGTGGCAAAGCTCCATCTCTTTCACTTCCCACTCTCCCTTCCTCCATGCAGAGGTTTTCCCCTTCCTTCTCCATCAGCAGCAGGGAGGGGATGCCCCATGGGCAGATGTGAGCTGGTGCCTTTCTGCCGCCTGCCCGCAGGCTCAGAGGGACCCCAGCATCACGTTCCTGGGGAAAGAGGTTTTCTGGCTGCCTTTGGGGTAGAAATGCAGCTTCTCTAAAGCAGAAGGTAGGCACACCTGAGAAATTGGGGGGTTAGGATGTTTTGAGGTGCAGGGGAAGCTCATCAGGGTTGAGGTTCCTCTTCCAACCTGTTGCTTTCCCCCTGGGGAACAGAGGGGTGTGGGCATGTGTATTCCTTTGTGTTTGGAGTATATGGAAAGTAAGTGATGGGGTGTCCTGGTTTTGCATGGATAAAATTTATAGAACCACTTTTCTGTTACATTTTGTTTTAGTTTGTGGCCAGCTGTGGGATGGTGATCAAGGCCATTAGCAGTGAAAGCCAGGGCAGCTGCCCCAGGCTGGCCCACAGGTGTATTCTATAACATTAATATCATGTTCACTAAAAAATGAAAAGCTTGCTGAGGAGGGGAGGGGCCCTCTTTTTGCTCTGCTCTCTTCTCCCCTTCTTCTTTCTCTTTCTTCTCAACAGTTACTATCCCTGGAGCAACTTGCCACAACTCTGTGGGCTAAGTATAATTTTGTGTCTTTTGTATTAGCATTGATATTGGTTTCTTTATTTTATTAAATCTGTTTAAATTTTAGCCCACGAGTCTTCCCCCTTTTCCCAATTCTCTTTCTCAGTTGGGGAAGGGACATTGGGTGATATAACAACTGCTTATTGTTTAGCCTTGGGTACGGGCTAAGTGGAGACATGGGGCTGTCCAAGAAAACTGTTTGGGATGTGCTCCTTGCTGGCCACCAACCACTTGTGCTGCCCCTTAGCAATCCTGAGGTCCTTCCATACAGCTGGTCCCTGGCCATTGCACTCCTGCCTGGGCTAGTCTGGGTGTGCATGGGGGCCGGCTCCACGGGCGCTGCTGAGACGTCCGACTGCTGCCGCATGCACGCAGGGTCTGTGTGTGCCCGGAGGAGCTGCTGCATCTGCAACGAGCCCTGTGCACATGGTGCGGTGTGTCTGACTCTGCTTGGAAGTCAGATGGATTTGACCTGCTGCTCCTCTCACTGGGCCCCCAACCACCAGTGTCCCTGATCCTGATGCTGTGCCGGGGTGGATGAGAAGACACCTGAGCAGGAAGGAATGTGAAATGTAACAACACCAGCCAGCTCTCCATCAGCCCTGCTGATCGTGTCTGCCCTTGCCTTGCCAGCTTTCGTGATTTACAGCTTCCTGAGCCTGTGCTTCGAGTACCTCGGAGGGGAGAGCACCATCATGGCAGAGATCCGGGGGAAGCCCATTGCGTAAGTCCCAGCGTTTGGTGAGTTCCTGCACCCTCCACCCGCTCTCCTCATCCAGCAGCCCCCAATGGCATCTCCTCCACTTCTGCTTCCAGGTCCAGTTGCTTTTACGGGACCTGCTGCCTTCAGGGCATGTCCTACTCCATCGGGTTCCTGCGCTTCTGCAAGCAGGTGGGTACATTGGCTCTGCTCCCCTCTGCAGCGAGGGACGAGGGCTCTCGGCGCCGTGGCAGGTCCCTTCCCCGCTGCCCTGCAGAGAGGGCCCTGCTTGGCTGCTCTCCCGAGATGTTCTTTTTGGTTCTATTTAATGCGGAGGGAGGCAGCTCACCCAGCTGGCCGGCACCTGGCCAGCAGCCGGGCGCTGCGCTCGCTGTCCTCGCTCTGACTCACTGCTGAGTCAGGGTCTCCTCCCACTGCAGAGCTGCCGTTGCCATCTCTGTCCAGTCCCAGGTTAGCCTGGACAGATCTCTAACTCTCCAGGGCTGTGCTGCGGGCTGGATCCTGGCACCAGTCTGTCCCCAGGCACCCAGAATCCCCCTCGGAGTGGCTACGCTGCCTTTCAGGAGCTGCCTTTTGGGAGCCCTGCTCCCTCCTCTCTGCAGACCTTGAGCCGGTTCATGTTTCACCCCACAGCGCTGGTCACTCCCGTGATGGAGAACGGCTCTCCCTGTGTCTCCGTCCCAGGAGCAGAGGGGTTGGCTTGCGTGGAGGGGCCGGGGGTGCCAGGAGCTGCAGGGAGGGCGATGGGATGCCCCTGCTGCCCAGGGTGCCCCGTATCTCTCCCCTGTGCAGGCCACACTGCAGTTCTGCATCGTGAAACCCCTCATGGCGATCGTCACCATCATCCTGCAGGCGTTCGGGAAGTACCACGACGGGGACTTCAAGTGAGGACGCTGGGTCGGGCTGGGGAGGGTGAAGGGGGCGAGCAGGACGGGTCCCTGCTCCATCACAAGGGACAGGGTGTCCTGCCAGCCCCCCCCGAGGAGCTGTTCCACGGGTAGTGAGAGCACAGGAAGCCCAAAGCGCCGGGGAACAAAGACCCACTGCTCCCAAATAAGAAAGGGGCGAAACTCCTGTGAGCCATAATAAAAGAGGTCCCACCAACAGAGGAAAAGCTGAGAGTGGCCCCCTGCTCCCCCCTTTCTCCCTCCCTTTCCTTCTCCTCCTGGGCTCTGCTCTCCCCTGTGGCAAAGCCACACACTTCTCCCCCCCCCCATTTCTTCCCTCCTTGCCTCCGGTTGCACCCGCTTCGCTTCCTGCAGCGCAGGGCAGCAGCTCGCTCTCTCCCCGCAGCGTCCAAAGCGGCTACCTCTACATCACCATCATCTACAACTTCTCCGTCAGCCTGGCACTTTATGCCCTCTTCCTCTTCTACTTCGCCACCATGGACCTGCTGCGCCCGTTTGAGCCGGTCCTCAAGTTCATCACCATCAAGGCAGTCATCTTCCTCTCCTTCTGGCAAGGTGGGTCCCACCACAGTCGCCCAGCACTTCTCCTCCCATAGCCCCACCTGACCTGGGGATGCAGGACCAGAGGTGATCCCTCTCCCTTCCCCTGCACAGGGACGCTGCTTGCAATCCTGGAGAAATGTGGGGTGATCCCTGAAGTTCAGATCATCGATGGGAAGGAGGTGGGAGCTGGGACGGTGGCTGCTGGCTACCAGAACTTCATCATCTGCATTGAGATGCTCTTTGCTTCCATTGCCCTGCGCTATGCGTTCACCTGCCACGCGTACAGAGAAAAGAAAGAAAACTCAACAGGTAACGCTTCCTCTCTTCTTCCTTCCTTCATCAGTGAATACAGAAAGAGGAGACCCCCTCTTACAGCATTACCAGTGGGATGCTAAAAGCCACCAGAGAAGTTTCCTTCTCCCTCCTCCCTCGTGATACCCACGAGCCACAGCAAGTGGATAGGAAAAGAGACCTTGGTTTGGGTGGGCAGAATTAGGGAATTATGGTATTAAGGCGCATGCTGCTGGAGAGGTTCCATCCTCTTTGAAACATGGAGCTGGGGTTGCCTTTCTTCTCTTTGGCGCTCACTACCACAAGCTGACGTGGCCCACAATGAGGCCCTGATCTTGCATTTCTAAGGAAAAGGGTCACTCCAGTCTTGGAGCGCTTGGGCTCATTGACTGTCTGGTGTCCCATCACCCTCCCGCTCTCCCTGTTTTTCAGCAAACCTTGCCCCAATGCAGAGCATCTCCAGCGGGCTGAAGGAGACCATAAGCCCGCAGGACATCGTGCAAGATGCGATCCACAACTTCTCACCCGCGTACCAGCAGTACACCCAGCAGTCGATGCAGGAGGAAGAGCACAAAGCGCCGGGGCAGAATGGGCATGTGGCCTCCAAGGTGGAGGGGCTGAGCGGCAGAAGGAGCAAAAACATTGAGAAGAGAGTGCTGATCCTGTCGGATGAGGAGCTGTAGGAGACGTCAGAGGCAACAGTGACACTGGGGAGCTTTAAACCCATGCAAATGGGAGCTGTCTTGAGCCTGAGACAACAGGGTCTAATCAGAGTACTGAGAAGCCAGGAACTCTACCCAAAAAAGCCAGTCTCTTGAAGGGAAGATGCAATAACCCAGCGAAAGGTTAAATCAAATAGTGCCAGTTTCTGCTGTCCCATCTCTACTGGTGGCAGGGACTGGGCTGTCTTTGCTCCTGTGGCTAAGCAGCCCTGCGTTGTGGTCTGGGCTTTCCCGTCCCACTGCTGGCGTCTTGATGCCAGCCCTGTGCCCGTGCTGGGGGATGCCAGGCAGGGAGGGGAGCCGGGCTGCAGCATGAACCAGCTGCTCTTGCCCTCCTCTTACCTCCAAGCAGTGCTGAGGCCTGAGAGAAATGCTTTTCTCAGCACAGTTCTGCTCTAGTTTCTCCCTATTTGAGTAAAAAATGATCTCGAAGGGCCCCACGGAGAAAACCAGCCCAGGAAGGTGACTTCACTTCACCTCAAAACCTGGTAACGGTTGAAAGACGTCATTCCTTATTTTTACATCTTCTCCCCTCTCCTTCCCCCAGAAAAGCCTACAGGGTTGTGCAGAAGACCTTTACCAGGGAGGAAGAGCAAGTCATCCTCTTCTCCCTCCAGATGGGGATGCAGCTGCCTGAGTAACTCCCCCAGGAGCAGTGACCGGACCTCACTCGGGGCGAACCCACGGTCTCACAGCTGCATTTCTGAGAGCTGCCGGTGACAGAAGCCCTTGTTTATGTCTAAACCGACTTATCTCTGAACGATCAGAAGTTAAAAGGGATTCCAGCTTCCTTATCAGAGCCTTTATTAGGGAACCAGACTGTGACTGGTGGTGGTAGGAATGCGCTTACTGGGAGCTGTCTGTTCCTCCTAACCCTTCGCTATTTACCATCCCTGGGCTTTGCTCAACCTGTGGGAAGGCAGGCGGGAGCTAAGCCCAGCTGGGTGATGGTGGTGGGGATGGAGAGGTGCTGGGGGCTGCTGCCCCTCGAGGCAGGACCGTTGGCAGGGGAAGATGCTGCATGGAAGGATTCTCCCCATATCAAACAGTGATGGAGATCGCACCTCCTTCTGTTAAACTTCCCCTCTGATTTTTTTTTTTTCCCCAATTTTTTCCAATTTTTAGTCCAATTTCTATTCCCCTGTTAATCAGATGATCCCCAGGAACTTACTTAGGCACTGTCCGGGCTGTTGTTTGGGGGTGGGAGGTGGGTGGTGAAAAGACGAAGGCAAATCTACAGCCTCAGATTTGCAGTCGCGTGGCAAACCAACCAGTGGGCAAGGCTTAGAGCCGTTCTACGCACAACTCCTACAGGGCTTTTTTTTCCCCTGCTCTTAAGCTGCAAAATGTAAATCACAACATGAAATTATTTTATTTATGATTTTTTTTCTAATAAACAGCAATTTCTACCATGGAGCGAGCAAGTGTTTTCACTTAGCTCAGCAAGCAAAGCGCACGATCTGCCTGTTCCTGCTCTAATGCTGATGCTTTTAAGCTCAGCGTCCTCCCTGCCCCTCGATGCTGGCCCAGCAGAAATACCTGCACATACAGCATCCTGCACATTTTGGCATTCCCACTGGATTTGTGCTCATCTTTTTCACTCCACAAAGAGCGTGTATGTCCCCACCGTCCTCTCCTTGCACTGCACCTCTTTCAACCCTCGCCTAAGCTGTGGATACAGCAGTCCAGAGCTGCTGGATCTGCTTTAGCCAAGCTAAGCCCAGACTCCAGCACCAACAAGACAACCTCTATTTATTATTATTGGAGAAATCTTATTGTGCTGGAAGCCTGGACTCTACAGGAGCAGCCTACAGCTGAGCCAGTCTTGCAAGTCCCTCTGCTCCGAAGCACCGCTGCTCATACCTGCCCAGCCGGTGAGACCACTGACACTTTTCCTGCAGTGAGGTCCATAAACAAGAGCCACACGCTCTGAGCATCCAGGCATCCATCCAGGGTCCTGCGCATCCTGGGAGCAGGACCCTCCTGCCCACAAAGTGCAGCCTGCTCAGGGACGAGGCTGCTTGGCTTTGTAATGCAGCCAGCACTGAAGCAGGGACATCTCTCAGCTGAACATCTTGGTCTTCTCCACTTCTCTGGGGGAGAGCTGGCCACAGCTGCAGGAACAGAGGCTGCTCCAGCTCCCGGGGCGAGGACAGACTGCAAAGGTGATGATGGCACATCTGTCGGCATGCTCACCACCAGTGAGATAAAGGCTTGCACAAGAACACAGCAAGAAACACAGTTGTACTTCATTGCACAAATGATCGACTCCGGTGCATAATGGGCCGCGTTCATTGCTCTTGCCAGCAGGTGCAATTCCCACTGCAGACAATAACATTTGCCTATTTATGTCAAGCCCTGATTACTGTATTATATGTAAAACAGGTCTTTCTTGCAAGCAAAACAAGGAAGGGGGAAAGAAAAAAAGCCAGCGGTGACTCATGCAAGTCAGCAGCGTGATACCAGCCCGAGGAGCCGTGCTGGGCTGGACACCAGCTGGCTGCTGCGCCGTGCGGCAGCCGGACACGCTCCCCGCTCCGGCAGGCGCGAGCTCGGCCTCCTGGTCGTCCTTGTTCTTGGAGCAGGGAGAGAGGCACGAGCTCACAGCTCAGGCTGGGCGCTGCCACGGCCCTCGGACCGTTACGCTGTCAGAACGCATCCACTGAGAACAGGAACACCAACGGTGGTGCGGGCTGAATGCGCTCCTCTGCTAACGCGTCTCCCCCACCCCTTCACCAAGGACGCAGGGGAAGCTGGCAGCGAGCACGGGGGTGACCTACGCAGGAGCCCGGCTGCGCCTGGAGCCATGCCAGCAGGCAGCTCGGGAAGAACAGCCTTTCCTCGCTGCCAGTGGTCGGCAGATTTGTTTTCCAGTTGTCACTCGTCCTCGGGCTCTCCCCAAGGACAAGGCTGGGCTGTGGCTATCGATTCTCCTGGTGCTTTTTGGGCTTGGGTCAGGCGGGATTACAACCTGCTCGTGTCAGGGATGCGTCCTCGTGGGGCACAGCCGGCCATCACACCCGCAGGAGCCGGGGCCAACCGCGCTTCCCACGAGCGGAGGGGAAGGGAGGTGGCTGCCGGCGCCGCAGCAGAGCCAGTGCTCTCACGCATGGCTGCTTGCCTCGCAGCACCCGGTCGGAGGCACAGAGACTTCTTTTTTAGGGTGTCAGCACCTACCAGCGAGTCTCTGGGCCCAGCTGCTGACAGGCAGCACTGCCAGACCTGCGTCGGAGAGCAGGATTCGTGCTTTTGCAGCCCTGCTCACAGAGACTCTTCTTCCTCCAGCTCTAGGACTTTCCCCTCCCCTCAGCATGGTGAAGGTTGAGTTTCCTTTCACTGCTGAACCTCCACCTGGTCCCTTCCTGCTGCCCTTTTCCTCCTGAACTAATGCTCCTCCATCTTTCTGGCAGACACAACTGGCTCACCTCCTCCTCCTCTCCACTGTCACCAGCTCCTCGCTGCCATCTCTCCAGGCAGGAGCTGGAGCAAATGATGGCAATTTTCTTGCTCAACGTGACAACTGCAATCGTCCCCCAGGCTTCAGCCGCATCCCTGCTCAGCCAAGCCTGCCCGGCCCCACCTCTGGCATCTAATGACCATCCATTACCTGCTGACACACAAAGCCTTTCCAGCCCTGCTTCTCTCCACCTTGACCACATATAAACCCTACCTCTAATTCCAACTTTGGCCAACACACCCATCTGCCTCCATCCTATTGCCTCAGCCTGGCACAGGCCAAGTGTTTTCCTCCTTCAGCTGTCCCTTGAAGAAAACAGACCACTTGGAACAGGGCATTAAAGCTAACGTGGCCCCTAGGAGCTCACTGGCACAAGGTATCACCTCTTTAAAGCCCAAACAGGGAAAAACAAAAAGATGAAATGTTGAGGTAAGGGGTTAAAGCAGTTTATTCACAAGCAGTCGCATAGGAAAGCAGTGAAGGGATATTTCAGAACCCAAAGGAGGAGAGGGGAGAGTCTCTAGCACTGTGCCTTGTCTCCCAGCACAGGGTCTCCAAGCCAAGAGCAGCCTTGCACAGCCAGCTCTCAGCATCACACCCGGGGCAGGTGCCTGCCGAGTTATCAGTCCCCACTTGCGCTATCATAAACACCCACCGATCACACACAAAGGCACAGCCCGGGTTGGAAGAACAGATATAAGTGATCTGAGCATGGGATCTACCAGACAAGCAGCTCGGACAAGAGCTACCCCTTGAGCATGTTCCAAATACACCAAGGAAGCACCACAGCAAGGCTGGGAGATGGGTGAGCTGGCTGCACTGGGCTGGGTCAGATGCTCACAAAAGCCTGAGCAGCCATCACACTCGCCTCAGCCCAGCCTACCTCCCAAAACCCCATCACTCACCTCAGCCCAGCCTGCCTCCCAAAAACCCCATCGCTCACCTCAGCCCAGCCTACCTCCCAAAACCCCATCACTCACCTCAGCCCAGCCTGCCTCCCAAAAACCCCATCGCTCACCTCAGCCCAGCCTACCTCCCAAAACCCCATCACTCACCTCAGCCCAGCCTGCCTCCCAAAAACCCCATCGCTCACCTCAGCCCAGCCTACCTCCCAAAACCCCATCACTCACCTCAGCCCAGCCTGCCTCCCAAAAACCCCATCGCTCACCTCAGCCCAGCCTGCCTCCCAAAAACCCCATCGCTCACCTCAGCCCAGCCTGCCTCCCAAAAACCCATCGCCCACCTCAGCCCAGCCTGCCTCCCAAAAACCCATTGCTCACCTCAGCCCAGCCTGCCTCCCAAAAAAGCTGTACGCTGCACCGGGGACAGGCAGGCAAGAAAACCCGAGGAAAACACTCCACTGAAGATCAATTCAAGCTCCAAAATGCTGACCATAGACCAGGGCAAGTCTGAAACCAGAAAATGCTTTATTGGAAAGGTACAAAAAAACCAGTCACTGCAGCTAAATTTACAGCAATAAATTACGTTGTGGCTGTCAAGAGAAAGTAATGGACACATACACAGGGCTATTCGCCTTACAAACAGGAATCCACATTGCTTGGTATATCAATAATTTATTTTATAATAAAAAAGCAGCACAAAAATAAATATTGAAATGAAATTACTGAGTAACCACAGAGGATAGAATGAGCTGGTGATAAAAAACAACTTAAAACAGAAGACTTCTATCATTAAAAAAATGAAAGCAAGTATCCACCATCTACGGAAACACCCCAGCAGACTGAAATACAGACGAAGGAAAACAAATCCACATTACAAAAGTTTTTCGTTATTGTTTTTTTTTTTTTTTTTAAATAAAAACAATCATGACAATGCAGTTTAAATGATTCGAGAGAGAAAAAAAATGCCACCTTCTCCTCCTCCCTGGGTCCGAGCCGCCCCTTGGCCCGACCGCTCCGCGCTCCCGTGGCATCGCGCCCGGCCCCACCACAGCTCAGCTTGCCCCGCCAGCGCCTCGTCCCCTCCCAGAGCTGCGGTGTCACCCAGGTTCTCTACACTTGCGCTTTGCGGTCTCCTCCGGCAGACGGTAGAGTTGGGCAAGAGCGGAGACGCTGACTGGCTTCAAAGGGATCTGGAGCTGCCCTGGAGGGAAAGGTTCCCCACTCCCAACAGAGAGCACAGCAAACACGTCCACAAGAACAGAGATGTCCCTCCCGGTCCCTGCCCAACGCTTCCGTCTTCTCCTGCCTCCCGCCCAGCCTGCCGTTCCCACGTCACACTGTGGATGGGGAGCAACCAGAGAAAGGCCAGGCCCAGGGGAGAAGATCCCAGCACTCAAATCCAGAGCCCCTGCTCCTCAGCAGGGTTGGGGGGACAAACTAAGAGGGGCAGAGAAGGGAGCCCCGGCATCCAGACTACTGCAGTGAAGAGCCAAGCGAGAGGTACGGCTGCAGGGGAGCGCTGCCGGGGCGACTCTGCGGGCTCCCCCCACGGCGCTCGCCCTGGGTGTCAGGCTTGCAAGTGCAGGACGGAGAGAAAAACAAAACAAAACAATACAAAACAAAAAGCAACAGAAACAAACCGAACCCCAGAGGAATGCAATGCGACAACCCCAAGCTGGAGGGCCCTCCAGGGCGGAGGGTGGAGGAGCTGGGTCTCCAATGCGGTCAACAGCTTTCGGGGTCATTCCTCCCTCCACGTTACCTTGCAATTCTGATCCCTCTGTGGAAGTTTAGCCAGGACATTTCATTCCCCTCCAGGTCACCACCCAGGGAGCCCTGGACTGGCAATTTCTTTTAATAAAGATTTACAGTATCAAACTTGGAAAAAAAATTATTTTTTTTTTTTACGAAAAATCTGTACGATAAAATGTATATAATTATATATTTATATATATATTTCTCTCTCTTTAAATATTTCCACGTGGTCCTTATGGATATCCAATATGGATTACCTACCATGGCTATGGTATCAACAGCTTTAACAACACCCAGGCCTCTTGTTCTTTATCGAGTGACCAGAGATTTAAGTGCCTACCAGCACTAAACTAGCAATCACTTGGACAAGCCTTTGGCACCCTTCCAAGAACTGGAAAAAAAAAAAAAAAGAAAAAGAAATACTTGGCCGCAAGGGAAGTGCCACCTTAAGATATGTTTCTCAACTCATTCCAACAGCAAGAAGACCCCACGGAACAAAGTTCAACCTCTGTCCGCCTTGGTGCAACCGGTCTGATTTCAAGGGCAGCCAGAGGGTGTTCCTATCTAGCCAGGAATGTTATGGAGCTCTGGAGCTGTTTTAAAGACTGGAAGCATTTGGGCATTTTCAAGTCAACTGGCCTTTTTCATTAAAGTTTTCATTTAAAGCCCCAACAGTGCCAGGAGTCTCCATTTTGCCTGTTTTCGGAGGCACCTGTAAGGTCTGGGAAAGTTTCCAATGTCTGTGAGCTGGAGAACATGAGAGGACCAGGAAATGACAGTAACATCTTTCTCTTCCTCAGCTTCTGCTGTGGGAGTCAATAACTGGTACTGATACACAGGACATCGATCTGCCTGTTCGGAGATAGGGAGGGAGTGGAGGAGAAATGAGGTAACGCTAAGTGTGTCATCCAAACTCTACGTGTTGGAAAATCACTTGATGGAAACTCCCTGCTCCCTTCCATAACACGTGGATCTGGCAGCGGTTACGAGCCTTCAGGAAGCGTTTCACTTACACCCTTTCTGGCTCAGTAAGGTCACGATGTTGAGGACTGAACGAGAACCAAGACTGAGGTTTCTCTTTTCATTAACCTATTTCACAAAGGACCCTCCTGGGAAACCCAGAGACTCCAATGACAAGGTGAAAAAAAAAAAAAAAAGAAAAAGCAAGCTAACAACTTCTTCCAAAGACAAGTAGGGCTTCACTAAATGTCTACAAACTTACTGCCATTCAAGGCAAGACAAAGCCTCAAACAACAAATTATACTGGGTGTCAGATGCCAGTTCACTGTCCCCTTTGCAACAACGGTGGCACTTGATTATTCTCTTTCAGTCCAGAACACTCGTGAATTCTCCATGATCTTTGTTTTCTCTTCTAGAACCCAACTCCTTTAAGCTCTTCTCCTCATCTTAAACTTCAGCAATCTCATTCTCTTTTCACCTGCGTGACAACAGGCATCGTCCATTCCACAAGTCTCTGACCTGCCCTGCAAAACTCACAGTCCCTTTTCTTTCCTACTTCAAAAATTAAAAAAAAAAAAACAAAACAACAACAAAACACACAAACACCAACATAGCTATTTTTTTTTTTACAGTGACCTGGAAACATTCGTCTTTTCAGCGCTGCTGCGCAACAGCAGAATCTCTCCTTTCGGCTTCCCACCTCCTGCCCATTACCAAGCCAGAAATCCCTCTACCAAACCATTGCTCAGAGCCATACGAACGACTTCTCGATCCCAATTCTTCCATCCCCTACACACACACACCGATTTTCCATCCTGCCCTCCGTGCGCCTCTTAGGATAATTCACCCATCCCCAAGAGAAAGCGTCAAGTTTCAGGGTCACATTCACACAGGTTGTCTGAACACCGAGGGTTGTTCACTGTACTCTTTGGATCCCAACTTCAGTGCCTGACGTGCTATGGAGAGGAAAAGACTCTTCCAGCTCCCACCCGACCTCCCCATAGCCCTTCTCTGGTCATGAAAGACTGCTGAGCCCAGCTCTCCAGCTGGGATGTTCATAGCTAACCTACCAATGCTTATGTCAAAGAGGAGGCTCTACGACTTCTCTCCTCCCGTCTGAATGCTATTGCCCTCTAAGTTACACTTCAGTGCTTTAAAAACATCTTTCCAAAATACTCTGCACAAACCCCTTCTCATAGTGCTGATCCCAGCAGAACTGTCCCACCTTCTCGCAGCCAGTTCTGCCTCCACCTGGTAATACTTGCAGCATTTTTCCTCCTCATCTCCCCTTCTCCTCCCCATCACACAGCTCTTCACAGCATTTACTGTGCCTCCTTCCCTTAAGCTACAGGGAATCCAGAAAAAAAAAAAAAGGCCGCTACTTCAAGACTGTGGATCATTTGGAAGAAATAAACTGCATAAATATATCTAATTCACAGGCACACTTTAGGGAAGGAGCTATCAGGAAACTTGGGCTTGGAATAAAGGAGGCTGCAATGTAGTTTTCATAGGCCACACAGTTAATGGGGCATATTAAAATATGTAAAATATATATTTTTCCATATTTTAACAGCATGGATTGAAAACAAAAGGTTATTCCTAATGGGTGTGGTCAGACCCAAGCATTAGTCTCCATCGTCCTCCCGCTCCCATCCACTCATAGCAGGATGAAATCCAATCTAAAAAGCCTGTATCCCTGCCCTCGTAATATCAGATGGAAGCGGGGAAGGTAGGGGAGACCCTTCTTACAGGGAGTAGGATGCCACTAAAGGAAACTCTTTTTCCCATACATTCATCTCACATGATGATTTCTACGGTCCATCTGTTTCCTGGCTCTTGAGCATCATTCACAAAGACTCCGGAGGCTCCTCAGGTTATCTTCTCCCAGCTGAAAAGCTGCTCACGGCTGAGAGGGGTTTGGGGAGGCAGGGGGAAGGAGGAAGCAGATCTTGCAACTTGTACTGTATACAGAGCTCAAATCCTGGACATGAGAGGTTGATGGAGCCACCGAGTCCAGACAGAAACAGCCAGTTAAGTTCCCTTTGTAGGTTTGGTTTTTTTTTTTTTTCTTCTTTTCTTTTATTTTTTGCACTTTTGGAAGAGAATTGCTAAAATGCCAATTCTTGACGTGACCAAGGACTCCGGAACAATGCATAAGAGCCTTTTCCCCTCCCCTCTGAAAGGCTGCTAGTTCCCCCCACGGAGGGCACTAGGACGCTGCTGAAAACGGCACAGAACTGGATGAGATCTCGGCGGATTTCACAATGGTGATGACACTGGTGGTGGCAACTTTGGTTGGGGTAATAGGCCCTCGCGCCACAGTACGAGCAAAGGTCTGGAGTGCTTCGTACTTGGAGCGCAAGGCGTCCAGCTCTAGCTTCATGCTGCTGTTTTCTCTGGCCAGCTTCTCCACCTCTTGCTGCAGCTCAACCCGCTGCCTCTCCAGCTCCTCTTTCTGAGTCACACGCTTGATGCGGCAGCTGGCAGCGTAGCCCCGGTTCTTCAGCGTGCGTCTCCGCTGCTTCAGACGGATGACCTCCTCTTTGGTGAGACCCCTCAGGTGCTGGTTCAGCTCCCGTACGGACATTGACACGAGTTCATCATCACTCAGCACTGGGGCATTCTCTCCCGACTCCTCCTTTACCTGCAAATACCAACGCACAGGGGTAGCAGCAACCCTACGTGAACAGATGTTCTGGACAGTGAAAAGAGACAGGCCACCCCTCAGCAACGTTGCACCCCTAGCTGGAAAACACCCCTGAAGCATTGTAGAGAGCACATGCTCCACTAAAACATCTGGGTAAAACACGGCAGAGATTTGAGCACTGCTGATGTCTGGGTTTGGGTCACCCTCTTAAGTCAGAGAAAGCAGTGAGCCCTACACAGCCAGCGTGAACCGGACAGTAAGGTTTTTAAGGAGATAAACGTAAAGCAGACCAAAGCCCTTTGTGTTCCTTTGTCAGGATCCAGAATTCACACTGAATGCTAAAGACGACACCTTTTCCCAGCATTATGCTGGGACACCAGTGCAGCATCTCAAAAGCAGAGTAGCCACTTGTACGCAGGGTTTAATTCAGCATTTTGTGGCTTTTTGTTGAAGACTGCTCATCCAAGTAGTGAACAAAACCAACCCTGCTTGGCTTCAAGGACCACAGCCTGATTTGGTTTTCCTGGTGCACAGGCCAGACTCTGAAGTTACATGAGAAAGACACCAATGCCTTGTGCCTTTTTCTCAAGCAGCTTTGCTGCCACAATTGTTTTCAGGACCTTTAAGGCATCGTCCTTTTACCTCTTCAGAGACTGGTGGACATGTGGAATGAAGAGCTAAGATTTTAGAAAGAAACTCTGACAATGCACGCACAACCCACGCGTAGATCACCACCAAGCCGGTATGTCCGAGGCATTTACTGTCTCATGGATCTGAGGGACACCAGCTGGATGTGTCCTTTCCCCAGTGCCTCCTAGTGCTGAGAGTAGAAATACTTAATTGACAGGCCTGGGAGCATTGGTTTCAGGATGCTGCCAGTACCTGCTGTTACCAAAAGTCTCTTGGATGGCAACTGGGATACTCCAGCCTTCACACCATCCCAGAGACTTTAGACTTCCTTCTGGGTGTCACCAGTATTCTTCTACCCTAACCTTTCCTGTAGATAGTGGGAAATTGTATCTGCACCCAGTTGCAAACGTCTCTCAGAATGAAAAAAAGCAGCCACATACAATGGATGTTGCACAGAGCATGGTTCTGTGACAGCCTCCCCAGCCACCCAGCATCACCCACCCAGCCTTCTTCCTTACCTTTAATGCCTTGTTCGGTTTGGGATTAGTCGTCATAACCTGAGCACAGTCTTCCAGACAAAACTGGTCAGAAATTGCAACTGGAAAAACAAACCAAGATTTTCAGGTTACAGCAATCTGAGAGATGAAGGTACAAAAAAGACACACAACACATGGTCCAACCCCCCCAACTGAACGACCATTAAAAGAAATAACCACACAGTTGTTTAAAACCCTGGGATGGATCCAGAGATCAGTCTAACCCATTCAGATACAAGACAGAGAAATCTGTGCTGACAAGTGCATTGCTTTTTAATGCTAAAGACATCATATTTTGCTATTAACTACACTAAGATTAAGGAGGGACGACAGAGCAGGGAGGGGGGAAATGACACCAGCTCCCGTCTGTAAACAACAGCCACGCTCACGAGCACACACCGCCGTGCAATATGCCACCCCTTCTCGTGGGGAGTGCAGCCTCCTGGGCCCAGTCACTTGTCACCTCCCTCCAGAGGAATCCCAGACGCTCAGAACGGCCTATTAGGGACTGAATTAAGAGTTACCTCCGCTCATAAAAGGCACTGAAAAGCCACAAGACAACAACTCCCTTCATTCTTATTTTGATTATTATTAACCCGGCTCGAAATTGAATCAGCAACCCAGAAAGAAGCTGCCTGGTTTGTAACCTGCTTTCAGTGCCGTCCCCACCCAAAGGAGACGCTACCAGAAAACCCAAACAACATAGACAAAAGCCCCCCGATAACAAAGCAAGGCAGGAGTTCGCCTCTCCCATCGCGCCGAGACTCTTGCTTCCCCATCCTCTCGGCCCCAGGCGGCGAGAGCTGACCTGCTCGATATTTCTAGCAACGTGGAGGCATGTCCACCGACAGACAGACCATCCCCTGCTGAGACGCTGCCCTTCACCCTCACCTTAGCCAGTGACTACGCCCCTTCGATCGGCGCCTTGCAGAAAATCCACCTGCCCGCACCTCCACCCGCACCCCACGGTGACAGCAGCATGGAGGTCCGTCGGGTACCTACCGCCAGTGAGGCGACCGCGGCCGTGCCACCATCACAACCTATCGCTCCCCCAGCGGGGCGGGTGCAAGGTGCCGGTCCCCCCCCTCCCCGACGCACGGCTTCGAGGGTCGCACACCCCGCAGCACCGCGCAGCCTGTCTGGCGGGAGTCCTCTCGCTCTCTCTTCTCCCCCCTTCTCCAGCCCAGCCCAAACCCTCCCCATTTCCACGTCTGCATCGTGTCACACATCCTAATCATTCATGAAAAATCCAGCCAAAGCATCCCAAGCATGATTCCCTTCCGATAGTTGCCATGGTGACCTTGGGAAAGTAGCCAACCCGAAGACAGTCGCCATGGAAACAGAGAAGCCCAAAAGCAATAATGACTTCAGGTCATGTCTGTGCAAAGACATCACGAGGTCGTCGGAGAGTAAACAAACTCATTCATATCTGCAAACAGGGGGCGGCGGGATTTGGGGGGGGTGGGTGCAAAGGTGGGGTGTGGGGACCAGTGGGAGCCGTGTGGGTGAAGGTGCTGGCTCAGCCCGCGCTGCTGTCACTTGGATTGTATCAGTCGAGACACCTCATCATCACACGACTTATGTAAAAATCAAGATGAAGAGCAGGGGGGGAGCAAAAAAAAATATAATCCCGTAAGCGCAAAGCTGTGAGATACTATCCTAGATATTAGGGAGTGTATTTAGGCGCCTCCTCTATTTTTAAGCCTGAGACAGCACAGCTCTCCATGTCTGGAGGAGGGACAAGGACAGCCGCACAGCACACAAGCCAAGATGTTCCGTGATGAATGGACCACTTACAGCAACCGGTGTGCGCTGCGTTTTCTAGAGCATCACCGAGTCCTTCCCTCTCTCCTCCAGCACCGAACCCCACCCTGGGCACACCTCCAGCACCTCTGCCCCACCGGGGCGGGCTGGGCACGGGGCAGGGGGGCAAACCCCAGTCCCCAGCAGCCACCTCGGAAGGACGGGGACGTGCCCAACCTCTGGCTCCCGCCACACTGTGTGTTTTGCACGAGGGCTGACCGCAGGCAGGCAGCATCTCCTGCAAGCACGGGCGCTTCTTCAGAGCCCAGCGCTGCCCTTTCGCCGTCCATCGCTTCCCCTCCGCGCCAGGCATTCGCCGCCCACCCCTACCTCCAGGCCGGAGGCGCAGACGTAGGCGCTAGCACGGAGGAGGAAGGAAAAAGCTCTTCGTCTCGGCCAAACGGTCCCGGCGAGTTCAGGAGAGCAGAGGCGCTGCCAGTGGGTAAAGGAAGCGGCCGGCAGCCCCCTCCCTGCAGACGCAGAGGCCGCGCAGGCAGTTGGTGCCATAGTTATGCAGTGAGTCACCAGCTGTTTACAGAGTTTGGAGAGCTCACATTCCCACAGCATCAGAAACTCTTCCTTCCCTCGGCATCCCCCCTCCATCCCTACAAGGAGAGGGGCACGCTGCCGTCCCGCTGGCGGCACTCCGGGCTGCTACAACCGGAAAAGGAAAGTCAAGCAGGAGGGGGAGGCCGACGGCAGCCCCGTCACACCCACCCGTTACACAAAAACCCTTTTGATCCTCACCCAGCACGCCTTCAAAGCGCTTTCTACGCCAGCCGATGGAAAAACTGAACAGGGCCGCTCAGCTCCGCGGAGATGGAAAGAAACGTAAAATATTGTGGAAAACCAGGGCCGAGGGGTGAGGCTGCCTGCGGTGGGGGTCAGCGCGCGGGCTTGCCTGCCACCCCCAGCAATGCTCTGGCTCCACGTGACGAAACGCCTTCTAGTCACCCCTTCTAGTCACCTGTTGCTCCGTGTCACCAAAGCAACATCTCCTTACCCAGCACATTCCTCGGCGGACGGCACAGACGCCCTCATGCTTGGTACGGGGTCTTGCGCTGCACGCCCGTGTCCCCCCGCACACCAAAGCGCCTCGAATGGGCCAGCATCCCTCCGAGATGGGCTGGGATCCATCCTATTGCACCAGGGGCGATGAGCCAGAGCCGCTGCTGGCACAGAGATGAGCAAGGAGGTTCAGGGCATCATCAGGAATCGTGATGCCTCTTCAAACAAGAGTGGGAGATGGGGGTCTGCCCTGACCTTAAGGGCAGGATTTGGTAGTGCAAGTAGAAACACTCAAACTGGCTCAAGCCTCGCACTCAGACACGAGTGCCAGGGCAAGTCTTATCTCTGCACTAGGTGAGCCCACAGGTGTGGTCCGGGCTCTGCTCGAAACCGATACAACACTTGCAACCTTCACCAACAGTCCTCCATGGCCTCGGGCTCCATCTCCCCACCTACAAAATCCTTCCCATCGGAACTACTCAGCTACCAACACCAAGCAACTAAAATTGGCACAGCATCTCCCACAGTTAGAAGGTAAAACCCCACGACAAAATCGTAAACCACCCCGCAAACATGTCATATCCAGCAGCGTCCCCTAAACATGCCACACGGGAGTCTTCTGGGACCCTGCCTGCGATTTGATTATGAGAACCCTTTTAGTCTTTACCCTATTCCTGCCCTTCTTTTCTTAATTGCGTTTGCTGCATCACGTCTAAAATTAGGAGCTCAGCTTTTTGGAACAAGGACTGCATTACATCTCCCTTCTGTAAGCAGTACGGCACGCTTAGAACGCTACATAAATAAAGCGGTGAGTAGTAATACACCAACTGTAAGGGGCAAAGGCTTTTCCAGTGCAGCTCCACGCTTGTATTTAAAGCAAGTGTTTTGACTGTGGGTTACATAAAGAGCCCTTGTAATCCTGCAGCAAACTTACCCATTGACAGCCTTGCCAACGCCCTCTCCCTCTCTCAGACAACTCCTATACCTTTTGCAGCATCCTCCCAAAAACCTGGAGGTCTCCAGCTGACATCCCAAGCCCAATGGTCTCAGCTTGGACCGTCTAGAGATCCTCAGCTCCTTTCCTTTGAAAGTGGAAGATGGCAGAAAGCCTGACTCGGGCAGAGGTAGGACACAGCTTTCCACGCAAGACTTGCAATTAAGAAAGAAAACACGCCAGGATGAGATTTCAGACTTTCCATGCTACAGGGCTTTCAAAGCGCGTTGCGCATTAAGGAATTACTACAAAGTCACTGCCGACACCTGACAACTGCGGATGAACTCGAATTTTAAAACTCTTTCTACACCGAAAGACAACCCTGGCCAGAACATGAGTGCCTGGCAGACAGCCCCACTGGTGTTTAGCTTCCATCCTCAGACACGTACAGCAAACTCAAAACATGCAACCCTCACCTTCAGCCAGGCCAGCGATGACTTCCAGGGGGCAGAAAAACAGCGTAGGGTTCAAGCAGCGATGGGGATCTCTGCCATCGCGTCTCAATTCGGCACCGACAGTTACGCAGGGAATACTCTACTCACTCCCAAATACGGCGATTTAATTCCCAGGCAGCTGTTTTAGTTAAATTTCTCGTTTATCCACAAGTTATTCCCAGGTCCAGAGCGCTAGCCAAACGGATGTGCCTATCAAGGATAACATCCGAGCTGACAGGTGAAGGGAACTACAGATGCTTAAATCCTCGTCGCCGTGCCTCTGCCGCTCGGAGGCACGACACGGATTTCCAGCATGTTGCAGCATGGTAGGCAGAGCACCGTCCCTCTCCCCATCATTCAAAAAGCCATTCTCCTGCTCTGACAACCTTCACACATCCTGGGAGGCAGACTGATGCTTGTCACTCATTTGTAATGAGAGCGGGGAGGGACAGGCTGACGGTGTGAATCAGAGAGGAGAAGCATATGCGAGGCAATATATTTGACATGAAGAGAGAGAAGACACAAGGAGGGGGTGAGTCACTGTTTACTGTTCTAGAGGAGCTCCACACAGCCCTCGCCCAGCTGGCCAGCTTTCCATTTCCCTTATGGATCGGAACCAGCATCCAGCAGCAAAGAAGAGACTCGGGAACCTTCAGAGCACATTTGAGAGCTGCCAGGACACGGCGCTCTGAGGCACTCTCTGGGGAAGCCTGGACACGGATCAGACAGTCTTCAGTGGTTTGGTAAACAACTCAGATGCTGCAGAGAGCCCGTGGTTAGGGAGCAGAGGATACAGAGTACCAGGAGGGTACGCTTGTGTGTCACCTCAGAAACTTCATGGAGTAGGTGGCTGAAGGGGAAAGGTATGCGGCAGACGGCCCTGGTACTAACAACCATACAGCACTTTTTCCATCACACGCTTGTAAAACGCAGTGACAGAGCTGCACCAGAATTACACCTCAGCGTCACTAGCCCAGAGATGCATCTCCCCCAGACAGCCAAGCTGAGCCATCGGGCAACAAATAACTTGCTCGGACGCACAGACGGATCCTAGGGCAGAGCTGGGATTCCCAACTTCACTGCTCCTGACCTCACCTGCCAGCCACTGAGCCGGACATCTTCACTGACTGCTACTAATGGAACAGAATCACAGAATCACACAGAATCAACCAGGCTGGAAGAGACCTCAGGGAACACAACAGCAGCATCGCTATTCAGGGTCCTGCAATACTGCAAAGCAGTGGGACTCACCACACAACCTGTCCCTCTGCTCGGGAGCTCAGCAGCAGGGTAATCACTCTCATTACTGCCTTTTCCCCCTCAGTTCTTGTGCTGACGGTCACACAGCGCTGCCTCGCTCCGTGCTTGCTTCACGCTTGGAAGGCTCTCTGCCCGAGTTTGGAGATAGCCTGAAACAACAGCTCAGGCAGAAGTGGGAACTGCCTGTTCATCTCTAAGAGGTGCTGAGCCTGAAACTTCCTGATAACTGAAAGTGCTAGCGCCGCTCAAGTATTTCACAGCTGGATGTTTACAAAAGTGATCAGCGAGCGAGCTTATCCCACAAACCCCAACTGCCGCGGGGGCCAGCGCTCCCAGCTGTCCCTTCTTCGCTTCCCAAACATCTCACACAGCTAGAGATTTTCAATAGCAAGTTCTGCAGCGCATTCCACGCTATTAATCATCTTCCAACATTGATGGAAATAAGACTGTATCAAGCTGATCTGTATTTTTCCCTTGCAGGAGGTACACAGCGGTACTGAACTTCTCGCCGCAACAGCTTGCTGAGACGGGCGACGGCGCAGAAATGAGATAAAACATGACAAAGCACACTGTCCTTGACAGGCAAGCAAAAAAAATAAAAGCTAACAAATTTCTGCCTCTGGTTCAGAAACACTTGCAAGTATGAGCCTGGCGTAATATAGCCAGGAACACCCAACACGGCTCAGGTGCCAAGCCCTGACAAGCTCAGAGCCCGCAGAGGCGGGCAGGGTGTCCTGACGGCGAGATGTCACCGTACGCCCCGATCTTGCGGCAATCGCCCCATTGCTGCTGGACAGTCATCCGGCACCTTGGCCGGGTAGGAGCAGAGTTAACTCCGGTGCCGCGCAGCCTTGTGTGCTGCCATTGGGCAACTGCGGCGTCCATCACCTCTAGGAAGTGACTGCACGAGGAAGGCTTCTCCGCAGGCAGCACCGCGTACACACGGAAGGAGAGAGGGAAAAGCGGAGGGACGCGCACCCGTTTCATCAGTGAGAAAAATCACAAGGTAAATTCATTTGCTGCTAAAACCCTGACAGTACCACGGCGCAACGTGCTGGCTGGGCTGTGGTGCAAGGCTGCGCTTCTCCACAGACAGGGCTTATAAAGATCGAAAGTGCAAGAAAAAGGCGTGCAGCTTTCCGGGGAAACACTTTCCTCTTACCAGCTCCCCCCGCCCTGCTCCCCAGTCCCCGCTCAGCTTTAGGACTATACTGGTAAAGGCGGGGGTGGCCAGGTGAAAGTGAAAATGGAGGCCTTTCCCTTTTCTGTAACAACTTTGCCCAAAGGGGGCTCGTTCCTAATTTGAGACCTCATGGCCTGCTTTTGGCAGAATCTGTAGAATAAACCCGCCGCGGAGCAGCCCACGAGGGAGGGGAGCGGGCTCGCAGCCTGAGGAAGAGGAGGAAGAAGGAGATCTTTCTCAAACAGACCCTGACGCACCGTGAGAGTTGGGAGATCTCGGTTCCCCTCGCTCGTGGCCTCGATGTTTCCCCAGCTTACACCACTGCCCTCACCGGGAGCTCGGCAGAGGGTTCCCCCACCCACCCCATTTCTGACTAAATCCCCAAACCGTCCCGCGCCCACCAGACAGTCACGCGGCAGCGCCCGCTCCCAGAATGTCACCGTCCCCTTTCCTCCCACTGCCATGTCCCCGGGCGGCTGCAGAGCGCCCCATTTTCAGGGCTTCCCCCCTGCACACACATCCCTCCTGCCAGCTCCGGGACCAGCCCGAACACACCACACATCTCTCCCCGCCTCAACTCAAAGAGAAGCCGTGCTCGGGGGAGATAACCCCCCCTCCCCACCGCAGCCCTGACCCCCCCAGCCCGTCTGATGGGGAGGGAGGAGCCCGCCCGGCGTTTCCCACCGGCGGCTGCTCCCGCCCGATAACCCGGGGCCTAGAGCGGCTCACCGAGGCCACCACCACGCCTTGGCCACCACCACCACGCCTTGGCCACCACCACCACGCCTTGGCCACCACCACCACGCTGCCCAGCACCGGCTGCGCCCCGGCTCCCTCCGTACTACCAAAGCAACTATTTTTAGCCGTTGGAGAGCGCGGCGTCACAACAGGTTTCCTCACACGTATTTTAAGAGCCATTCAAAGGCAGAGGCAGGCTGCGCGCTGCTCCTCGCGGGGGGGGGGGGGAATAAAAATAATAACAAGAGAGCGGAAAGCACCACCCCGGCGCAGACCCGCTGTCCCCTCCCGAGGCGTCTCCAAGCCCCCCGTCCGCGGGGGTGCGGGGGGAGCCGCCGGCCCCGTCCCGCGGGCGACTGAGCCACGCGGGCCCCGCGCTGTTCGAGGCGGCAGGGAAGGTGTGACCGCGGGTCCCCGCGGCCCGCCGAGCCCCCGCCCCACCGCAGCTCCCCGGGCGTTTCGGGGCAGCGCTCCCCCGACCCCCCCGCTCCCCTAAGGCGGGCCGGCCGCCCCTCACCGCCGCCCCGCCGGGGCCCACGTGCGCGGGGCCCGGCCCGGCTCGGCCCGGCCCGGCCCGGAGCGAGGGGCGGCGGCACCACGTGCCCGGCGCGGTGGTGACTCAGCACTTTTACCTCAGCCGCCCCGCCCGCCCGCGCCCAACCGGACCCGACCGGACCGAGGCGCACCGGACCGACCCGACAACCCCCGCCCCAATCGGCGGCACCGCGCGGCCGCCCCCTCCCAGCTCTAACCGGCCCCCCCTGCCCCCGCCCCGCCGCGCCCGAGCGGCTCCTCACCTGCGTGCCGGCGGGAGCGCGCGCGCGCGCCCGGGGCAGGGGCGGCGGCCGCGGCGGCGTGGAGGGGGGGCAGCGGCAGCGGGGGGCGGCGGGGGCGGCGGCGGGGGCGCTGCGCGGCTCCCTCCCTCCCTGCCAGCGAGTCCCGCGGACAACAACAAGCGCGGGGCGGCCCCCTCCCCCCCGCCGCGCCGCCGACCAACCAGCGCCCCCGCCGCTTCCGGCATGGCGCGTCACGGCGCGCGTCACCCCCGGCCCGCCCCGCCCCGGCGGCGACGCGGCACCGCGGCCACGCCCGCGCGGTTCATTCATGGGGAAGGGCGCGCGGAAGGGGGCGGGGCCTCGCTGCCGCCGTCACGGGGCCGCCGTCCCGCCCCTCCCGCGGCGTGCAGCGCCGAGCACCGCGCCCCGGGGCGCCCCCCCGCCATCGCCGGGCTGTCCCCGGCTCCGTGCGGGGCCCTCTCCGAAGGCTCCCGCTTGCCCGGAGCAGCCCCGGTGGAGGGGGCCGCGGCGCAGCCGGGGTGGTTTATCATGCCCACGCGTGGGTGGGTTTGCAGTGGGTCGGGGCAGGTGGCGGCGGGCGAACGTGCCCTGGACACCGTGCGGCTCTCGGGGGGGATCGGAGGGTATTTTGGTTCCCGGGATGCGTGAGGTGGCCACTGGCAGGCCTTGCCCTCCTCCACCGGGCACCGGACCAGCCTTTCCCCGCCCACTGGGTGCCAGAGCCCCCCGAGCGCTGCTGCAGGGCCAGATCCTGCCCCGGGGCCAGGTCCTGCGCCCAGTCATTGCTCTTTGCTTGTACGGTTGCAAGAGCTGCTGGCACAACACCTTGAGCCCAATGGCGTGAGCGGCATTTTGGACCCCGGGAGCATCCAACAGTGATGAAAATGCATCAAAAAAATGTAATAACACAGGTGGTTGACCAACCCAGCTGCCTCCATCAAAACCGGGCTCCCTTTGATTTTGTTGTGTTCGTAACTATATTAGAAAGCCTGTGTCAGCGCAGTGCAATTTGTGCTTTCCAGCCTTGGGGCCAAATATCCTCACTGGAGCAGATCTAAGGGCCATAGATGAGGCTTTGAGTAAGATCCCATCTTTTGCTGTTCCCTTTGCTTGCCACAAGCTGCAAAAGATGGGGAGCCCCACGTCTGGCACAGCCCCACAGGTCTGCGTGGCCAGAGTGAGCCCTGGCTTAAGTGGGTTTTGGGCAGACACCCCTCCCTGCTGTGAAGAAACCCCTAATTTTTGTTGGAACTGAGCTAATGAGGTTGGTTAAAGCTCCCAGACAATGGCATGAAGCTGCCACACAGTGTGACTGCAGCGGTGTTGGCCTTCACAGCTCCCACATTTGCAGACTCTGGTTGAAAACCTGCCTCGGGCGCTGGGATGGGGTGAGCTCAGGGCTGAAGGGCAGATTTCACCCAACCCTGTGATCCCCACTGATCCTCTGAGGTTTGTCTCCAGATCTCCTTTATGTCCGTGTGGGGTTCTGGTGGCTCAGAGAGCCAAGACAAGCAAGGAGAGAGGTGCTGGTGGTGGGACCCTTGGGTCCACTCATGTCCCCAGCAAGAGCCACTTGCCCCTGTGCCCTCTTGAGGTGGTAATAACCAGGAGTGGCTGGAACTGCCCTGCATCATCCAAGGCTTCTCCCCGAGACAAACATGAGATGGCGGTCCCCAGGGCAGGAGTGATGGGCTGGCTGCGTCCCCGGTGGGGGCCTCACCCTCCATGGTGACAGCCCCATGCGTGGGTTCACCAGAACTGAGGTATTTTCCCCTGTCTTTGCAACAACACGGGTTTGACAGATCGCATACGGCATGGGGGGGTTGTGTCGCCTGAAATTCTGTTTCTGGGTGAATCGTCCCGTTCACAACAGCTCTGACTTTTTGTCTTCATTCTCTGGGGAAAGCAACTCTGCTCCAAAGGTCTGTTGTCCTTTGCTGCTGACCTTTAGACTGCAGTGGCCTTCGATAGTAAACAACAAGCAGCTCTCCAGTCCCCTGAGAGCGGGACAGCCCGGGCAGGGAGCGTACAATTATATACGCTTGTTAACCAGGTGAACAGGAGTGCATGGGAGAAAGGACCTGGGGTGAAAACCTGGGTGGGAAAAGGGCTTTGTTTTGGGAAGTGTGGGGTTTTGTGGGTCTAGCCCAACTGCTGTGTGTGCTCAAAACACATCTGGCTTCATGATTCCCTGAAGCCACGGTGCAGGATTCATATACATATACTTACATATACATACATATACTTAAAAAAAACCCAAAACCCCAAAGCACACCAACGAGAGGAGCGACGTGCTGAGAAGCGGCTGGAGAGGCGTGTGTGGAGGCGCTGCTACTAGAGAGGAGTGGTAGGAGCCGGGCGTCTTGTAGGGTTTTTACGGTGGAGCAGGCAGAGCTGCGGCGGCTGGGAGCCCTGCGTGCCTCCTGCCCGCTGCCCGCTGCCTGCCCGCTGCCTCCTGCCCGCTGCCTGCCCGCAGCCACAATGTCAAGAGGAGACACAAGTATGTAAGCGCCTGGCATGGCCGGAGCGGGGCACAGGCAGGCCGGGCAGGGGGGTCCCGGGGTGTGCTGCTTCCCTGTGCCGGGCTGGGGCCCCCGGCTGCAGACACTGGCTGTGTCCCCCCTGCCCCGTCCCCAAATGCCACCGCTGCAGGGTGGCATTGCGGGGCGGGCTGGCATGAGCATGGGGGCATGAGCTGGTGGCATGTCGCAGGCCCCGGGGGTCGCATGCCGGGTGCCACGGTGCTTGCTGGCCACGGCAGGTGGGGACGGTCGCCCCCGAGCCACCCATGCGTGGGGAAGCCACCTGCGATTGCATAAGGCCTGTGGGGTGGCTGCTGAGCCAGGACCCAGCAGGCCGGGCCATGGTGGTTGCGGAGCTGGGCAGGGAATAAAACGTGATTTTGGGGGAGAGCCATTGTGCTGAGCTTTGGAGATGGCAGGGAGGGGGTGAGCGAGGTCCGAGTGACTACGGCTTGGGCAGGAGGCGGCAAGAAGAAAGTTGAGTCTCTTATTGAAGGGGCTGAGATTGCTCCTTGCATGCAGCGGGAGCGCAGGGGTCTCCTTCGCTTACAGTCCGGGAAATGTTTGCCTAAGAGGTTGTTAAAATCAGATTTTATGAGTGGGAGACAAAGAGTGATGGCATTTTCCCTGCCATCCCTCTCACAGCCCTCCCCGGGGCTAAAGTCTCTGACTCAGGGCTTTGGGCACTGGCAGAGGATGGTCAGCAGAGAGGATGCTCTGCACCTCGAACCCGCAGTTTCCAGCACCACAGCTCTGCTCTGACAGAGCAAGGGAGCTCAGTTTTCCTTGCAGCTTCCAGAAACGCTGCAGACCATAAACTCAGACCTGGGAAAAATTCCTTGAGGGGCCGATCTGCCACCCCCAAGAGCAGGTGGGGTTCAGGAGGCTGGTGCTTTGTCCCTTGGGGCCACAGGAGAGTTGTGAGGCATTGTCTCCCTACACTCCAGTAGAGTCAGGACCACCCGACCCTGACAAAGTCATCCTTTGCTGAGTTTGCTGCGTGCATCCGAGTTAAGGGCGAAGACATCACAGTACAAGGTGCTGAGGCAGGCAGGCTCTGCCTGAACCGCAGGCGTCAGGAACAGGGAATCTGTCCTCGACGCTGAGGCAAGCTCTCTCCCTCTGGCTCCTTCACACCTGCCTCCATCTCCCCCTCACTCCAGCACCAGGGCAAGTGTCTCCATCTAGCCCACACCCAGGGCTAAACAATAACCAGTTGTTCTATCACCCATTCTCCCCTTCCCAACCAAGAAATGGAATTGGGAAAAGGAGGGAGACTCATGAGTTGAAATTTAAACAGACTTAATAAAGTAAGAAAACCAATATCAATATTAATACAAAAGACACAAAATTATACTTAGCTCATAGAATGGTGGCAAGTCCCTCCAGGGGTAGTAACTGTTGAGAAAAGAGAATGAGTGAGGAGATGAGGGCAAAGAGGCCCCCCACCCCCAGCAAACTTTCCCATTTATAGTGAACCTGATGTCAATGATATAGAATACACCTGTGGGCCAGCCTGGGCAGCTGCCCTGGATTTAACTGCTGGTGGCCTTGATCACCGTCCCACAGCTGGCCACAAACTAAAAAAAAAATGTATTTGAAAATTTATTCTATAATTTTTTCCCCACGAAAGCAGGACAACAATGAAGTCGTACCAGAAGCTGACAACAGCAGTGTCGCAGCCGGCGGCTTGCCGGGTGGAGGAGGATGGGGCTGCCCCGGTGCCCTCCGGCCGCGGGAAGCTGGCCCCGTGGTGCGTGGGCAGCGGGCTGCTGGTGGCCGCCGTGCTGCTGAGCACCGTCACTGTCTGGGTGCTGCGGCAAGTATCGGGGGGCTGGCCCGGACCCACGCTGCCCCCCAAATGTTCCTTGGTACCCGAAAGCCACCGCTTTGACTGTTACCCGGAGCAGCGCGTGGTGGTGACCCAGGAGCTCTGCGAAAGCCGGGGGTGCTGCTTCATTGAGAGCCCCCCACCTCTGGGGGGCAAGCGGGGGGTGCCCTGGTGCTTCTACCCCCCCGACTTCCCCAGCTACACCCTGGAGAGCCTCAACCAGACAGCGCTGGGCATGGTGGGGCTGCTGGTGCGGAGGGAGAAGGCTTATTACCCCCGGGACATCTTGATGCTGAGGCTGGATGTGGAGTTTGAGACAGACACGCGGCTGCACATCAAGGTGAGCTCCTGCTGGCTGCCCTCCAGAGCTTGTGACCGCACTTCTGCACCCCTGCACCCTCCATCCCGTAGGTGACCGTCCCCTGCTCAGACCGAGTCTGGAAGATACCGTGCTCCAGGCATGACTGTATGTGGCCTCAAAGAGCACCTCCAACCCTTTGCCCTCTTGCTTTGCTGGTCTTTAAAGCACATGTTCTCCCTTTTGCAGATAACGGATGCAGCCAACCCGCGGTATGAGGTTCCCCTCAAGGTTCCCAGAGCAATGAAGAGAGCAGAAAACCCCCTCTACAGCCTGGACTTCTCGCGTGACCCCTTTGGGGTGCTGCTGCGGCGCAGGGCGACGGGGACAGTGCTGTAAGAACCCCATGCCTCCGCATCCCACAGAGGGTGGGGGAAAGCTCATCCCATGCTAGGCAGGCTCCAGCATGCTTCCAGGAGGTTTTTCCTTAGGGAAAACCACACTGTAGGATCTCCAGCCAATAATTACTCTTCATCTTCATCTTTCCAGCGGTGCTCACGTGGGGATGTGGCAGCACATGGCTTCCTGGCCCCACAGGCTGGCCACGTGCTTGCTGTGGCTGTGGCAGGGCTGGGTGGGATCGGCAGCTCTCCAAAAACCTCCTAGCACGCTAATTCCTTGCTAGATCCTACAGCAGCCAAACATTGTGCAGGTCCCTGGCATGTCACCAATAAGGGAGCTGGTGGCTCAGGGAAAGGGCCACTGAAGGGTCGTGGCTTTGCCTGTTTCACCCTGTTTTTGGGTTTCCCTGGCTGTCCAAGCTATAGGGACACCCACAGATCCAGGCTTTTTGTGGAAAAGGTCTGCAGGTGGCTTTGCTGCACTGCTCTCAGTCACCTCCATGGCTTTGCCCACACTAAGCTGTTGGTGAGCACCAACGGCTGGTCGATGTACAGCCAGGGTGTTTTGAGATCCCATCCTTTCCTCCTGCTTCCCGTTTGCTGGTGCCTGTGGTCCAAACTTTACTCAGGAGCTGCTTATCAGTGATGACAGGCTGAGAAACCCCACTGCCGCATCGCCTCGGTGGTTAATAATAACCTGGTTGGAAACCTCTGGTGTCAAAGGCAAGGCTGTGCCATGCTGGGTCAGGCTGGTTTGGGCTCAGGCTGTGCCTCGTGTCCAGCCAGACCTGAATTTGCCACCTGGGCCAGAATGTTGGGGCTGGATGCAGGGTGGGACATACACTGCTGTGCTGGCCTGTGGGATGCTTCGAGAGGGAAGGGGTCAATTGTTAGTGGGCAAATGGGTCCAGATGGATCCCAGCATCTCCTCTTGAATCTCTCTTTCCCTTGGTGTCACCCTGGCAGGCTCAACACCACCGTGGCCCCCTTGATCTTCGCTGACCAGTTTCTCCAGATAGCGACATCGCTCCCATCCAGGTTCCTCTACGGGCTGGGGGAGCACCGTGGCACCCTCCTGCACAGCCTGGACTGGAGCACCCTCGCGCTGTGGGCACGCGACGTCTCTCCCACGGTACCATCTCCCCGCGGGGGTGCAGGGGGCGAGGATGGGGGTACTGCTCTCCGGTGCGTTGGACAAGCTCTGGGAAAATACGGCAGGGGGGTGGGCAGCAGCACTGAGAGAGGCAGGGGGAGGTGGAGGCCGATGGGCAGATATGTGCCAGGGAGGATTTCAGAGCAATTGCAAAACGCTCTTGGCACTCCGAGGGCCCCGGGTGTTTTCCGCTCCACCCTGCTGCTCATGCAACAGGTTGCAGCGAGGCAGGAGGTTTCCCCCTCGCCCAGCCCAGCTCAGTATCAGCCCCCGAGCTGCGAGGAAGAAGCAGCCTCCCATGGCCTTCAGCACCAGCTCCGAAACCATCCTCATCCCTCGCCTTGTCCTCCACGGGGGGTGACAGATGCCTGGTTAGGTGGTGGCAGCAGATGCGACTCGGGGCCATTTATTTGCCCCCGGTGACGCGGGCTCTCCCGCTTTGCCCGGGAGCTACTCTCTCACCCGGCACCTCCTCTTTGCAGGAATCATTCAACCTCTATGGCGCTCACCCCTTCTACTTGCTGATGGAGGAGGGCGGGGATGCTCACGGGGTTTTCCTCCTCAACAGCAATGCGATGGGTAGGTGTCCCAGGGGACGCTGGCTGGCTCATCCCTGGAGGATGACCCGGCAGGTGGGGACAGATGGGAGCTGCTGGAGCGGCCGGTTCAGGAACTTGGGGCGAGAGGAAGCCGTAAAAGGGCAAGATGTGGTTTGATGGCTCCGTTATTGAGCGTAGCCATCTGTTTCCTGGCTACGGCGAGGCTCTTTAGCAACAGCCGAGCAGTTTAACCACACGCCCAGCTGCCGAGTCGCCATCGGAAAAGCAAGTCCCTCGTGTACGGGTCCGTGCCTGTCCCCCCTCCACCCAAAACGGCCTTGCCCCCAGGCCCGGTGGCGCGGCGTGGCTGGGGTGCAGCCAGGGATGCCGTCTGCCACCCGTGTTCTTCCCAGCTGTGCTCCGCCGGCTGCGGCCGTGGATCTGCCCGTGTGTGCCAGCTGATAGCGCAGCAGCTCCCGTGGGCTCCTGCCATGTCAGGGACTGCGCTGGCGACCACCTGTCCCTCCCAGCAGCCGCCACTCGCAGCCAGCTGGGATGATGCTGCGCACGCCGGGGCTCTCGGCTCCAGCTGCTCTTGGCTTTATTGCAGCGATGCTCCCGAGGATGAGCTCAGGGGAGGGTGCAGGGGGGATGCAACTACCTGAGCTGGGGTTCAGGGGCTCGTCTGTGCGACAAGCCCTTCCCAAGAAAGCCCTTGCTCCCCCACACTCGCTTGTACCAGTAGCTCTTGATTCACTTAGGAGGGGATTTTGGGGGAGGACATGAAGGAAAGCCCTGTGTGTGCTTGGTCTTTAAGTGGCAGCTGGGAGATCAGCGCAGCTTGGGGCTTAAAGAGCGAATTTTTAAGATAGCAAGCTTTCTCCCCGTGTAAATCCACAATCTCCCCAGACTGTGATGGTTTAACCCCCCAGACACCCGTTTAGCATCTTCGGAGTGAAAGGCAGGGATATCCCCGTTCCCTGCCAGAGGCTGAGCGTTGCCTGTGGCATTGCCTGGTCCCCGCTGTGGGGGTCACGGTCCGGGCGTTCCTTCCCAATCCTCACTGTCTTTTTCTCTTACCCCCACTGCAAAGAGGTGGCCCTGCAGCCCGCTCCCGGCCTGACCTGGAGGACCATCGGGGGGGTGCTGGATTTTTACATCTTCCTGGGGCCTGATCCCAACATGGTAATCCAGCAGTACCAGCAGGTGATAGGTAAGTGCCCGTACCCCAGCGTGTCCATCTGTGGGCGCCTCACTCTCACTCCCATCCCTGTCTTCATCACCGTCCCCAGTCCTCCCAGTTGGGGAGTGGTCAGCCATCCCCAGCCATCCCATCCCCAGCCCTCCCAGCACGTCAGGAGTCAGCGGTCACCTCCTTTCCCCCTTCTCCCCTTCCCCTCCCATCCTTTTGAGATGCTACTCTCATCTCAGGACACCCCATCCATGCTCCTGCTCTCCTGCTGCAGGTTTCCCGGCCATGCCACCCTTCTGGGCACTCGGCTTCCACCTCTGCCGCTGGGGTTACGGATCCAGCAACGAGACCTGGCAGACCGTGAGAGCCATGAGGAACTACCAGATCCCCCAGGTAACCCCCGAGACCCGTGGAGGGGGGGGTCCGGACTCTGTCACCCATCCCTGAGCCTCTGTCCCGCAGGATGCACAGTGGAATGACATCGATTACATGGACGGGTACCGGGACTTCACCTTTGATCCCCAGAAATTTGCCTCCCTCCCCTCGTTGGTAGAAGACCTCCACAAACACGGGCAGCGCTACGTTGTGATCTTGGTACTCCCCCTCCTCTCCCCCTGGGCTGTCTTTGCTGCAGAGTCGGGATGCAAGGCAGAGGCGTAAGGGATGCTCACGGCCTGGCTGAGCATCCCCAGCCCTGGGGGTTTTTATCCGAGGCTGGTCCCCAGTTCTGGGCAAGCATCTGCAAACTGCCACTGGAAATACCCCCTAACTCAGGGACCGCGGAGACACGGGCTGGGTTCTCTCACTGTGCTCCTGTGCCCTGTCCCCCATGGGCAAAAGAATGGAGGAACTGTGGGTCAGGCTGTTGAACTCGTGGGTGCTCGGCTCGGGCGCCCCCACATCCCCATGAGAGCTGGGATCTTGTGACCCAGCTGTGATCTCCCTTCTTCCCTCCATGAGGAAAGGGAGTGTGGGTTCTGCTTGCTGGGGGCAGTGGGGACCGGGGGGTCCTGGGGAGGGAAAGGTTGGGTTCCCTCCCCGTTGACGTCCCTGTTGTAGCCCAAGCCTGGCCGTGACCCAACATTTCTTGCATAAGCCCAAGATTTCTTATATTTGTCCCCCCCTCCCCAAAACGTCTTAACGGGTCCTGGGGACTTGCAGAAGTGGCATTTTAGAAAACATGCCTGGAAGTGTTGAAGCAAGTTTCTGTTCCCCTTGGGGGAACAGCCGCTGTGTGTGGGCTCTGGCTGACCCTGTCTGGGTTGTCATCTCCTCTGAATCACACCAACCTGGCAGGGGGAAGGGGCCACGGTCTGCTGGGAAAGGCGCTAACCCTCTGCTCCCTCCCCAGGATCCCGGCATCAGCAGCACCAGCCCTCGTGGCTCCTACTGGCCTTTCGATGAAGGCTTGAGACGGGGCTTGTTCCTCAACACCACCCAAGGGCAGCCGCTCATCGGGCAGGTGAGGAGCTCAGGGGGAAATCCCAGCCCTATGGGGTTGTGCAATAGCAGGGTTGGAATTTCATCCCTCGTGCTGGAGGGAAAGCCAAGTTGCTGAGGGACCTCTCTGGGGTGATTGCCAGAGCCTGGCTCAGCCCTCGGCCTCGCGTGTCACCTCCCAGCGTCTCCACCGGCCCCAGGAGCCAGCCCCTGCCCGGGCAGAGGAGCCCGTGGAAGTCATATGAGCTTAACGGAGTCAGCGGTGCTGCCCAAGGCCGATCATCTGATTTCTCTCCCTTCCCGTTTCTGGGGTGAGAGGGGAGGTTGCCCACGATGGACACATGGCTCTGGATGTGCTCCACAGCAGTTCCCTCCCAGTGTTTCCCCCCCTTTCCCAGCCATTTGTTCCCACCGGCACTCCCTCGCCATCTACAAGGAGGGGGCTTTTAATGCAGCCTGAAAACATGGGGAAAAATGAATTGGCCAAAAGTCCTGAAGTGAGGCAAAGAGTAGAGAAATCACCGCTCTACCCTGACGTGCCCTGACCTGGGTGGTGTCAGGGCTTGTGCAGGCAGGGGCAGAGCAGCCGCTCCACCCGCCTGGCTGTGGAGGGATCCCCAGCACCTGCAGCTCCTGGGTACCACGTGCGCAGCATCCAGGACTTGAAGCAGTCAGCCTGGGTTTATCTTCTGGTTTATTGCCCATTTCACCCCCCCAGTCCTTCAGCATACGCCCTGTTCCCCCCGGTGGCCCGCCGCAAGCTGCCTGCCTGCTGAACCTGTGGTTTTGTGGTGTCCCCTCAGGTCTGGCCTGGCTTCACCACCTTCGCAGACTTCTCCAACCCGGACACGCACCAGTGGTGGCTGGAGAACCTGCAGCGCTTCCATGCCCACGTGCCCTTCGACGGCCTCTGGATCGTAAGTCCCCTTGGCCCCCTGGGTTCCTCCCAGCCAGCAGCTCGGGCTGTGCCCTGGCAGGACCACCTGTACCTCAAATGCAGCTTTTCCAGGTTTATCCGCTAATCCCCAAAACCTCCCCCTTGAAAATGCTTCACAGTTTTCTTTGCTTAGGACATGAATGAGCCATCCAACTTCATGGATGGGTCTGAAGACGGCTGCCCCCCGGGAGAGCTCGACAGCCCACCCTACACCCCGGGTAAGGAGGGAGATGAAATACAAGGCTGGGCTGGGAGGTACCATGTGCTTTGAGATCACTGGCAGTCAAGTGCTGGGGGAGAAAACCATTTTTAAGAGACATCACGTCTCCATTTTACACCCTGAATGTCTCCACCCCTACTTGTGTGTGCCAATATCCGTGCCCAAGCCTTGCACACTTGTTGGGGCCGTCTCAGGGTGCAGGATGCGACCATCTGCGTGAGCTTTCAGCGCTGGGCTGGCAGCGGTGGCTGGCTCCTGTGTGCGGGAGGGCTGGTACAGAGCCAGCAAGCGTGGGGGGGGTCTGCTTACCCCGCACCTCCCACCACTGTGTGCCAACGGGGACTCTCCCTCCTGGCAGCCGTGCTGGGCGATTCCCTCTCTGCAAAGACGGTGTGTGCCTCGGCGAAGCAGAAAGCCTCGGTGCACTACAACCTCCACAACCTCTACGGGCTGATGGAAGCCAAAGCCACGGCGAGGTACCTGAGCATCCCGCTTCCCGCCGGCCTGGGGATGGGACAAAATCCTGCTGCTCAGGGCTCTGTGGGAAAAGGATAAGGATCTGAGTGCCCAACCCAAAGGGGCAATGCTCTGGCTGCTCACAGCCTCCAGGATGGGAATAACCTGGCAGAGGAGGGGAGCTGACACCACTGCAGGAGGGATGGGTGGATGGTCCTGGCACTGAGCCTTCCCCGTACCGCTCGGGCCGACTCTCCAGCACCGCAGGGCTGCCATGGGGCTGGACCTCTCCCTCCACCGTTGTGGGAAAGAGCAAGCTGCTGGGGGGCTGCTCTCAGCTCCTGCCCCCAGCTCTCCCTGTTGTTTTCCAGCGCCTTGATCCAGATCCGGGGGAAGCGCCCCTTCATCATCTCCCGCTCCACCTTCCCCAGCCAGGGCCGGTACTCGGGACACTGGCTGGGTGACAACCGGAGCCAGTGGAAGGACATGTATTACTCCATCCCAGGTGGGTGGCACAGGCTGCACACAGACCCCCCCCCTCCAGCACCCTCAGCTCCATTGGGCTTTCTGCTTGTTCAGAGAAGTCTCTGAAACCCCCTGTGCCCTGCTGACCATCCCTGCCCTCAGGGCTGCTGAGCTTCAGCCTCTTCGGCATCCCGCTGGTCGGGGCGGACATCTGCGGCTTCTCCGGCAGCACCTCGGAGGAGCTGTGCACCCGCTGGATGCAGCTCGGTGCCTTCTATCCTTTCGCCCGCAACCACAACACCCAGAACGAGAAGGTCGAGGGCAGCGTGCCTGGTGGGAGGCATCCCAGGGGTGGGATATGGAATGTGGGATGCGGGATGCAGGATGAGGGATGTGGGATGCGGGATGAGGGATGAGGGATGTGGGATGTGGGATGCGGCATGTGGGATGAGGGATGTGGATGCAGGAGGTCAGGGGCAGTGGGGATTCCCAACAGGGATGAGGATGGGGTGGCTGCTGACTCCCTGCACCTCCCCCAGGCCCAGGACCCGACGGTGTTCAGCCCCGCAGCGAGGACGGCCATGAAGGACGTGCTGCTGACCCGTTACTCCCTCCTGCCTTTCCTCTACACCCTGTTTCACCGTGCCCACATGCAAGGGGACACTGTCGCCCGGCCTTTGTTCTTTGAGTAAGAGCATCCCCGCCAGGAGCTGGGGAGATGCTTTGGCTGGATCACAGAGAAGCAGCCGATCCGACCTCCATCCCACCGCAGGTTCCCCCGGGATGTGGCCACCTTGGGGCTGGACAGGCAGTTCCTGTGGGGCCGGAGCTTGCTAGTGACACCGGTGCTGGAGCCTGGGGTGGACTCGGTGACAGGCTACGTCCCCAGAGGCGTGTGGTATGACTTCTACACGGTGAGAAGCACCGCGGCGCTTGGCTGGTGGTCAGATGGTCATGGCTTGACCATCTCGGGGCTGCAGGTGGGAAGCCGTGGCAAGCCCAGCAAGCCCTGCTGGAGGAAGGGGTGGGGATGGCTGCTCCCCAGACCTGTGCCTGAGCTCCCTGCCGTGCCCCCGACCCCCTCACACGCATGTCTCTTGCCACCTGCCCAGGGCTCCTCGGTGAACAGCAGCGGGGAGATGCTGAAGATGTCAGCCCCCCTGGAGCACCTCAACCTGCATGTCCGGGAGGGTTCAATCCTGCCCACCCAGGTGAGCACCCACTCATCACTTCCCCAGGGGCTGTCCACAGCGTGTGTGTCCCCACCAGCACCTCAGCTCCCAGATCCCATCCTGGGTGCTCGCAACCCTACAGCACCCATGTCTTTGAACCCCAGAAACCAGGTACCACCAGTGAGGCAACCCGAGGGAACCCCCTGCGCCTCATCGTGGCCTTGTCCTCAAGTGCCACCGCCTGGGGGGACCTCTTCTGGGATGATGGCGAGAGCCTGGACACCTTCGAGCAGGGCAGCTACTTCTACCTGGTGTTCAACGTCACACAGGTGGGACGCGGTGAGGAGGGCAGGGCTGGGGGGTCCCGTGGCACCCAGCTGCCTCGAGCTCATGCCATTCCCTCCTGCAGAACATCTTTACCTCCACTGTCCTCCACACCAGCACTGAGGCCACCAAGGTCACCATTGACACACTGAGCATCTTTGGAGTGCGGGAGCCACCCAGCAAGGTCCTCCTGAACGGCCAGGAGAAGCCCTTCTCCTACCTGGACAACCAGGTATGGCCCCATCTCGGGGTGCCCTGTCCTGGGGATCCCCATCCTAGGGGTCTCCATCCCTCCTCCTCCAGCCCTTGTTGCAAGGTTCGTGGCCAGGGAGGTGTGTAAGGACTCCTGGGTGGCTCTCCCGCCATGTTGGGGTTCAGGGGGAGCGGAGCTCAGCCAGGCTGGGTAGGGAAAATGATGCCCTGCATCCCCCCTGCCAAGGCTGTGCCCCAAAATGTCTCCTCTCCTTCTGCAGGTTCTTGCTGTGAGCAACCTCAGCCTCAGCCTCAGCCAGGGCTTCTCCCTGCAGTGGCTGTGAGTGGGGGGCTGTGGCATCACCCCCACCTCGCCAAGACCACCCGTCCAGGAGCTGCTCAATGCTCCGGCCCTCTAGTCCGGGATGCTGCCATGGAGGAGGTGGTGGGGACTGTCACCAGCTGCCGCGCAGCCCCCCTCCTGCACAGCTGGGTATGGGGGGCACGGGGTGGGGGCTTGGCCGCCGGGTGCCCCCCGCATGGTCCCCGGTGGGTGGTGTGGGTCGGGGTGTGGGCGCCCGCGGTCCCCGCTGCAATAAAGGCACGTGGAGAGCCTGTCCTGGGAGCGTGACGAGGGGACGGGGGTGGTGGCGTGGGGGCTCGAGGGGTGGGAGGCCGCTGGTTGCCGCAAGGCCCCCCAGTTTTAGTGCCTGATCTCAGTCCTTCTGATTCCATCTCCCCCCTCTCAGCTGCTCAATTTCAGCCCCAGCCCAAGCCCCCCCAATCCCGGCCCCACATACCAGCCCCCTGCTTTCAGCCCCTGATCTCAGCCCCTCCAAATTTCAGCCCGTTTCCAGCCCCACATCCCAAGCCCCAGTCTCAGCCCCTCATCTCAGCCCCCCCAATCCCATCCTCACTTTCTGCCCCCAATCCCAACACCCCTCAATTCCAGCCCCCATCCCAGCCCCTTGCTCCCCCCGTCTCACCCCCACCCCCTCAGTCCCAGTCCCCCTCTGGCCCCAGCCTCCCCCCGAAGTCCCCCCACGACCCCAGCCCTGACCCCACACCCGCCCCTATCTCACCCCATCCCACCTCGGGGTGCACTTCCCCCTCCAGACCGCTGGGGGGCGTCACTGCCCCAGCGCTGCGCCCTCCCGCCGCCAGGCGGCGCTGTCCCTCGGGGCGGGGCGGGAGGTACCGCCCTGGCGCAGCAGCCCGGCGGCGGGGGGCGCGTCGTTCTCGGGGGCGGGGCGCGGCGGAGCACTTCCGCTTCCGGGTGGCAACGGCGGCAACGGCGGCGGTGGCGGGGGCCTGTGCTGGGCGGCACGATGAACCGGCCGAAGGCGGCGGCCGTGCGGCGGCCCAGCGCCGTGCCCAAGCCCTCCGGTGAGTCCTGGGAGGCCGCCTCGCTCAGGGAGAGGGGCCGGGGCCGGGCGGGCGGGGGTCTCCGGTCGGCGCGGGCCGGTGCTGTCACGTCTGCCCCTTGTCCCCTTGCAGCGCACCCGCCGCCGGGAGACTTCATCGCGCTGGGCTCCAAGGGGCAGAGCGGCGAGGGCAAAGCTGCCGTCGCCCTGCTGAAACCGGCGCCACCCGGGCTGCCCTCCGAGCGCAAGCGGGACGCGGCCGCCGCCTTAGCGGGCCCGGCGGGGCTGCCCGGCCTGACCAAGCGCCCCAAGCTCTCCTCCACGCCTCCCCTCAGCGCCCTGGGACGCCTGGCAGAGGCGGCCGTGGCGGAGAAGCGAGCCATTTCACCCTCCATCAAGGAGCCGTCTGTCATCCCCATCGAAGGTGAGGCCTCGCTGCGCTTCTGCTATGACGGGCGCTGATTCCAACCTGTTTGACTTTCCCTAGAGCTTCAGTCCAGGAGCCCTTCTCTCAGCCCGTACACTAACATCTATGCGCTGTCCTTAAAGGTTTCTCCTGCTGCATATAGGGCCGAAGGCACAGCTTTGTCTCCTGTTGGTGTTGCGTTCATCCTGTCTGATAGCTGTTTAACAGCAGCATCTGAAAGACTCCCCGAGGAAATCTTTGAGTCTGGATTGTTATTTCATTCATGTATTTCTTTAGCAAACTCTGGATGTGAACGTTGCTTGCTTTTTGAAGTATCACTCCATTTTGTGGTGTTTGATACATTTGCAGAGGACTGTTGTAGCACAGATCAACTGAAAAATAATCAAGGGGTGTTGTCAGGTGTGAAACAGAACTTTTAATAGGAATTGGGTAGGGAAAGGCCATTGCAGGGGCTAAAGGTGAGCAGATCCATGCTTTGCTTTCCTGGTGACTCGCCCTGCCAGCATCCCGGGGCAAGTTGTTTTGCATGAGGGTAAAAACTGATGCTTGTGTGTTGCTGATTGCAGTTGTCCCCACGGTGCTGCTGGATGAAATTGAGGCAGCAGAGGCAGAGGGCAACGACGACCGTATCGAGGGGGTGCTGTGTGGAGCCGTCAAGCAGCTGAAAATGAACAGAGCCAAACCTGATACCACGCTGTACCTGAGCCTCATGTACTTGGCAAAAATCAAACCAAACATCTTTGCCACTGAAGGGGTTATCGAGGTGAGGGCTGTGCCGCGTTGAGACTCTTGGGCTCACTGGTGTATTGTTGCTGCCAACATGCAAGCATGGTTGCAGTTTCTCTCAGGCCAGAGCATAATCTGCATGTCTTTGTAAATACCATAGCTCTGTGGCGAGCTACTGCAATTTGTAGTTCTTTTGCTAAAGAACTGTATGCCTCTTCTGTATGCCTTCTTGCTAGATGGCTTGATTATTATTTTATTTTTTTGTGGATGATATTCCAGGCGCTGTGCAGCCTACTCCGAAGAGATGCCTCCATCAATTTCAAAGCCAAAGGGAATAGCCTCGTGTCTGTCTTGGCCTGCAACCTTCTCATGGCAGCTTACGAAGAGGATGAGAACTGGCCAGAGATCTTTGTCAAGGTTGTTGAACCAAGGGTGCTTCTGCTGGGCTGAGGCACTAGTAGGCAGACTGGGTAACACCAGCCAGGGCTGGGAAATGCGCATGTGTTGGGGCAGGATAGCAGCAAAGGGATTATTCCCACTGCAAGCGAAGGGGGTGTCCAGTAGCCTGTTGACCAACGTGGGGAGTGCAGCTGGGGGAGGCAGAAATTGGACACTGGGCCCATGCAGTATGGACAAGGGAGGAAACCAGAGTCTTTTTTTTTTTTCTTTTTTTTTTATTTTTTTTTTTTAAAAAAAAAAAAAAGAAAAATGTCCCCTGGTTGTTGAAACACTATGGCCTCCTTTGCCTTTTGTTGCCTTGTTTCTGCTCTTTTCTGAGTTGTCTTTGACAATCTGCTTTGATATGTGTTACAGAGATTTTGTACTGGTAGTTTGTTTTTTTGCTCTTAAGTGACTTGCCTGCGGTCATCTGGTGTGTTTTTCATCCATGCAATGGTTATGCTAGTTTCCCACTTTGCAGCTCTATATTGAAAATAAATAAAAACCGAGGAAGCTCACAAACACGCTTTTGACTAACCACAAAAAAAAAAAAATGGCTTGAGCATGGTTTGTGTTCTCTTCTGCAGGTTTACATTGAGGACTCCCTTGGGGAACGCATCTGGGTGGACAGCCCTCACTGCAAGACATTCGTGGATAACATCCAAACAGCTTTTAACACAAAGATGCCTCCTAAGAGCATGCTCTTGCATGGGGAAGTTGGACGTAGCGGCGGGGACCTTAGCGCTGGTAAGAAGATGTTTGGGAAGTTTGGCTTTGAGTTCCAGGCATTGCTTTTCCTCCCTTTGGGGCCCTTTCATTTCTAGGGGATGTTTGCGGGCAGGCAGTGAAAAAGGCTTGGAGAATGTGCCTGTGTGATACAGTGTGAGGAAGGGACTAGTTGTGGCCTCCTTCAGTGTTGCTGAAGGGGATCCTTGAAAGAAGCTGAACACGTAAGAGCGAGAGTGAGTGATGTCTAGAAAGAAGAGTTGTCTCATGAAGCATGCTGTGTGCTGGTCTCTCTTAGGGAGTAGCCCACACCCTTCCATGACAGAGGAGGAAGACAGCCAGAGTGAGCTGCTGATTGCAGAGGAGAAAATGAGCCCGGAGCAGGAGGGCCAGCTCATGCCCAGGTACAGTGTCCCTTCTTGTCCTGACATAGCCATGTGGCAGATCTGTCTGTGCTCACCCACTCTTGCAGTGCTGTGGCAGGGAGCTCCCTCGATGCACTAGCTATCCTGTGGCACTTGCTAGAGGATGTTGAGCATCAGGTACAATCGGTTCCAGGAGAAAATAGTAGACTTGTTTGTTTGTAACGTGTACGACGAACTAGAGAGGATGCTGATCTCTGGACGCAGCAAAGTGTGACCAAGGTGGCTTTTTGTGGAAGTCAATAAAATGTAGTTTGTGTGTTCCAGGTATGACGATCTTGCAGAGAGCGTGGAGGAATATGTCCTAGACATGCTGCGGGACCAACTCAACCGGCGCCAGCCAATGGACAATGTCTCCAGGAACCTCCTTCGACTGCTGACGGCAACTTGTGGCTACAAAGAGGTGCGGCAGATGGCTGTGCAGAGGCTGGAGATGTGGCTGCAGAATCCAAAGGTAAGGGTAGAAGTTGTTGAAGCACAACTGTTCTGGACCTGGTCTGGAATCCAGCCCAAAGGGCAGCATACTTTGTACCAGTTACGTTTCTGATCTGTGATGGCAGGTGGCTGTAGCCTTTCTGCTCTTCCTCTGCAGTTGACCAAGCCAGCTCAGGACTTGCTGATGTCAGTCTGTATGAACTGCAACACCCACAGCTCAGAGGACATGGAAGTTATCTCCAACCTGATCAAAATTCGTCTCAAGCCAAAAGTCCTTCTCAACCACTACATGCTGTGTGTCAGGTAAGTCAGTGACTGGGTCTGTGACAGGAGAAGGCACTCTGGAAGGTGTGCCCAGGGCCTTGATGGTGTCAGTGTCTCTGCATAGTGGTTTTAAATACTGGCTTGAACTGTGGGGTATTCTGTGTTACATTTAAATGAATTTCATTGACCTGGAAGTCTTTCAGTAATCCTTTGACATAGCTGGACATATGTGCTGCTCCATCCTTTTCACTTTTGTGTGTTAAATACTTCAAGGAGAAATCAAAACAGTGGGTCTAGCTGCAACGAAACCTCAGCTCTGATACCTCTGGCCTTCTCTTGCAGAGAGCTGCTGAATGCACACAGGGATAACCTGGGCACCACAATTAAGTTTGTGATTTTCAACGAACTATCAAATGCGAGAAATCCCAACAACATGCAGATCCTGTATACTGTGCTTCAGCATAGCTCAGAGCAAGCTCCGAAGGTAGGTGTGGTGTCTTGTGTGACTGATGGTGATCCCAGACCCCCGCCTGAGAGATTTAGCTAAACTAATGCTCAAATGAAATCTTTCCACGAACAACTGTGATCTCTGTCATACTGTTTCGAAATTATACTATTGCACTTGTTAGAAAATGTCCGTGCACATTTATTCCTAACTCCCCCATTCTGGGTGACCGGCCTTGTGGTAATGAAGTTTCATGACAAACACGTAGCTCCCTGGGGGGCTGAAGGACAGGCGTACCATCAGCCTTGTTTCCTTGTGTCTTTTCATTTTGTGGATGCAGATACATTACAATGCACTGAAAGTTTTCTCCTTCTGTATGCCCTCAGTACCTAGCAATGGTGTTCCAGGATCTTTTGACTACTAAGGACGATTACCTGCGGGCTTCACGGGCTTTGCTGCGAGAGATCATCAAACAGACAAAACATGAGATCAACTTCCAGGCCTTCTGCCTGGGTCTTATGCAGGAACGGAAGGAAGCCCAGTATGCAGAAATGGAATTCAAGGTACCACTTTGTCTGACCCATGTGCTGCTGATGTACTGGGCTCTTCTGTGTCTGTTTTTTTGACCATTCTCTCCTTTGCTCTTTGTTATCTGAGTGAGTCAGTATTTGTGTGTCTCATCTCATAGCAGTGCTCCCGGTACCCCATGTCCAAACATCCATGATTGTAATTTTTGATGATGAAACACTTTTCCAGAAGGCAGCTTTGGGTATAGCTGATTCAACTCTTTGTTTTGTTTTTTTTATTTAAGGAGCGGTTTGTCATCCACATAACTGATCTGCTAGCTGTCTCCATGATGCTTGGTATCACAGCCCAGGTGAAGGAGGCTGGAATCGCTTGGGACAAAGGAGAAAAAAAGAGTAAGCAGAACAACCTAGGTTCCCTCTGAAGATGGGCAGCTTGGTAGATATCTCCCCCTGAGGCTGGGGGAACATTGCAGCCAAGGTTAGGAAGGGGTGTAACCTCCATTCTGAATAGAGGCATGGGGGTGCTTGATATCATCCCGAGACTGAGAGAGTTGGGACGTGTGGTATTTGCATGGCTGGGTGCTTCTTGTATCTATGGAGAGGCTGGGGAAAGGGAACTGTGTATGGAGGAGCCTCAAGCCTGGATTACCAAGTACCTAATGCTGAGAAGACAGGCCTTTGGGGTGGCACTGAAGTGACTGCCCAGATGTTGTCTTCTCACAATGCTAATTCATCTGTGGTACATCTCAGGGTTTTGTTGCAGCGCACGTCAGAAAGCAAAGCACGTGTGCTGTTAGTGCTGGGATGCTCAAGGCTGTCCAATACACCTCTCCCTGGCTTGCTGTTGAGACTTCAGAGCCCTGGTTGCTATTGCTCTTGAAACGGACGCCCTCTCCTGCTTGGCTCCCAGTGGGGCTCAGATACGTGTGTAGTTTGTAACCTGACTGTTTTTCAGACCTGGAAGTGCTACGCTCTTTCCAGAACCAAATTGCTGCTATCCAACGAGATGCTGTCTGGTGGCTTCACACGGTTGTTCCATCTATCAGCAAGCTGGCTCCGAAGGACTATGTGCACTGGTAAGAGAGGCAGCTTGGTAATCTGCTGTGCACAACCAGTCTCTTTCCCAACAGCGTATGACATGTTATGAAAAACCATGCATATGCCAGGGTTTGGTTAGATTTCTCTCCCCTTATCAGAGAGAGAGCAGAAACACTCTTTAAGCAGGGTTCAGGCTGGGACCGTCTTCCTCTCGGGAACTGAGTTACTTTTTCTAGACTAGCTTATCCGAGGGGGTTCCTTCATGTGTAGGATGGGAAGCATTAGCAGGAGTCTGGAGAGACCGAACTGTTGAATGTGTTCTTGAGCTTCACACAGATGGTGTTTACTGTCCTCTTCATCTCTACAGCCTCCACAAGGTGCTCTTCACAGAACAGCCAGAAACCTACTACAAATGGGACAACTGGCCGCCTGAGAGTGACCGCAAGTGAGTGCATGCCCCACCTATAGCTGGGTACAGGCATGAAGCTGCTGTAGCTGGAGGCAGAGGAATTGGTGTTTTCTGGTGTTCCTTATATAGCTCTGTGTTGGAAAGCCTTGGAATGGTGCTTAGATTTTCTTTGTCTGTTACATTGCCTTAAAATTGAGGGATGTTGCTCCATTCTCCATCTGTTGCTCTTCCTCCTTCATGCCTGTTCCCCGTGCCAAGCTGTTCTGTGTCTTGATGCTGTAATTGTAAGAAGGGCAGCCCTGCACTGTATGGTTTGTACTGGGGTAACCTTAGGGAGCTCAGACTCAAGTAGGCTGGAGTGCAGAGGTACAAGGCAATGCCAGCAATCTTGCATGAAACAATTTGATTCAGGTAGTTGCATTTGGAGCTGGAGACCAAGGAAGGGGTTGTAAACTAAGCTATGATTTATCTTCTGCTCAGATGAGCTCTAGGGTTTGTGGAGGGTTTTGGGAACCCTCATGCTGCTGTCAAAAGAAGCATGATTGATGTCTCATGTCTCATGCAGCTTCTTCCTTCGCCTCTGCTCTGAGGTGCCTATCCTTGAAGACACACTGATGCGGATCCTTGTGATCGGTTTGTCACGAGACCTTCCTCTCGGCCCTGCGGATGCCATGGAGCTTGCTGACCACTTGGTGAAGCGGGCTGCAGCTGTGCAAGCAGATGGTAAGACTGCACAAAGCTCCAGCCAGCAAGTGGTTACTTCTGTCTACATGTCCTCTTATTGCCGCCCAGGGCCGAGGCAGCTCCTACCACATACCAAAGAGCCTTTACATCACTTAAAGCATGTTTTAGTTGTGATGGCTAAGCATATGGCTCAAAGCCAGACACGTATTGCTGTTGTTTTCTCACTAGAGAAGCTTCTTATTTTCTCGTACTGTTTCTCCCTGTTACTAATTCTCTGTCGTGAAGTGTTCGGGAAATTACTGGTTGTGTTGAGGATAAAGGACTGTGAATAACCACCCAAAGTTTTGAGTTAGCATTTTTAAATTCATTTTAGTCCTTTATACATACTGTAAATCGAATGGAAATTTTTAGGCCATACAAAAATGAAAGGGTTGGGAGTTAAAGTAATTAACCCATGTATTGTATACTCCTTCCAATTCCATTATTCAAACACTGTTACAGAATAGTTACAAAAGCAGCCTTAACTCTTACCCCTTTCGTGAATTCATTCAGCATTTGTTCTGAATTCCTGCATCCTTGGAGAGATGTCCGTTCAGTTGAGGTATATGCCTCTGTGTCAGAGCTGAGGGGGTTGTCAGAGTTTGATTCTAAAGCATCTGATGTGCTCTTAGTGCTGACTGGTTAATAGCAAAGTCTAATCCAGATCTGGTCAGCAAGTGGGATGAGCTAGACTTTGCTGTTGAATATCCTGTGAAAGTGTGTCCAGCCTTTCAGCATTTTAAACGCTGCACTACTTCAAATACTGGAAGACTCGGATTTAAGTTAGAGTGAGTCTCAAAACTTGTAACAAAGTTAAAATGCGTTTTTAGTTCCTCTGAGCCCCAGAAGTTCTGAGCAGATTCACTGCTTACCTGAAGGAGTGTATCCGAGTTCTGAAAAAGATACAGGTATTGTATTGGGTGCATTTGGGGAAAAAACTGCCCTTAAGAATTTAAACCAAATTGCAGCTGAAAAGCTCGATATCCTTATGTATTGACTTGTAGCTTTTTTTAAGTGTTGCTGCTTTTTAAATGTTGGGTTTTTGTTCCTGTAATATCATGAGAACAAGCCCACAATAACATAGTTGCTTGAAGTAAAATTTTTGTTATACTGTGATGCTTTTGAAGGACTGTCAGCCAGGTAGACAGGTCAATAACTTAGTCTTTTCTTCTCCCCCTCCAGATGTCGAGGTCCTGAGGGTAGAAAGAATCCAGCTGATCGATGCGGTCTTAAATCTGTGCACTTACCACCATCCAGAGAATATCCAGCTACCTCCAGGGTAAGGCTTATCACATAGACAATCTTCTTGTGGTCTAGCTCATTTTCACCTTGTGACTAACAATCCTAGCTCACAGATTTGAAGATGCTTTCCCTATTACAATTTGTAATAACAAAGCCATGAGGAAACCTTTTCAATGTCATGTTCAGGTAGGAATTTCTCTAGGGCAATTAAGACCTGAGTCAGGGAATGCACTTTCCTCTGCAAGCACTCTGACCTTTTTGCTCTAGAAATTTTCAGCTGAACCCTGCTCTCCCTCTTGAGAGAGGCTGCTTTTTTTTTTTTTTTTTTTGAAAACCACTGAACTGGTGTGACTGAATCTAAACTGTGTGAATAAAGAGAAAAGCAGTCTTGAGATGGCCTTAAGTAACCAAATCCAACCACTTGTATCTGTTGATGGCTTTTGCAGGTACCAGCCTCCAAATCTAGCTATTTCTACCCTTTACTGGAAAGCGTGGCCTCTCCTGCTTGTAGTGGCTGCATTCAATCCTGAAAACATTGGTGAGTGTGGACATTTCTCAGGATACTAGTTCTGCTGCAAAAACTGGCCAAAGTGCTGTCTGCTGAAGTCTGGTTGCTTGTGTTCAAGACATGTGCTGGGTTGGTGAGATAACCGCAGTTAACTAACTGTGTATGCCTGTGTGTGCAAAAATACACAGCGTGGGGCTTTGGACCAGCACGTGGCTGGAATCACGGTGTCTGTGCTCTAAGTGTGGTGTGTTTGTGTGTCTCCCCACCATGGAGTGTGTTACAATATATATAAAGACCTTCACTTTTTTTCGTGTATCCCTGATTGCCCTTCTCTGCTGCAGGTCTGGCTGCATGGGAGGAGTACCCCTCTCTAAAGATGCTGATGGAAATGGTCATGACCAAGTTAGTATGTTTAAATCCCTACACAAATCAAATAGGCCACTGAAAACATATTTCTGAATGAAGTTTGTGCCAGCTGGCTCCTTTCTTTCCAGTGGGACTGGTATAAAATAAGCTGGCTGACAGCAACACTGCCGTTTGAGTGGGAAAGTTGCCTTCCCAAACAGAAATATTATAAGCAAGGGAATAAGCTGAGAAAAAGGGAGGGATGGCTGTGATGTGCCTTGCTGAAAAGATCTCAGTCTCCCTGGCCCTGCTGGGAAGCTGCCTTGTTTTTTCTGTGTTGCCTAATGGAGCTGAGGTCCTGAGGACTTTCTGACTGTGGTTGATGAGTTTTGAATAGGCCAAGATAACCATTTTCTTTTTAAACTTATTTTCTCAGTAATTATTCCTATCCTCAATGTACATTGACGGATGAGGAGACACGCACAGAGATGATTAATCGCGAACTTCAGATCTCCCAGAGAGAAAAACAGGAGATTCTTGCATTTGAGGGTCATCTGGCTGCTGCATCCACAAAACAAACAATTACAGAGAGCAGCAGCCTCTTGCTGTCCCAGCTGACAAGCCTGGACCCTCAGTAAGTAGCCTTCTGCAGTCTGAGCCATAATGAAATCCCAGTTAATGCTAGTGAGGAAACCCTACTGCTCATAGGGTGGTTGATGTGGGCAAGAAGAGCCCTGAGATTTAGTAGCCCATGAGATATGTGCCACATTTGGTCCTTGTCCTTCTGTTGCCACGTGCATGTTGCCCTCATGCACTATTGAACTGACTGATGCTCATCAACACCAGCGTGGAGGTATGTCTGCCTGTGGATAACTTCTTGTTTCTCTGGCAGGGGCCCCCCACGCAGACCTCCACCACATGTTCTGGAGCAGGTGAAGAGCCTGAACCAATCGCTTCGCTTAGGCCACCTACTGTGTCGCAGTCGTCATCCTGACTTTCTTCTCAACATTATTCAAAGACAGGTGGGCTCCCTCGATGGCTTAGCTATGTTAGGATCTCATCCCTCATCTCTGAAACTTGGGCAGAGTGAGGGGCACAAGGAAGCTAAATAAGATGCAGGGGAAGGTGGTTTACTGCTCAGGAATTAAATGATCGGTGTGCTGCAGCATCTGTGTTCTGCTGATCTTGAATTGTCTCCTGCTTCCTAGGCCTCATCGCAGTCAATGCCGTGGCTGGCAGATCTGGTTCAGTCCAGTGAGGGCTCCTTGGACGTTCTACCTGTGCAGTGCCTTTGTGAGTTCCTGCTTCATGATGCTGCTGATGAGTCGACCTCAGGTGAAGAAGAGGAGGAGGGTGAGAGTAAGGAGCAGCGTGCCAAGAAACGCCAGGTGAGTAGTCTCCTGGGGATCAGTTCTGTTATCTACTTTCTGTGCATCCTGGATTTGATTTCACTGGAAAGGCCAACTTCTTGCTCCACAGAGACAACAGAAACAAAGGCAGTTGCTTGGACGGTTGCAAGACTTGCTGTTGGGTCCCAAAGCAGATGAACAGACAACGTGCGAGGTGCTTGACTATTTCCTACGACGCCTGAGTTCCTCCCAGGTAGCCTCACGGGTCTTGGCCATGAAGGTGAGCAAAATGAAAATCTTCTTGACTAGGATTTGTCAGAAGCTGAGGGCAGAGTACTGGATTCTTAGAAGTCCAGAGGCAGTGCAGTGAAATTGTTTCATGTCATCCTTCTGCAGTAAGTTGTCTCAGTCTCTAAACCCCATCAAATGCACTTCTACTCCCTGCTGCTCAGAAGGTGCCTTTGTTCCACAGCCAAGTAGTACTTTTCTTAAGATAGAGCTGGATTTTGCTATGTTTCCTGTGAAGTTCAGGTGTAGACTCAGCATATCATGTGCTACACGGAGTAATTGGCAGCAGCTGTTGTTTGTGGGGAATGTAAATGAGAATGTCTGGTACTCTAGAGCATAGTCAGGACAAGCAAAATTGCAGGGAGCTCAAAAAGATTATGCTTCCGGAAGACTGAAACACAGGGTAGCTGTCAAGCAAACACATGATATGAGATATGAAACCTGTTGTGTGCTGCATTTGGATCATTCCATGATGTTTGAACCTTGTTTCTATTATGTTTGCTAGTATCAAACTAGTGATCCAGCTGTGGCTTCAAATGCAACAGCTGTGTCTGTGTGACTTCTGCAGGGCCTGTCCTTGGTGCTGTCAGAAGGGGGACTGCGTGATGGAGAGGAGAAAGATCACCCCATGGAAGAAGACTCTGGTGATTCTGAACTGCTGCAGGGATATCAGTGGCTGCTGAGAGACCTCCCGAGGCTGCCGCTGTTTGACAGTGTTAGAGCAACAACAGCTCTTGCCTTGCAACAGGTAGGTGTTAGTAGCTGGAAGGGGTAAATCATCAGCTTATGTTTTGTCCTATTCATGCTAAAAGAAATTTGAGCAAACTGTGTGTGGGTGCAGTATCAACATGTTTATATGCTTGCAGAAGAATTTTTCTTATGGTGGTGCTTGTTTTCATTGAATCCTGATTTCTAATGAGAGGAATTCTCATTCTAGGCCATCCACATGGAGACAGATCCCCAGACCATCAGTGCTTACCTGGTGTACCTCTCCCAGCATGCCCCAGTGGAGGAGCAGGGACAGCACAATGACCTCGCTCTGGTGAGAGGCCAGGTTGCTAGGGCAGAGGGATTGCATGAGGGAGACCTGGCGTGTCTTAGGACAGTGGTAGGCATGTGACTTGCTGTACCAGCAGGATGAGATTTTTGGGAGCATGTGAATCTGATAACTGCATGTCTGTGTTTCTGCATATGTCTTGGAAGGCAACCTGTGTCTTTGGTTTCATATCGTGAAGTTATATCAGAGCAATAACCTCCAGTCCAGCAGCCCATCTCAGGTGGTATGGGGAATGCAAGAGTGAATAATAGTTTGAAAGAAATCCCACCACCTGCTAGTGTTCCACAAGTAAGCAGGTGCTAAACCTGCAGTCACATGTGTCTGGGAAGAGAATGGGAAGTCAGGAACCTTAGTGGTGGGATATGTACTCTACTGTAACCAAAATTGGATTTCTGATTTTTTTTCTTTTTTAAAAAGGTTTTGGTGGTTTCTTTTTTTTCTTTTTGGACAATGATTTTTTCATTGTTCTGTCTCTGTGTGCTTTTTTTTCATTGCTTTTAAGTTCATTGAACTACATCCTTCGTAACAGTCTTTTAGAGACAGATTCATGATCTAGAGGCTCATGTGCTCTTCTTCCTCCATAGATCTGTTTAGGTATGTGGAGAATGTTAAATGATAAGAGCCAGTAGATCTGTTTATTCAGAGAAATGCAAATTTTTACTAGGGGAATGCTGCCTTTGTAATGGGATGCATCAGAATGCAGCTGTGCTACAACTGGGGACACTGTAAGGTATCACAAGGTGCATGCAAAGCACTGCTGTTTTCCCAGTTGTGATGGTTCTGCTCTTGACTATACCTGTTCATCTCCAGAGTGGTGTTAACTGGGCTGATGATGGAAGCTGCAGAATGTGATGCAATGAAGCAGGAGGACCTGGCTGTGTTGTTCAGTAAAGTCCTCATGGATCTTTTTCCCTTGCAGGATGTGGCCCGACTCATAGTGGAGCGCTCTACCATCATGTCTCACCTCTTCTCCAAGCTCTCGTACTGTGCTGAATCAGATGCAGTGCTTGTTGCTCTTCTCTCCATCTTTTCTCGCTACATCAAACGCATGCGCCAGAGTAAGGAGGGCGAAGAGGTGTACAGCTGGGTGAGTGCCTCCCTGCCTTTCTTAAGAAGGTAAAAGAAACTGGACAATTTAACAAAAGAGAAGCCCATTGTGGGTTACTGAGTATGTAGAAACCATGTCTGATTCAAGAATTCCCTGATCTGAAAATAACTGGAGGTTGGCATAATATCAGAGCCAAGTGTATGTGTCCATAAAAAGCCTTTTAACCTTTTCTTGAGTATCTTTTGTGGCCACTGTTGGAGATACTGGGCTAGGTGGAACTTTGGTCTGACCAAGTTTGTCTGTTCTCATGTTCTCCTTTCATCTGCATCTCACAGATCTCATTCTCCTTTCTCTCCCTACCTTTGTTCATCCTGTTTTTTTCTGCCTTTTTCCAGTCAGAGTCCCAGGATCAAGTGTTCCTTCGTTGGACTAGTGGGGAAACAGCTACTATGCATATTCTTGTGGTTCATGCCATGGTTATTCTCCTGACACTAGGGCCGCCTCAAGGTTGGTGAAGTATGCTCAGATTTATTCAAGGGGTCATGGACAATACAGAGGGCCTTTTCTCTATCTGCCATTTCCTAACAGGTCAGGCTGGTGGTAATCCTTCTACTCACAGACTTGGCCCTTGCAGTATTTGTTTGTAGCTGTAAGATCTATCAGAATATTGCTGCACAGGGTAAAGGATTTGCAGGCTTATTTTTTTGCCTTCTGTGGACAGCAGGAAATATTAAAATGATGGTGTGTCCCTCCCTGCTGAACAAGAAGGACTCAGAGACTTATTGTAGTGTGGGAACTGGGAACTCAGATATCTAGTTCACATTTCCACTTGATGGTGTTTATTTCCAAGTTGTTTCTGACCTTTGAACAAGAAAGTGTTCTGGTGTATTGATCTGTATAGAGAAGGCTAAGGGTGTTCTAGGTGCTTATGAACATGGGAGATAATTTTGTATCCACTTTTAAGCAGGGGACGGTGATTTTTATACCTTACTGGATATATGGTTCCCGGAGAAAAAGCCCCTTCCTACTGCTTTTCTGGTTGATACCTCAGAGGAGGCTCTGCTGCTCCCTGACTGGCTAAAGCTGCGCATGATCCGCTCTGAGGTCCCGCGTCTCGTGGATGCAGGTGAGCCCGTGGGATGTTTGTTGGGTGTTTCAGACCATCCTGAAAGGAAAGGGAGAGGCTGCTGTGCTCTAGTCTTCTGTGTGCCCAGACATCCTACTTGGATGCCTTTGGGTGAGGCCATCAGTCACTTCAGACGCTGCAGCTGAGCAGGGAGCTTGGATTTAGAAAGCAGTGTGTCTCTGGATTTTGTGAGAGTCGTAATCTAAACGTACAATAGATTCTTTGCTATGTCCCTTAGGGCTGTCAAACAGATGTACAGAATATGAGCTGGTTCTGGGCAGGGAATGTTATGGGATGTCCCAGGGTGATTCCCTACTCAGCCATGATGTGTAGGAGTTCATATACCAAGGGTTTGAGAACAGATATAACCTTGCTAACCATCAGATCCAACAGGTTAACCCCCACAGCATTAAGAGCAGAACCTGGTGAAAGCTGAGACTCAAGAGGAGGTCAGTGCCTTTGGTAGAGCTCCTTCCTGCAGTGTGGAAGGCAGTTCCTCCCATTCTGATCCAAGTGCTGAATCTTGCTGACTTTTATAGGCAGTGACTATTACCTTTAAAGTAGGGGAGAGAACCTGTATGACTATTGCACTTTCTGTGTATTTTAAAGGAATTGGGGGACTTTGAGTCGGATCCCATGTTTGTGACAAAAATTCAGATTGAATTAAGCTACAGTCACCAGGCAACAGGCACAGCACTGCTTCTGTAGGACATGGTGTGCTTGCAATGTGGAGAGCAGTGTCTGAAGGATGTAAGCTGTACCTGTAGTTACTTTTGTCCTTGCATGGCTCGTCAGTGCTTTTTTTTTCTTGGTATTCAGAGCTTTCGTTCCTTTCTTACTAATTAAATGACAGCTCTCTATAGCCAGTGATTGAATTATTCAATAATTCCTGCCTGCAGCCATAAACAGATCAGGTGGAAGTTATTTTTTTAATACGAATGATTGGGTTCCTGAGGTTTTGATCAAATTAAACCGAAGATCAAATTAGCCAGTGAGTGAATTAACTGGAAGATGCAATAAGAAGGCAATGATTTGCAGAGCAAAGAAAACATACTAGGCAGCTGTCAGACTTCTGGCTTTGGGCTCTCTTCAGCCCTGTCATTAACATGTCACTGTTGGTCCAGCTAAAAGCATGAAGATCAGGTAATAACGATGACCCTCTCTGAGCAATTCAGAGGTCTGAGGACTCAGTGTTTGTGTATTTCAGCCCTGCAGGACCTGGAGCCGCAGCAGCTGCTTCTCTTTGTTCAGTCCTTTGGAATCCCAGTTTCCAGCATGAGCAAACTTCTGCAGTACCTGGATCAGGCAGTATCTCATGACCCACAGACGCTAGAACAGAACATAATGGACAAGAGTAAGAGCTTCGTATGAGGCTGACTATGCATTTCACTTTTTTTGAACAGTTTTCATGAGTATCTCCTGTGACTTTCTTGGAAAAATCCAAACTAGTTCAGCAAACTCTGTGCACAGGCTGCTTTGGCAGCCTGTTGTCTCTGTAGACACCTCCCTAGAGCTTGTCTGGATGGCCCTTGGCTGTATTTCCTGAAGTAGAGAAGGATTTTCTGGATTGGATTTTACAGAGTCTAAAAAGTAATTTGGAGGCTAACTTGTAAAAGAAGCAAGCTTCTGTCCTGCTTTACTACAGAGGGCAAGATGATGATGTGTTCATATCTTCTCCTTTTTCAGATTACATGGCTCACCTTGTGGAGGTTCAACATGAGAGAGGAGCGACAGGAGGCCAGACTTTCCACTCCCTGCTCACTGCATCCTTACCAGCCCGCCGAGGTACTGCCTGGGACAGCCTAAACTTCCAAAGATCAAAGTCGTCTTCCAAACTTCCTTCCTACATTGCTGTTGAGAGGGACAGGAAGAGCTATCTTCAAAAGGGGTTGTGATGCAATATATCAGCAAGCTACAGTTAGACACCAGTCCTTGCTAGAGTTTTTCACTCCTGGGGAAGGGAGAAATTCCAGTATTCTTGGAGTTCACTACAATGAGTTGTTCTGAGCGATATGGAAAAATAGGTTTTGCTTGGCCTCGAGAGGAAAGCTACTGAATTCCTTGGTAGTTAGAAACGGTGAAGTTGAAGGTGATCCAGTGTTGGGACTCCAGATGCTAGCTATTATAATGGTATTTTTCTTTCTTTTATTCCTTTTGCAGACAGCACTGAGACTGCAAGGTCAAAATCTAGTCCCGAGAACGCTCAAGGCCAGAGCCGAATCCGGGCCTTAAGCCAGGTCCGGGTTCTGGGCCCAGAAGATGATCTAGCAGGCATCTTTCTGCAGGTACTCATATAATCTCTAGCTGATCAGCTACTTCCCTGCAGAAGCTTTACAAAATTCATTTCTCTTATACTTCCATCATCTGACCCCTTCCTCCTGCAGTGTTTGCAGGCAATGAGGCTGCACCATTACAGCCTGGTGGAATTACTGGAAGGATTTTTTTCTTGTAGTTTGAACATGATGTGGCTTTTGATCATGCCTAATACTGTCAGTGCCTACTAGCATGTTACTTTCTCTGCACCTTGTTTGCTCTGTGTGTAGAGAGAGAGTTTGTTCTGTGTGCTGCCTTTCCTCTCAGCAGTGGATGGAGGATTTGTGAAATGCTCGCAGGGCCTTGGTGGCAAAGCTGTGTGTAAACAGCATTTGTACTCTGGCTTGTCTGCATGCAGAGCCTCCCTCTCTCCATCGACTCCAGAAGGAGCCTACAGGGAATTAATTGGCCAAGTTTGTTGCCTGTGTTTGGGTAGTATGGTGATTCCTGCACGGTGTCAGTATTGATAGTCACACTGGGGACGCGTAGATGCTGTGCCTGTTCCTGTACCAGGTGCTAAAATATTGAAAAAGCTCAATCAGAAGGTTCCAGTTAGCCCACAGTCAGTATGATTGTACAAGGTAAATCAGTCCTCTGCCTCAAGATGTTTATTGTATAGCAAGTCCTTTCATTTGCTCTCATAAACGTACTCCTTCTGTATCCTACCAGCTTTTCCCACTAAATCCAGACCCACGATGGCAGAATTCAAACCTGCGCCCACTTGGCCTGGCGTTACAGCAGGTCCTGGGGCAGGAACTGGCTCGCATCCGTCAGGGGAATGCCCAGGTGACTGGGATCACAGCACGACTTCTCCAGGCAGTAGCTGCACTGCTGAACTCGCCACACAGCGGTGCGTTGGTGATGGCAATGCATCGTAACCACTTCATCTCCTGCCCACTGATGCGCCAGTTGTACCAGTATCAGGTGAGCAGTGTAAGATGAGAATCTTTGTAGTGTTTAACAAAGAAGGGTGAGGAGGAAACAGAAAGTCTGCAGTGCATCTGCTCTGCTGTGTGCAGACCTTCTACCTGCGTAATGCTGGAAACGGAGCCTGGAGAGCATGACGCAGAGGGACTCAAGTTGCCTGGACGTAGGCATCTGGTTGCAGGCTGGCCACATTAGCCTAGCACTGCTGAGAACTGGGGCTTACACACAGGGTTAGGTGTACCCTGCCTAGTCTGGTAACTGTGCAGTACTGTGGATTTGTGGCTGTCGTTCTCTGTTGGTTTTGGGATCTCTAGTCTGTGCTGTTTTGTAGCATGGACATGTCTTGCAAGCCAGGACATTTGCAGACAACTTGAGAGCTGAAGTCTGTAATTCCTTAAAGAAATCTTCAGAGCAGGCTGCAAGTTATTTAATGAAATATCTAATTCCTTTCATCATGATGAAAGAAGGCACAAAGTTACCCCTAGTTACACTGGGAGAGGTACTGTGTGTGTGACTGAGCCTCCTGCCTTGAAGCATTTGTACACTAGAAGCTGCTGCCTTGGTTTGAGTGAGCTACGGTCCAACAGAGTAGGTGTGCTCTGTGTGTTCCTGGTAGCGTGTGCCACTATCTGCACCTTTCCTGCTATCTTTGTTGTACTCTTGAAGCGTGTATAAGCAAGTCTCTTTTGCTGTTCTCCACAGCGCTGCATGCCACAAGACACTGCCTTCTCCTCGCTCTTCTTCAAAGTCCTCATGCAGATGCTGCAGTGGTTGGAGAACCCTGCAGTGGAAGATGGTCCTTTGCGTGCTCAGCTGAAGGCCTTTGCTGTGCAGTACTCCTCGAGGCACAGGATCAGTGACGGTACTGGCACAGTGCAGCTTATGGGACTCAAAGTGGGACAAGAAAGGGACAGAAACAAAACTGTACCAGAGCAGAAAGCGGGTTGGGCCACCTTTTAGAGAGGTGTGCTTAGGAGTAGCAAAGAGAGGCTTTGTAGTGTGCTATATAAACTCCACGAGGATGCAGACAAATGATTTGGCTTTGGGGGCTTGCAGTAGACACCTGGTAGCATCTCACCAAGCACAACAGATCTTTCAGTGAAAACTTCTAATTGCTCAGGCCAGGAATTCTGCACTAGCTCTTGTCGTGAAAGATGAGCGTACCGGAATGCCTCTGGAACAAGGTCGCATCGTGACTAGACTTGTTTATCATTTGCCACCTGTTGGGAGGAGGAGTCTCTAACCGAGAGCTCAGACATGGAAATAGGTTTGTGTTAAGAGTTTTCTCTTAACCACGTGTCCCTGTAACATGCAGAAGAGCTGTCAAGGGTTTCAGTGGGATTAAAATGGCAGTAGAGTGTTGTATGTTTGTATGTTTGAGTAGTTGTGCCCTGGAGCCACATGGGGCTTCCGTAGGAGGGAACCCTGATGTGGGGGCTGGCTTGGCCCTGTGATGCCAGTGCTGTGATTTCTTTGCAGTTCGAGGTGGCTTCTTACACCTCACAGAAGCTCTGACTTTCCGTCGTGACCCTGACTTGATCAGCTCCACGGTCCGTGCCATCATTGCAACCCTGAAATCAGGAGAGAAGTGTAATGTGGAGCCGGAGCTCATCAGCAAAGGTACGGCTGTCCTTCTGCTTGCCTTCCCTGTTGCAGCAGCAGGTTGAACTTCCAGCCCAGCAAGGGAGTGGCTAGTATGCAGGCTGTGGGGAGCTGCATTCTGCCTGGATCAGAAAACGGGAACTGATCTAAACTTGGTCCTATTTTGTATCAACTCCTTCCCCTGCACTGGAATGAGGGTTTATAAACTGTGATCTGGGGCTGGGATTAAGTTTCTCGGCAAACTGTTGGTTTCCACTAACAAAATGAGAAATAGAAGCCTCCTAACCCAGATAAAAATGGCTTCCCTCTTCCTTACTGAGCCAGGCTCTCAGGAATGCTGGACTGATTGCCTTCACAATACTCTTGCGAAGTTCAATAGCTTTCACTACATCCTGAAGTTAGAGTGATGCCTTTCTCCCTATGCTAGTCCTCCAAGGTCTGATAGAAACTCACTCTCCGTACTTGGAGGAGCTCCTGACTGTCCTCTTCTCAGCTACTGTTGAGACCACTGCCAGGTTTCCTGCCATGAAACCAATTGCTGTGGTGAGCTCCTTGTTGCTCCAGGACAAAGAAGAAACACCCGTGAAGAAGGAGCTGGACAGTTGCAGGTGAGCCTAGGCAGTAACGGGAACTCAGTGGTAGGTCTGGGTTAGTGGCATCACCACTGATACTGGCTTTATTTTCTCTTCAGTACTGAAGCTGCTTGGCTAGGGCCTTCCTCTGGCCTTCTTAATGACTGGCTGGAGATGCTGGACCCAGAGGTGATCAGCAGCTGCCCTGATCTCCAGCAGAAGCTACTGTTCTCCTGGAACAAAGTAAGAATTGTTGGGTAGAGGGACTACTGTGCTTAAACCACCTTTCTGGGGTACTGACCTGCACCTGGAAACGGGGCAAGGGGTAGTTTTATGTTCTGCCACATGTTGCTATACCAGTTCCAAAGCAGTACAGGCTGACTAGGAGGGAGATTCTGGTGCATCCTTCTTGGTGCAAGGCTTATGTTTCATCTTATCTTTATATTTCCTCAGCTGTGTTCTTTTCAGGACTTCAAGTGCATTACAGACACAACATAGTCCCATAACAGCCCAGCCAGCTGTATTTTCATTGGTATTTTTGCAGACAGATAAATAGCTTGCCCAGAAGTGCTATGCTGAAGCTAAGACTAAAACTGAATTTCATGGCTGATGCCATGTTCTGTTAGAAAGTACTGCAGTTCATATCCTAAATCCATGTGTTGTCTTCTGTGCTGTCTGTCTGCCCGGATCCTCATCCTTCTGTAGTACACACGGTATCTCCTACATCCACCTCGCAGCAAGGATCTGTTGATACATCTCTTCCTTGTTTGGTACTTCCAGGCAGGGTCCCAGGTGCCTTCCTTCCGCCCCTATCTCTTGGCTCTTCTCACTCACCAGTCCAGCTGGACCACGCTGCACCAATGCATCAGACTTCTGCTTTGCAGAAACCGGGAGCAAAGGTGAGTCTTATTTTTTGGGCCTAGCAAGGAGTTTTGAGTTGGGCGACTCATTGTGTCTGAGAGGGAACAAAGAGAAGCTGAGAACAAGAGCTGCCACATTCCACAGGGCATCTGCCAGGAGATGTAACCCAGCCAAAAAGAGGCTTTGTGAGAAGGATGCTGATTTCAGTCATGCTGATTTGTGTACCTTGATATAAATATTACCTGCTGTTCGATGGAAGCAGCACATAAAGATTTGGCTGTGTTCTAAACAGGAAGTGCTAATTGCTGGGCAATCCATCTAGCATCGCCCTTGTTGATAATCTTTATGAGCATGGGGTTTGAAAGATGGCTTGGATAGTGAACTGACAGCAGTCTCTGTATCTGGGCAGGCTCTGCTGGATCTTTTGTTTGTACTAAACTCCATTACAAGTCTTTCTCTAACCCCCTTCCTGGCATCAGGCTCCAGCTCTGATCTCTGGAGCAGCCCTAGCTCTCAGCTTCTGTACATTGCTTTCAAACACTAAAGTGCCACTGTAGTAGTGTCTTGCTTAAACTTCTTACACTTACGGACCAGGAAATGCTAACACCTAATAGTAGTAATTTAGGACATGACTAAACTAGCAATACTTCTAAAGCTAGCAGTATTTCAGTTTGCTTATTATTTTATTATTAATCTCTTGCTCACTAACAATTTCATTAATTTCTGCAATCCAGGATAACAGCCAGGATAGGATGTTCTGTATGCTGGGACAGTAAGGGCACTGGTCTGATTGTACCAATTGTTTGTGTTGATGACTGACTTCTGGGCTTGTGGTGCAAGACTCCATGTAGCCACCCCACTCTTGCTGAATGCCATTTGTTCAGCTCTGTGCGGTGTTTATTGCAACAAGTATTTAGTCATAATCTGGGAACAGAACCAAACCCCTTCTTGGGACTTAATGGATCCTATTTTTACATTTGCAGATGTTTCTTTCTTCATAGTACTCATGATGTTTAGAGATGCTGCCATGTGTTTTGTGCTGCCTGAGGGCTGCCTTGACTCTGATTGCAAATCTGTCTTCTCTTGTCTTCTGGCAGGTTTGACCCGACTGCATCCTTGGATTTCTTGTGGGCGTGTATTCACATTCCTCGGATCTGGCAAGGAAGGGACCAAAGAACTCCTCAGGTAGTGGCTCAGTTCTTCCAAGATTCCTCTCTGGATGGAGTAAGAAGTGATGCTTTCACAATGCCTAATTTTTTTTTTCCATGGCCCAAGAGGTGGCTGGAGTGATACAGGTGCAGCATGCCAAGTTTGCTGCCTGTATCTCAGCTGGTTGCTGAGCTGCTTTGCTATGTTACATATTACAGTGGCAATTTTGAGTCCAAAAAGCTGGTATGAACACACATAAGTTTGCCCACTTGGCATTGCCTCTGCAGCTCCTGCAGCAGTTGCCGTAATATCTGTTAAACATCTAGGCACAAGGCTACAGTGGTGAGCGACCTAAAACCCAGTGAGGGCTAATTCCCATTTCACCAAGAAAAGGGGGTTGCATCTCTTCTCCACAGAGGAATTTCATTGGTTTGGTGACTGAATTATGGTTTCTGTCCCATTGCACATGCTGAGCTGGAAGTAAATGAGTTCAGAAGTAGAAGAGGAGTAGAGAGACTTCATTTGTGGCTGTGATGCATGCTTTCAGAGCTCTAGATATGGGGCAGTTCTTTAGTCCTAAGAGGTGTTCTATTCCAGTTGGGGAAGGTGTGACTAGAAGGAACTAAGGATCTAGGGATCCAGTTTGGATTAATTTTGGGTGTTCTTTTGCATTACAGAAGCGCCGTGAGGAATTTGTGCTCCACCTAAAGGCATCAGAATTGATCAGCATGGTTGAGCTGATTTTGGCTGAAGCAGAAACCAGATACCAGAACACAGAAGAGGCCTCCTGCACACTCATCCAGTCTCGACTGCCTTTGTTGCTCAGTTGTTCTCATGGGGACCTTGAGAGCATCAAAAAAGTAACGGAGTATCTGACCAGCTGCATCCAGCAGTGGGGGAGCAGGTGGGATTGAAAATGGCGAGCACTATCTACTCTAATTGTAGTTACTTGTCATTTTAAGTGGTACTTGGACCAGGAAGATGACTTTAAAAGGGACATTTCAAGGCACTTTTGCTTTCAGGACTTCAGGACAAAATGCTTGCCATGTTTTTTTTTTGTTTGTTTGTTTGTTTGTTTTTTTAAGTCAACGGTTATTTTTAATTACCATTTCCTAATGTGGGATTTATTGTCTACTTATCCCTTGAATCACTGCTCATAATACATCCTGCTTCTGACCGTTATGATTGCTCTCAAAGCTGAATGGAGACTCGATTGTTTTCTAACAGCTATGTTAGCACTGTGGGAAGAACAGGAAGGTGGTGTATTTGTGGCAGTGAAACAAACTGACCTAGTCCTAACCTCGCTTATGGGGATGTTAGAAAAGATACTGAGTAATCTCAGTTGCCATTGCATTGTACTGCCTCCCAGTACAGACTATGCTAGGGATCTGTGGAGGGCAGGTGTGTAGAAAACCGGCTGGCTGGTCTGAATAGTTGTGCTTCTGACTGCTCTTCCAGTTGGGGTGGGGATGACCATGAGTACCATGTGCAGGAACTCTTCACTGGAGGTGTAAGCAGAGCTCTCTTTCCTGTGCCACTTTGTAATTGCAGTTTCCTAACTCCAAATGGCCTAATGATGGATCCCCATAGACTGTGGATGGATCCCTGTACACTGTGAATGATTTGAGTAGTTCAAAAGAAGCAAAGACTGAAAAAACAGTGATTCAGATGAGTGGTGGCTGCTGTTCTACATGGTCTGTTTGCCATATGCAGGAAGGCAGTTACTAATCTGATGAGTCTGGGATGTTTGCTGGTTGAACTAAGGTAGTAACCAGTGGCTGACCTCTCACTTTTTCCTTCAGCTCTGTGGGAAAATGCTGCCAGGACCTTCTGCTTCAGATATACCTGCAACTACCCGAGCTCCTTGTGCCTATGCCAGAGATGCTTCTCACCAGCGAAGGAGCCAGAGACAGCAGCACTTGCAAGGTAAAGTTAGAGGCCTAGGAAAGTCCCTTTCCAGTTGTGCACCCAGAGTGGATGCTACCTTGATGCCCAGTCTAAAAGGAGAGAACTGGCAAAAGCTTCCTTGGTCACTTTGGTTTCCTTTACCTTCTTCTTCTGTTGCCCCGTCCCTGCTTGCACTCTCAGGAGCAGAGAGTCCAGGTGTGGTTTATTTTGCAGTGTCCTTCTATAAAATAGTATAAGCTCCACAAGCTTCTGAGTGCCAAAGGCTTCTGTAAAGCACAAGTGTGCAGGCGTCTGATCCTGCTTTGATGTCTGTAGGGACTGTGGACTTCACATCCTGTGCCAGCTGGAACATTGCATCTGCTTACAGATTCTACCTGAAAATAATTTCTGTTAACCCCCTCTGTAGTTGGAAAGGAATTAGGAAACACTGCTGAAGAGCCAGGGGCTTGATTGCGCTTTAAACTCCTTAACTGTTTACTCATTACTTTTCTTCTAGCTCGATGCCCTGGTTCACAGATTCATTAACCTCCTCGCAGACACCAGTGACTCCAAGTCATCAGAAAGCCGCGTGTGGGATGCCAATATGGCCTGCAGGAAGCTAGCTGTGGCTCATCCCATCCTACTTCTTAGGTACCACTCTCCCCTTTCACCCTCTGTGTGGCTGGCGTTCATTGAAAAGCATCCACCCTTGTCCTAGAAGGGGAACAAACTTGCAGCAATCATGATGATTGTGACAGAATCCACATTCACGTATGTACAAAAGTCAAGAGAAAGGGCAGCAAAGTCATATATCTTATAATGAAGCAGCACCTCTTGCGGCTCCGTGTCTGTCTGGAAACAGTATTCTTGGAGTTGGAGACTACAGAACAGCATATGAGTGGGAAATGGGGCTTGCTGATTCTATGGATACAGGGATCAAATCCAGGACCCTGGGAGAGGATAAGGGACACTTCCTTCAGGAACTGAGGTGTAACAACTTGTAACTGTTTCTAGGAAGAGTCTAGATCTGGATTTTCTTCTGTTTGGCGTTTCAGGCACTTGCCAATGATTGCAGCACTGCTGCACGGCCGTGTTCACCTCAATTTCCAGGAGTTCAGGCAGCAGAACCATTTGACCTTCTTCATCCACGTCCTGGGGATCCTGGAGCTGCTACAACCGCAGGTCTTCCAGAACGAGCACCAGGCGGCACTATGGGACTGTCTCCTGTCCTTCATCCGTCTGCTCCTGGTAGGAAAGTCCCTGCTCCCCCTCCATGCACAGGCTGCCAGCCACTAGAGGGAGAAGCTCATGTAATGCAGGGCCAGCCCAGCTCTCTCCCATTTGAAGGAAAACCTTCATATACTGAAGAACAAAAAAGTATATCAACTACCTTGAGAGCTTAAAGAGGAGGCAGGAGATCAAGAAGCTACTCCCTGGTCCCCAGAGATGTGGAATGGGGCAGTGTGTCACTGCTTGTTTTGTTAACTGTCATCTTCTCGATCCTTTCTCAGAACTACAGAAAATCCTCGCGACACCTGGCTGCCTTCATCAGCAAGTTTGTCCAGTTTATACACAAGTACATCACATGCAATGCCCAGGCAGCTGTCTCCTTCTTGCAGAAGCACTCGGATCCACTCCAGTAAGCTTCCTTACTACAGTTAGCCCATGGTTAGCTCATGGAGAGCTTGCACAGTCAGGCTGACATGAGCTACTCAAAACACAGGAAGAAGATGTGACAAAATACCTATTAATATGGCACTTTTTCACCCTTAGATCCCTTAAGTCTCTATTGAGATGAGCAGCATATCCCTTTTTGTAGGTGAAAACTGAGCCCAAGGAAGTCAGATGATGATTTCAACTCACATAACGGCCTGAAAGTCCTATTGAGGCATTGTAGTGCCCTGCGGTCATTTCCAGAGGGCCAGCAGGAGGGTCTTTTCCCTGAGCGGTGGCTGCAGGGTCCGACCTGCAGATGTGGGGAAAAATGCGTTTGAGTTCCAGTTACAATGAAGGGAAAAATCTCGGTTCTGCTTCTTATGACCTATTTGTTATAGTGTACATATATGTGCTGTTACTTGTCCTCGTGCCTTTATTGCTATTGAAAGCTAAACGTGCCATCTCTTCCCCCAGTGACCTGTCGTCGGACAACAGTGACCTAGCAATGCTCAAGTCCCTCCTGGCTGGGCTGAGTCTGCCTAGTAAGAGTGGGATCTTGGACAGGGGCTCTGATGAAGAGAAGGATGGTGAGTCTGAGGGGGGAGAAGAGTTATTGTAGTTGGTGAACGTTCAGTGTGTTTTGGAGCAGAGATGCTTTTATGGGCTGTATGCTCTACTCGTTCGTAACAGCCCAGCGAAAGGGTATTTAGAGTAGAGAATGGCACTTGTATACTCAGCGATTCGGAACCAGTATCTGGGATGGGTTAATTTGTTTTCCTGTCAGTGGTATCACTACTGGAGCAGAAGAACAGCTCTTAACAAGGGTGTTTCATTGTTGTGGATTTTACCTTCCTCAGCCACACTTAAGGAGTGACCTGTCAAGAGACCATAAGGGTACAGCCACTTCTCCACTGTTTTCTTTACACCTTGCATGGGAAAATTATTCAGTATTAAAACAACTCATGAAGGTTCCTTCTCTTTGCATCAGCTGAGGGGTACCAGAAGTTGCAGTGAGGCTAGAGACAATGTGAGAGCCAGGGGTGGTATTATAGTGTTGCTGGTCAGCTCATGATACACCACTGTACTGGTAGGGAACACTGGACCTGTCTCGCTGTTAAAACTACATAGGCTGTCAGGAGTGACCTGTTGTCTCCCTCTCTCTCTCCTAGATGAAGCAGCAACTGGCTCTCTCCCACTTGTCAGCGTGTCTCTCTTCACTCCTCTCACACCAACTGAAATGGCCCCATATATGAAGAGGCTCTCTAGAGGCCAAACAGTTGAAGGTAAGTGAGGACCTGCAGAGCTGTACAAAGATGCAGGGCAAATGCAGACAGATGCCAACCCTGTTACTTATCTGTCAGCTACAAGCTAGTTTCCTGTTTCAGCCTTATGTTTGGAAGTCTCCAGCAGTTAGGATGTGGTTTTGTTTTGGATGAACTTGTCCATAGCCTTCTGTGATTCTGTGACAGAGGCTTCCTATGATGCTGTTATCACTTAGCTCAGAAGTGCGGCAACTGCCTCTGCTTTGGGGCTCTTCAAGGATCTTGTCAGTGCTCTGGAAGACAGTATGAGTAATTCAAGGAGCGCTGCAGTTCCTGTCGAGCCAAGTCTGGAGTGCTGATAGGAATGGCATTTTTTTTAATAATCTAAAAATACCAAACGGGTGAGAAGCACAATTTCATTAGAAATCCCCGAATGGCCTTCATGGAAGAAAACCATGTTAGCCTGGCATGTGGGAACAACATGCTGCTTCTCCAAAGGTCTTCTGAAATCACAGGTGTCCAGTGTTTAGACCTAAGTTGTGGTATTGGGGTGACAGTTTTCCTTCCACAGCAGAAACGGGATAGAAATCCTGCCTGGACACTGTTTTTAAAAGAGGCTTTCTGTGAAGATCTTTCGGTTACAGGAGAAGGTGTTCTGGAATTGAAACCTCACACCCCACTCCGCTTCTTCCCCTGCCTATGGCATGACAGTGCTGGTGACCTCTGCCTGGGCACGTTGGGATGTGCTGATCTGGCACGTGACCTACCTGTTCTCATTCTTTTTGAAGAATGCCTTTATTACTCTACATCTCTGTGCAGGTGGGAAAACTTGACTGCTTGGGAGATTGGATTTGTAGGGAAAGAGAAAAAGATCCTTTGATGGATCAGTGAATTTTAGTCACCCTTTCAACCTGTGTCTTCCACCAGACATCCTAGAGGTGCTGACAGACATTGATGAGATGTCCAGACGGAGGCCAGAAATTCTCTCCTTTTTTGCTGTGAGTATAAGTGTCTCAAACTGCCACTGGAAGGAAGAGATTCTTTCCACCAGAGTACATGTTGCACAGCCAGCTTAAGTACTAGCCTTCCTCTGCTTTTTGGGTGGTTGTTGCAGCATCTTACGAGAAATTTGTCTTCAGTTAGGCCTTCTGACAGCAGGCAGTGTTTACTTCCCTACCATCTTTTCTCCCTTGCATAATGGGTCTGCCATCATCCGCTTTAACTTCTCTTTACGTCAGAAGAAGAATTAGCCCTCTGTCCTCTTCCCAGTATTGGGGCAAGGAGAGAGCAGAACAGCTCTGTTGAAAACACTGGAGCCTAGGGAAAACTCAGCTGTCCCACGTAGAATAAGATTATGGAAGGGTGCTTTAAGTAGTCAAAACCAGGATAATCCTTCTTAGAGAGGGGGATTTCCTGGCTCAGCCAGTACCTGCTCGAATGTGTGTTGGGCTGGCTTGATGCTGCCGGGGTAGTAATGCAAGTCTGAGGAGTTGGTGCTCCCGGGATGGCCCTGTGATCCTAATTTGTGCATCTTCTTTCAGACAAACCTACAGAAGCTGATGAGTTCATCAGAGGAGTCCTGCCGAAATCTGGCCTTTAGCCTGGCTTTGCGCTCCATTCAGAACAACCCCAGGTGAGGGCCACTGGGACTTAGGCTATCCCGAGTCACTGATGGGCACTGGCTGCCCATCTTGCACGCCTGTTGATGGTGATCTGGACTGTACTGACACTATCACGTTTTACTCCCAGCATTGCTGCAGACTTCCTTCCCACCTTCATGTACTGCCTTGGCAGCCAAGACTTTGAGGTGGTGCAGACAGCACTGAGGAACCTGCCTGAATACACCCTCCTTTGCCAAGGTAAGTTGATACCTCCACCTTTGGTGCACACTTGGCCTTGCAAGGGTCAAAGCTGGGCCTATAGGTCAGCTGTCTTTCCCTTTCACAGAGCACGCAGCAGTGTTACTGCACAGGGCCTTCCTGGTGGGGATGTACAGCCAGATCGACACCAGCTCTCAGATTTCAGAGGCTTTGAAGGTTCTGCACATGGAGGCCACGATATGAACACGTGCTTCTGGGAGCTCCACTTCCAGAGGAATTAATTAAACTGGACTCCTAAGCTGCATTGGAGCCCTGTAAGACAATGTATTTCAGCCTGTGTGTTGGAGGATCAAAGAGGTGATGTAGCAGGCCAGACTGTGCTGGAAAAGGAGAGTGTGCTGACTGAAGATCAGAAAGGGGCAAGGATCAATCTGTTTGGCTAAGATGCCACTATTGTGGGAGAAAAATCTCCTGAATATTGTGCCAACAGGGACCACTTTATTCATGGGGTCTTAGGGCAGTGGCTGTTGGTTTGTTGTTCTATTTTTTGTCTTTCCAAGAAGGCAGAGGTGCTGGGAGAAGAAGGGCATGCTGGCCCTTGCAATTGAAGTCTCTGGACTCTGTTGGAGGAAACATGCAGATCTGTGCAGGGGGAGAGACCACTTTGCTTTCTGGGGGTGGGTGGGTTGTGTTTTTTTTCTTTTTTAATTAAAATTGTCTTTGTTTCCATTGTGCCTTTCTCTGCTCCATGCTGCCCTCGGGTATAGCATGTCTGGAAGACCTGTCTCTGTGGCCAAATGCTCACAGAGCTATCTTGGCCTTTTACAGTATATGCAGGAAATGGAGGAGGTTTAGAAGGGTCAATGGGGTATAATAGATGAGTTTGGTCAGCAGCAGCTGCTGACAGGACAACTTTTAAGGGGTTCCTTAGAAAACTTTTCTTTAAAAACAAACAAATTAAACTTCTTGGTAGATCTGCAAACATCCCAGCAGCTGGTCGCTGTCACAGTGGAGTCTTTGAACAAGCAGCTGGGTTTCCTCTTTGGGATCCGCCAGTTCCTCCCTGTGACTCTTCTGACCACTGCTGTCTAGTCCTCTTCTGCTGATAGGGGTGATGGCTTATTTGCTAGCTGTCATCTGGGGACAGAAAAGGAGGTGTCCTCCTTCCCTCTGCTCCAGAGAAATAACTGCCGCATATGCTCGTTCTCCAGTCTCACTTAATGCTAATCAACAGTTTGCTTTTACGTCGTTTGTCTCTATTCCTCTGGCACTCCACTTGTTAGTAGAGAATCTTTGTAATATTCTAAAGACAAAGATCCTGAAGGAATTTTATAGATAGCTGTAAATAAGTCTGTATGTCCTTGCAAGTGGCAGGGACAGTTGTGACCTCATGGGTGGCTGGGTGGAGAAATATTGTCCGTTCTTGCAAATGAGGAGTGCCACAGCTGAGCACTTTGGCTGATGTGTCGAAATATGAATGAATGTCCGGCTGGTTTGCAGAGAGAGGGAGGAGAAAGGGGAGAGATCTGAACCTCCCATCAACTGTAAGTAGCCTTGCCTTTAAATAAAGAGATTAGAGCCATCACTTAAGGATGCAACATGCTTTTCTCCTCAGCAGCATCTGCTTCGCATCCAGAGCCACTACTGTGGCAATTAGCTACATATAAATTATGGGGAGGAACAGCTGAAGAAGATCAAGTCAGTGAAATGGTTTTCCTGAGGGGCTCAGTGACAGCAGGATTAATGCCTGTCTAAAGGGTTCCCAGTGAGATTACTGGCTCCTCTTACCTTAGTCCCTTATCAGGCATCATTAAGGTACTGCTCAGTTTGTCAGAGCGGGGCGGTAGTGCTTTTGGTGCTGCTGTGGGCCTGGAGCAACTGGGAACTTGTGGGACTGGCTGGGAAAGGGCTTTTCACAGGACTTTGCATCAAGGAGCAAGGAAAATGTCTCAAGACTGTTACCACAGCAAAGACAGTGAGTCAGACAAAGAAGTGAAGATCCTCCCTGCAGGTGAGGCTTTCCAGAAACCCCACTCCAGGGCTGTGACTGGAATCGTTTATGGGCAAAACCAAATTGCGTGGTTGGCCCCAACTTCTACTCTCTCTCTGTTGGGTGATGCCTGCTCTGAGCAGACCAGCTCCAGGAAACCGGGTTTGGAGGAGCTGGGGATGTTTGGGTGTTGGCAGAACTTTTTAATGACCAGGACAGCCACGCTTTGCAGAGCAGTGTGAAAAGATGTGTTTGAGAAGGTGGAAGGAGTATCTCTTTAGCAGCAGCTGCAGAAATCATTTTTTGGGAGATCAGGAAACAAATTCAAAGGGAGGGAGAGTGGGTGGAAGTTGTTCTGCAGAGCTAGGCCTTCCCATAGATCTCCCAATACGAGGAGCAGCATCTATGATTTGTTGATATCTCTGCTTTCTGCTGTACTGAAGTTTCCCACTATGCATTTGCTCTGCTGCCATCCTCCGCTTGGACCCAGTGGAGCTGAGCAGGTTGTCCTGGCTTGGAGCACGTCACTGAAAACATCAGGGCTGGGAACAGGGCTGTCAAGGGGTGTGTGGCTGTGCAGAGACAGCTTGGGGCAGGAGCCCGTCCCTCCTGTCTGCGAAGGCAGCTGTGACAGTTCTAGAACGGTTAGCGACAGCGTTACTGATGCCTTGACACTCGCTCGCCTTTTAATCAGCGCTCTGTAACTTCCATCTCTGCCTGGCTGAGCACCTTCTCTCCTCCCATCCCTGATGAGCTGACAGTGTTTTCCTTCCCGGGGGCTGGGGCCATCTCCTCTGTCCTCAAGGAGAGCTGGTGCCTTGCTCAGAAGAGGAGTGGTGAGGAGGTTTGTGGGGTCATTCCTGGCCAAGCCCGTGGGCCTCCTGCGAGTCACCCAGTGAAAATCACTGCTCCCATCTGCGTTCCAGATGACACGTCCCAAAGTGGTGCAAAATCACTGCTTAGACACTTCTCTACTGCAATCTGCTGTAGTCAAGAGCTTCCTAGGAGAGCCATGGGCTGCCAGGGCTGCTGTCTGAGGGAATCTACCTGGGGCTGGGGAATGCGCTCAACCCTGGCTCGTAGGGAGGCTTTTGGTCTCCCAATACACTGGGAATCCCATCACAGCTCTAGGGGAAGGGAAGACTGTCCACAGGCTTGTTCGGCATCCTGTGGCTGCACCCAGCTCAGGGCAGGGCTGACACAAGCCCTGTGCATCAGCTGGCCCTGCTTTGGATCCTGCATGGCTGGTGCTGGGCAGACATGGTAGAGGGCTGGGGAGTGAAGGGAGCCCAGGAGGAGCTGGGTGGTCCTGGAGCAGCCAAGGGGCTGCAGGGCCCCTCCCCTAAGCACCAGCTGGCATGGAATGGGCAGGAATAGCTGAATCCAGGCTGGTAACTGGCCCCAGCATGCTGGGGGGGAGGTGGTGGCATGGTGCAGGCAGCAGGAGAGCCAAAGCTTGGGAGGAGGGGGACATGACACCCCCTCACCCATGTTGCCATGGCATTCATGTCTGATCCTCTCAAAGCCCAGCTGCTTCCCCACAGAGGTGACCAGGTCCCATCTTCATACCTTGCAAGCATCAGGGATCACAAATCCCCTGCAAACACCAGGCACCTCTTGGGGTAGTTTCCTATGGCAAATTATTTCTCTCTGCTGCAAATATCAAATGTTTTTATGACCTGTGATCAAAACATCATGTTTTTATCACCCAGATTCAGCAGCCTTGGGAGAGAGATGGACACTTGTCCAGCATAGACATCATGGACCTTCGCTGCCTTGGCTGGGTACAAGTTGGCATCTCTAACCCGACCATACCACGTTCCTGCCAGGCCTGGTGTGGCTGGGAGCGTGGCCCCTCGCACGTGCTGATGTCCCAGAGCAGGGGTGCAGCTGTTTGACCCAGCTCTGGGCCGGGTTGTGCATCCCAGGAGCCATGAGGGGTGTCCTGGAGCACCACGTGAGTTTGGCCATGAGCAGGGCATGACTAACCGTGGAGATGCCTGCGTGCTCCTGACTCAGTGGCAGCTGCCTCTGGGGCATGCTTGGCGATGGGGAACTGGAAGAGTCCCAGCACTGAGCTCAGAAGCAAATTTGCCCGACCGGCTACGTCAACGGCTGAAATGGAGGGAAAGGTGTAGGGGTAACTGCTAACAAAGGGGATTTCATGGTTAAAGGCACCAACATTTTGCCAGCCATCAGAGAAGAGGAAGGGTGGAGAAAGAGAAGCGTCCCTTTGCAAGGAGCAGCATGCAAGGAATCTTGTGCAAAAAAAGGGAGAGGAAAACTCCATCTCCATTACTTATCATCTGTGTGTAAATGTGGGCTGTGGAGTCTATTCCCGGGACTGCTCCCCGGGGCCCTGCCATCCTCTTCCTCCAGCCAACCTCATCTGTGACCTCGGTCAGTGACAAACACAATCCCGGCCCTGCCTGCCCTCAATTAACTTCCTTCTGGCCATACCACAGTTCAGGACGGTATGATTCATGCTTAACTCGAGGAGCTGTTTGCTAAAAGCTAAAAATGGTAAGACTTTTGTTAGCTTTGGGTATGTTAAAGCCAGGCCCACACCAGCTAAGTAGCCTGGCTTCTATAGGGTAGCATTTGCCTAAGGTGGGCTGATTTTTAAATCTCTGCGTTGCCTCACCATGTATTTAGATAATTTGGCCCTAAAGCAGCAGAATGTAGAGCTTGCATTTTCCCCTCCTTTTAAATTCAAGAGACCTTTATAATAATGTATCTGCCTGTCCTGCATAGCTGGTGGTGTCTTGCCTTTGGCGTTACCCTGTTTGCATGAACAGCATCTCTAACACAAGAAGATATTGGGCAAAAAATGTCAAGACCCCCAGCAACAATTAAAAAATTCATTACACTACAATAGGCCAGTCATTGCTGGGTAATTATTAAGCTGTAAGAATTGCTAATTGTCTTATTAGCATTAAACAATTATGCAAATAATGGAAAACATACCGTAAGAGTAATAAAATTACCTCCCTTTCTTTCTCTCTCTCTTTTTTAAATTTTAAACCAGTAATGAGATTTAAAATCTAAAGTGATGCTTATGGTTTTGCTCTCCAGAGTTTATTTGGAACATCTTTGGAGAGGAGCAAGGCCTCTAAGGGCACTCAGCACAGGGTGAGTAGGACATGTTGAACCACATCTACCACGCGTCACGTTGCAGGGCTTGTAGTGCCACCGCACCAGGCTGTGTCCCCAGTTCTGCACCCACTGCAGCCACACGGGCAGCAACACAGGGACAGGCAGGTGCCGATGGCTTTGGAGGACCATGCAGTGGTCACACTGCTTGGCCAGGACAGGAGAGCGAGTTTGAATTTTGCACTATCATAGACTTCTCTGGGAGCCGCCGTTCTCCCCCAAAATAAAGCACATGGCTCTCCAGGTTTGGTCTGTGTGGAGACAAGGCAATTTGTAGTTTTTCATGTCAATTCAGTGCAAAAGTGGAAAGTTCTGGCCTTTAACGTTAAGCCGTCTCACGGATTTTATTACTATCAAGTTAGTAACCTGGGGTAAGCACTGGCCTCTCTTCTGGGTTTACCATTTACCCCCACCACCAGGAAGAGGAAACTTCACTTATGTCCACAATGAGCTTGGAAGAGGCAAAGTGCTTCTTTGCTTCAGCATGTTAACGTTGTTAATCACTAACAAATATTATTGGTTTTCCACGCTTTAAACTCTGCTCTGCTGATAAGACACAGCATTTCAAAGCAGCCAAGCCAGCTCCTGCTCCAGGGTGGGTCGGGCTCCCATAGTGATGCTATGATAGATACAGGTCACCTCACCCAATCTCGTGATCCAAACAGGTTTTGATTAGAAAAACACACCTTCACTTTCGCTTTCTGATAAGAGCAGTGAAGTTTGTGGCTCCCTGAGGATCGGAGGGAGCGTTCTGCCACAGCAGTGCAAAGATTGGAGACCACCACTGCCTGTTTCAGCTTCCTCGGAAGAGGAGGGGAGGTCACCTTCTGAAACAAACACTACCCCCGATCCCCTTGGAGAGCTGCTTTTAGCTCCCTGAGACTCTCTGGTCACCCACCAAGCAGCTGTTTATGGCCTCTTCATTTTTTCCTGCTCACCTGGTGTGTAGGATGCAGCGTGTGAGCAGTTTCCCGTCCTTGTTGCCTGGAAATCACTTTCTGACATCAGCCTCTAGCCTGTTCCACACCTCCCTGTTTTGGGGACAGGGAAACTGGCAGGTCATCTCGCTGGCGGGCAGGAGGGACAACAATGGAGAGAGACTGGTTTCTTTTTTGATGTGACATTGTGTTATACCTAGGTGACAGGACACACTTTGCTCTGATGCTCACTGTTTTTGGTCCTTTGAGGTTTTAGGATAATGGATTTAGCATTTACGAGCTTCTGAGAGGCATGTGTTGTGGAGAGATTTACCAAAGGGCCTCTTTCTGTAACTTCACATGTCACTTTCATCTTCTTTCAGTGGAAATTCGTGTTCAGACTTGAATTTTGTAATAACGTTTTTTCTGCTACTTTGCAGGTCAAACCAGCCAGACTCCGAGGAGAGGTGGATGTCATGCGGAAGCATTCCTGTGTGAGTAGCTGTGAAATTGTTGGGGCTGTCTTTTCCCTGGCTTGGGCCTTTCCGTCTCTGTGGAGTCAGCCTGGCTGCCTTCTGGGATGAGAGAGCTGATGAGGCATGTTACTGATGAGACACATACTTTTTCCTTCTCGTTTTGAATCCGTCAATTTAATACAAGTCATTGGCACAGGGATGTATGAGAGCTCTTGGCCACGACACACGCTTCCTATTGTTGGGAGCGAACAGCCTGCAGCAAAATTATGAAGTAGCTCAATTTGATCAGCTGATTTCCCACAATAGTTAAAAGACGTAATTTTTGTCTCTGATGTTGCACTCTTTTATGAAAAAGAACGCATTACTTGATTCTCAGCTTCACGAGGCCCCATGTTGTCTGATGTAAGGAATCGACCCTTTCCCCCTCCTTCAAGTCCTCAAGCTAACAAACGCTGGTTGTTTTTCTTTGGGCTTTAGGGTGGTCCTAGTCATATATTTAAGTTTTTTTCTCTGCTAACGGTAAAGTCCAGGCTGCTGCGTATGGGAACCAGGATAAATTTAAGAGGTAATGGCAGAGGGTGATCCCCACTAGTCATAGCAACCGTCAGGAAGCACTCAGTATTTCTGCATTGGGAAGAGAACCGAAAAGGACTGTGGAAGAGAAATAAAAGGAGACGAGAGAAGAATAAATCACTCTGTATGTGGACTGCTGCTCTCCAAACACGCCCCAGGAAGGGATCTAGAGGAGCAGGCACTGTATTCACAGGACACACTCTGCTCCATGAGCCAGCAGTGCATCACAGGTAGGAGTTTTCACCTGGCAGCACTGGGAAAAGCCCAGTGAGTGTGGGCAAGGTCCACAAAATGGGCTGAGGTCATATAAGGCTCCTCCAAGGAAAAGAAGGGAAAAATACAATCCAGAGTAAGGATTTGTAAGCATCGTCCCACAAGGAATGTCCTGGGCGAGCAGGGGTTGTGGGTAATGGGTAGGCAGCTGCACAGGCAGCTCTGCTCCCTTCCTGCCCCGTTCATCCCTCTAGTGCTTGTTAGTTTACCTGTTGGTGCATTAAAGACTCATCATAGCTATAAACTCCCGCAGAGCTCTCCTTAATCACCAACTAAGAACACTGCACAAGTCGCTGATGCCTGTATTTTGAAAAGCTGTTACTGGGCCAGTAGTAATACTATTACTGCATTAGCTAACTCCTTCAGCAATGTCATTTTAATCACCTTAGTGGATAATGTTGTCCTGATTCTTCTGGTGTACCAAGGGCTGTGCCTCCAACCTAGCCCTCTCTTGGGATGCACAGCTTGGAGCCAGCAACTAATAGTTTCTTCTTCTGGTGTCTGCAAGCCTGGATGCCTTTCTGATACGACCAGGTCAAACACAGATGACCAGGCACAGTGCAGGGAGGGACGAGGTGAAATGTAGTGGGCTGTGATATATGAAAGTCGCAGCTGCTCTCCGAGTCCAGCCTGGCTTTCCGCTCCATGGATCTGTGTCCCCTGCCACCCAGCCCCAGCTGCCCCCTCCCAAAGCATGAGGTACTGAGAAGGGACTAACCACGTCGACTCATTAAGCCAGGTTTGTTAGAAGACAGATTGTCATGTTAAACAAATATTTTTTAAAAAACTAAATATCCTTCCCTGGGCCATGCCCCATCTGGGCCATTAGATCTGAGAGGGGTAATTCCAGCTGTCTCAAAGCTGGGCTCAGCAGCTGATTTTCACTGTTTGTACTACTAGCAATTGGCAACAACTCCGTTTTCAAACATCATTTTCTTCTCCTCGTTTCCCAGTGCTGCACTATGTTGATTGCAAGCACGGCGGGGGATGCACGCTGCTAAACAAAACAGTCTTTGGGACTTACAAAAGGAAACCCCACAAATGCATTTCCTAAACCCATCACATCCTCTTTATTTCTTACCAGCCCCTAAGTTACCTGATGACAGAGGATGGGAAAGGCTGCCCATCAGTAGCCAGTTGGCTTTTTGTAAATTATGCAAATTTTATTAATCTAATGAAAAGGTGGTGTGGAAACAAAGTGGGACAGCTCAGCTTTCAGGGCTCCAGCACTGCAAGTTTCCAACTTGCAAGAAAGCAAGCATCTTTTTCGAGGAAGGGGAGAAAAAGGCAACTTTGAGTTAATCCAGCATTTCTTTTGATCGCTCCCTTGGTAGTGTGATTAATTTTGAGTGCAGATGTTTATGCTTTCCTTCACAGAATACACCCAGTACTCGGTAGCGGGCTCACTGTGCCATATTTCCTCCTTGCCACACCGTTCTTGTTACGGTTGTGCAGCAACATATGCTAAGGCCTTATTACAAGAGATTCCTATAAATGGCATAAAGGATTAATAATGTATTTATAACACAACTTTGTTTTAGTATAAAGTGATCTATAAATTTGTAATAAATGTTTTATAATGTTTTTGTAGCCTGTTATAAATGATAAATGGGAGACTATAGATGCCACATCAAATATTCATGCTGCATTGTGTGCATTATTATGCCGTTACTGTTCAGGAAACCATTAATAATAAAGTGAATGGAGATGTAAAAGTTGCTGACATGCCCAGCAAGCCATTTATAATGAAATGTATAATCCTTACCATAAAGTAAATACATTGGCCAGTGATTGTTGATGAAATGGAAACACACTGAATTATTTGTGAGGTATTTATATATTAATGTATATTATCCATATCGTGTCATAGAAATGCCATTAATATATTATATTATATGTATTATTAATTATTTTTATCTAATTTATAGGCCGCTCTTAAAGCGTTACCTTGTCTCTCTGGCAGTTTTGTCAGCCGCACAAGACCTGGTGAGTTATTTCACGCGACGTGCGTGCCGCGGGGCGCCCGCATGAACTGGCCATCGCGGAGCTGCCCTTGCCCGTGGCCAGCCCAGCCGGGGCAGCACCGCGGCGGCCGGCCGCCCTTCGGGCTCCCTCATCCAGGCACCCCGCTCTTCCCCTCTGTGGGGACAGGGAGCAGGAGCGGCTGCAGGGCAGGGTGGGTGGGGTGCCCCGGTGCCCATGGCCGGCCTCCCCCCCTCCTTAGCCAGGATCAGGCCTCTGGTCCCCCGTGCTTCGTCCTGCCTCCTCCTCCTCACGCATCCCCTGCGGGGCTGCCCCTTCACGAAGGAAACATGATTTTTTTGTGCGTGCGGGTGCGAAGGAAATCTTTGTCCCCGCGGCGGAGGCCCAACGTGTGGGATCCCATGTCACGACAGGGCCAAGCGGGGACAACCGGGGGTGCCCATGGCCGCTGTGGAGGAGCAGCCGGCCCCCCCCGGCCACACACGACGCCCCGCAGCCGCTGCCCACGCAGGGCCGAGACACGCACCGCCCTCTGCCATCGCCCCCCTCCTCCGAGCGCGGCCCCGGGGGGAGGCCCTGAAGGGCCGCCGCCGCCCGCCCCTCGCCCGCCCCTTTCCCCGCCTCCTCCCGCCGCCACACGCCGGCAGCCTCCGGCCGGGCTGGGCACAGCGCGGCACGGCGAGGGGCTCCGTCCTGCCCCGGCGCACGGGGCCTGCTGCCGCCTCCTCCCCTGGGCCGTCGAGGCCATGGCGGCCATCCAGAACCTGCAGCTGTGGTGCAAGCAGCAGTGTGAGGGCTACCGCGATGTCAGCATCACCAACATGACCACCTCCTTCCGCGACGGCCTCGCCTTCTGCGCCATCCTCCACCGGCACCGGCCCGACCTCATGTGAGTACCCTCGCCCGGGCGTCGAGGCCGAGGCGTGGGCCGCCGGCTCGGCGGGGCCGGGACCCTCCGCTCGCGGCTGGGGGCCCTGGCTGGGCCGCGGTCAGCCTGCCGTCGGGCTGCGGACCCCGGGCCCGCTGTCCACCTTCCCCGCAGGCTCAGCCCTCGCAGAAATCCCCGCTGCTCCCTGGGAGATGCTGCGGGCGGGCGGCCCTCGCCGGGAGCTCTGCGAGCGCCCACGCGGAGAATCTCCAAGCAAAGAGCTCTGCTCTCACTGCCTACGTGCTTCTTTTCTGCCCTATATTTTTCCTCTTTCTTCCCTCTGTGGCTGAAGTATAAATACTTTAAACACGTCCTTTCCATGGCAAAACAAGTTCAGGCACCAGTTTTTGGGGAAGCGTTTCCTTTGCTGTTTGTTTGCTTAGGCTGGGCTTTCCTCCCTCAGCCCCACGGCAGCTCAGCCGCTCACGAGTCGGGAGGCGAGGGCTATTTAAACAAAATACAATAGAAAGGCAGGGCCTGGCAGGCGCTGGATTCCTGCACATCGCTCGTTTTTCCCATCTAGAGCTCTGTCTGGGGGAGGCAAAGTGCTTTCCACCCCTTGCTGGTGCCATTGCTGGTGTGCTGTCGGTTTTGACCTGTCCCTGCCCAAACGTTAACATGTGGGAAGGTGAATCGCCGAAGGGAGACATAGATCCTGCTTCCTAGTTGTGGTTTTTTTTTTTACTTCTGGGCTCTTTGGACTTTGAGGTGAGGGGGTTGAGGAGGTCAAGGCAAGGGAGCAGCACAAAGCTTGCCCAGGAGTGTTGATTTAAACGTTAGGTCTCTCCCAGTCAGATGTGGCCAGCTGGTAGAGGACCAGGTTGGGTTTTCTGTACTGTACTTTCCTCCTGTTCCTTGAATTCTACCTTTTTGTTCGTGCTCCCAGGACAACCTGCCATTTGGGTTTGTGTGCAGAGATCTCTCTTACAGGAGTCTCGCTTCTGGTGGAAGCCTAAGGAGATGATCTCCTCTTGCTCACTCTCCTTGTTTGTCTTGAAACTTGGAAGAGGCTGGAGCAGGCTTGGGCAGCGGGAGGCTAGTGCAGGAGCTTCAGGCACGGTTTCGCTGCAGTCCTCACTGCTTGGACAGTCACCATGGTGTTGCTGTGTATGGCTTCCTGACATGCTGTCATGCCCACGTGACTCCAGATATTTCCTTTCCTTCCTTCGATTCACAGTCCCAAAGATACAAAATACCAGGGCAGAAAGGTTGACCTGACCAGGAGGTGCCCGTAGAGGGACAGCGACTGCTTCCTGGCTGGCTCTGCAGCTGTCCCATCCGGAGCTGGGGCTCAGTGACTTGAGAGCTGAAATAATCTTGTTGACCAGTTTAGTGGGTTGTTTATAATCCTTGAACTGTGCATCAAGGCTTGTGGATAGACATATCTTAAATAAATTCTCCTGTGCTGAGAGGGAAGACGTTCCTTGTGGCGTCTCTTAGTTCCCGTTCATTTTCTTTTACGATGGAAATTCTGCCTGACTTTATTCAGGACCTTACAGAAGCTCCTTCTGACTTGGACCAGCTCAGCAAAGACTGCCTGAAGGTTAAAGTAAGAGAAGCTTTTATTGGTGACCTCCCTCATTGGTGTCAGTGGTGTAATGCAGGAAAGCACCAGGTGTATCCTCAGCTGGGCAAAGTCCTGCTGGAAGGAAATTATGCTTTCAAGTGGCTGGTGGCCAGGGCTGCCGGGTGTCACGTGTCGGATCCTGGGGCTGGATATCTGTGCAAATTCTTCATGAATCTGTAAAAGCTTCTCTGAGTGTTGGTGGTGCAGGAGCCACCGGCAGAGAAGTGTGGCTGGGTGCACGTGTTGCTGTGACTTCCCAGGGGCTTGGAGTGGTTTATCCTGAGCTCCTCCCCTTGCTTCTGGCAAAGATCCTAGTTGAAAATTAAAAGCATCATACTGAAAATAAAACTAGAAAAGGATAATTGGTGTTTGGAGCCGCTCAGTGTGTTTGCAGCAGCTCTGCTGTATAAATCACTTGCAGAACATCATTCAGTCACGACATCAGAGTTTTGCAACAGTGTGTTTTCCGTCTTGGTTTGCACAAATTACATTCTTGGGCTGAGGAGTGCAGGGGATTTCTTCTTGCAGAAGCCTGAGAAATTCCCAGGAAAACTTCAAGCAATTACAAAACATGGTCATAATCACGGACTTCTCTTGGGGGGTATGCGGCTCAGAGGACAGGCTGGTGGGGGTCTCTCCCCCCTTCCTGTTTTGTTGCTGGAAAATATATGGAAACTATGATAACTTCTCTCGAACTTGGCTGATGTCGGTTTGCATGTTGCCAGTGAACAGGGCAGGCTGTGTAAAATTAGAAATGCATTTCCCACTCACTTCCCACTCACCCAAAGATGCTCTGGGAGAGCGGAGACGCACGCTGAATTACCATGGAAATTCATTCCTCTTTTGTCCCATCTGGAGTGCTTCATAGCCAGCCCCAGCCAGGCATGCATGCTGTGCCAGGCAGGTCCCAGCCCATTTTATGGGGTGATGGTGGAGCCCTGGGGCTTCTCTCATCAGAGGGACGTGAAGCCTCACGGCAGCGTGGTGGGAGGCCGAGGTCAGCAGCTGCCGCATGTGATGGCGATGGCTGTGCAAACTCTGGCCATGGCCGCAGTGGCCTTGGCCTGATAAGTGAGTTAGTTAGAAGAAGCAGGGGAGCCATGCACACTTGCTCAGATATTAATGCCAGATGTTGGGGAAAGGTTTTGATTAAGCTCCTTCTCTTCGTCTGGGATCTTGCTCTTTCCCAGGCTGTGAGCTGGTGTGCAGCTCGGCGTTCTGGGAACTGACTGGTTGTGAAATCCCCCTTGGCAGCGGAGCATCAGCGGGTGCCCATTCCTCCAGCAGCATTTCCTGGGCTGCTGTCAGCTCGGTGGGGCAGGATGAGGCCGACAGTCGCCCATACGGATGGAGGGGGCCCTGGCTGTGCTGGGGACGGGTTGCCTGCAGTCTCTGTCTCCTCAGCAAAAGGCTGGGGTGAGGCAGAGCTGCTGCCTGCTTGGCCTCCGCGGGGTTGTGGTTTGTGTGACAGGCATAGGCGAGGGGAGGATGGTCCTGGGGCCAGGGACTCTCGTTTGTTGCCAGTTACCCCCAGCAGCACACTTGCCAGCAAGACCAGAGCAGTGTGGAGCAGGCATTGCTGAGAAGAGGAGTGCATGGGGGACATCTTCCACCTGGGATTCCCAGTCCTGTCCCCTCTCTCGAGGTTGTTTGCACCTCCAGAAAGAGCAGAGCTGAAAGGTCCTGTTCCCAGCACAGCACGCTGGATTTGAACCCTCTGTTCAAGGACTGTGAGCAGGCAAAGGGCACTTCACTCTTTTTCAGTGATCCTTTTGACTGCACGTATCTTATTGTCTCTAGAGAAAATAGCACAACAGAGCTGAGAGGCAGAAGTTTTTTGAGGCCATCATGGCTCTGGGACTTTTTTTTGCTCAGTCTGCTCTGAAGTAAAGTTGCCAACCGAGTTACTGCTTCCAGCAGCAGAGATTCCTCCTAGGGAAGCACATGTGCTTGCAAAGGACTGTGGCGTGTGTTGCGAGCGCTGGGTCTGTGCAGCTGGAGCAGTGGGTAGTCACGGAGATTTGTGGGCATGAGAAATGCTCGGCCACTTTTTGCTAAGAGAAGGACTTTTTGGGAGCTAAAAACTTCACTTCTATTCCTGTGCTAGTGAACTCCACTCAGATTTGTTTCCAACACTGGAGGCCCTCTCTTGGGTCAGATTTATATTTCTCACCTCTTCCAATTAATCCAGTTGCCTGTGTTTTCTCACAGCGGAGAACTCCTACATCTCCATTTGTATTAGCTTTGCTTTCTTAGGATTACATTGGTCCAGAGAGCTTTGATATTCCAAGATAGGAGATGCACCAGCAAGATCAATTTCCAAAAGAAATATTATATGTAAGCAGTTCACCTGACTACGCAGGGAAAGAGTGATGCTGAGAGGGCAGGAGGCTCTTGAAATGACCAAGTAACCTGGTTGTTTGCACTCAGCTTTGGGGAACAGAAGGGGATTTCAGACATTCACCATCAGAGATTTGGATTTTTAGGTTTCTCAGTGTGAAGCTGCACACACACTACCATAGCGAACAGCACTCAGCGTGCGAGCCAAAGGCACTGGCCGACAATAAATAGGTAACTCCAGTATGTTGTGTCTTACATGTCACAATGACTGAGGAGGCTGGAGCTCCTCTTTGCTCTTGCAGGTGTTTTCCTGTGCTCAGGATGTCCCTGCCACAGTGACCGGGAGTGAGGCAGAGAGCTGCAATCACCTCCTTCAGCTGGCCCTTAAAAAAGCTGATTTTCTTGCCTGACACAAAGCAGGATGATTGTAGCTATTGTTTCACTGAAACATTTTTAGCTTGTGGTTATTTTTGTTACTCTTTTTAATCCATTGTCTCAGGGAAGGGAAATCTCTGGGCACGAGCACTGCTTGAAGAAAAACCTCTGCGAGTCCCTTTGGTTTTGCACAGGAAAGAGTATATGATTTAGAGGTGGGATGTGTCTTGTCTTTACGTGCTTCTTGGGGGAGTTTGACCTTTGGGTCTTATCTGTCGTTCGTTCTCTCCTTATCCCACATAGCAATACCAGATGCGGGAAGCAGGGAGGAGGCATAGGCTGCGGCACGATGGGCAAACCTGCTTGAAGGCACCTCTCATTTATAATGTAATGCTCCACTTTCTGTACTAAGTAGATAAAGGGCCTGGCTTGCTCCTTTCTGTTACAAGTCATGGAAAAAGTTCCCCTGCTGCGATACAGATCATATGTTTGTCTCATTAATAGGTCTCTGCGAGCCAGCTGTGCCATGGCTTTCACAAGGTTGTCCTGGCTCCTTTCAGAGGCGAGGGGCTGGCTAATGAGGGTAGGTCCACATCGGTCATAAAGGTGCTACATACAGAAATGTAAAGTTGGTGCTGTTGCCTTTTCTGTTTGTCAGTGAGAGTTTCCTCTCTGGTATCAGCCTTTAGCTTAGCTCTGTGCCAGCAGGTACAAGGATTGTAACGTGAAACGGGGTTATCAGAAAGGAATTGACCCTGCCCGCTTGCCTGGGCAGAAGGAAGCGGTGGTGGAGAGCAGGGTTGCCAGCCAACAGTTGGTTTTGTATTCCCAGTTTAGCAAGTGACAGTTTAAAACAAAGCTGACGGTGGCTGTTTCCTAAGCGAGGGACACGCTTTGCTGTGGGTGAGAAAGCACGCTGTGTTGTGGCTTTATTTCCAATAGCACAAACTCTCCCCCGTGCTTTCTTGCCTGTCCTGCCAGGTCCCAGTTTCTGAGTTCCCAGCACAGTGCAGAGAGAGGTGGCACCTGGGTTGGACCAGAGACGGGGAGAGCAAATCTGGGGAGAAGGGAAGAGGAAGGTGATGTCCGGGGACAGCAGAAAGGGATTGTTGACTTTGGCCTGTAGCTGCAAACAGTAATTGTCTCTTCCTTTTCAGTTATTGGTTATGATCACAAATCAAAGGTGACAGCCCAGGGGAAAGGAGAGTAGGATTTCTGCAGGCAACTTTGGTCTTATCAGCTGCGGTATTGTGTTGTGGGCAGAGGTATTTCCCAGGCAGATTCCTGGTGCTGGTTTTGTGGAGCTCTGCCAGAGGAGGAGAGAGGATTTGAAACCAGACCTTGTGTGCTGGTGGAACCAGCGGCTTCTGAGATCGGAGGATACGGGTGCGTCAGAGAAGCGTGCGATACGTGCAGCGTCTGAGGTATCCACAGCTCCGTGGAGCTGAGGTCTCTGTGCGGAGACAACTTGGAAGACGGAAGAAAAGCGTGGATGGATGTGGCTGTTTGGAAAGTACTTCCAGGGAAAGAGTGGTGCAAATCTGACTGGTAGGCACTTTTTGAGGTAGGAGATGAGCAAGGCTTTTTTGGGGAAAAAAAAACCTACCCCATGAGTTAGAGGTTGCTCCTGGCTGTCTCAGCAAAACCCATGAATCTGCATGGGATGTTGTGGCATCAGCACGTCCTGTCCGCGGGAGGCTGCAGGAGTCAGCCCTGCAAGGGTAGATGTGCCAAAAATGTGTTGTGCTGCCTGTGGGCAGATGGCTGTGCCTGCTGGGTCTCCTGCATGTCTCTGACCTGGGAGGTACAGCACTTCTGTGACTGTCTCGGACAGGATCTGCCACACTGCTCCCTCTGAAGTGTCTCTGAGAAGGCAGGTGGGAGGAGGTGCTCTGTCCCCCGAACCAGTGAGGCTCAGAGAGGTTTGAGAAGCTGGAAGTGAAGCAGCTTGCTCTCCATCACCAATCTGAGATTTTTCTCTTCTTTCTATATTTCAGAAACTTCAACTCCCTCAGTAAAGAAAATGTGTATGAGAACAACAAGTTGGTAAGTGACTTTTAATGTTTTGCTTTTGGTCTAGTCTATGACCTGGTACTTTGCTTATCTGGTTTAGCAACAGAAACCCTGTAGATGCGGTGTGCTGAATGTGCTATGTTCAAATAGTTTGCCTTCTTCTGCATGCGTCCAGCCTGCTGATTTAAACTGCAATGTGCAGGCTTGCTGGCTGCTTGAAAGCACCCTCAGACTGCTCACACTTCTTCGCTGGCCACACAGCAGTGCCTGTGTCCAGTGTGTCCTGTGGCAGCAGGAACTCGGACAGAGGTGCTGGAGGTCAAGACATGGGCATGGACATGTTGAATACGTGATGCTCCTGAGGGATGGAGCAGGAGCTGGGAGGTAGCTGGTGTGAGAGGGGAAGCGCAGGGAGTCTCCCCCACTTCTGCTCATTCCTGGTGCAGGGGATGAAGGCTGCTGGAAGGCGGAGATGTCCTAAAACCTCATCCTGCCTGGACACTTCATTCCAGGGTGGGATTTAAGTTTCTCTTGTTCTTTCCATGAAGAAAGCAGAAGCTGGTCAGGCCAACCCCCTCCTGCACTGGATTCAAGCATGAGCTTAGTGCTCTAAGGAAGGATTTTTTCCCTCCCTCTCTCCCTTGCAAATAGAGAGGCAGTGGATTAAAAGGCTTCTCTTCCCTTGGCATAACTCCACACAGCTTCGTGTCTGCTTGGTAGGAGCTCGGGATGTGAATGAACCACGGCAGCTTACTCTTGTCTGAACCGGAGGAATGACATCCTCTGACGCAGTGAGCCATCTGAGGTGGTCTTTGCCTCCGGGAGAGCTAAACCCACCTCCCCACGCTCTGTAGCTTCTGCTCCCCTTTGGCCCCAGCCGTGTTCACAGTGCCTGTGACGGACTCCCCTCTCCCCAGGCTGGGGCTGCAGTGTGTGAGCAGTCATTCACACTCTCTGGGGTTCAGCCCTGCATGTTCCTCTCCTCTAGGTGAGATTCAGACTGAGTGGTTTTGCCCTTCAGGTTTGGTATTTGGCAGGCATCAGGGCCCCTTCGCCATGGATGGTCATCCCAGCCGGAGTGTTGTGAAGCCCTGAGTGTTGCTCCTTCCCCAGCCGGGCTGATGGTGTCTGCTCTGCTGGCGACTTTGTTTTTCTCTGGGAAATGAGCTGTATGAGCCGCCTCTGCTGCTTTTATTAATGAAAAGCTTCTTTGTGCCTCTCATAAAAAGAGTTGCTCCCCTCCTTTGCCACAGCCTGTGTTCCCTGCCCCACCCCCCCCCCTCCATTTCTTCATTTCTTTTATGTCCTTTGTTTTGCTCTCTCTTCCTTATTCCACCTGCTGTAGGATGATTTGGCTGTGTAGCCCTTTCACTGCTGGTATCCTGCTGCCTTGGCTCTGCCGTGAGTGGAGCTGACCCCTCTATCTCCTTGTGAGCTCCTGGGCTGGCCTCCCAGCTCGGACCGCTCTCCATCCTAGCTCCTGCACTTTCTTCCTCTGGCTGCCCTTGGGATACGAGTGGGTCTGATTTCTCCCAGCGCTTTTCCTCAGCTATTGTTCAGACCCTCCTTGATGCCTCACTATTCAATAACTTCTTTTCAGGGGCTGTATTATTCAACTAAAAAAAAATCTTATCCAGATTGTGATTTGCCATGTAAGGTCTTCTGCCAAGGAAGAATGTGTCACTTCTCAAGTGCCGAAAAGACCAACCCCAAACCCTAGGAAAATTTCAGTTGGTGGCATGTTTTTGCTAAAGATTTTTGAAATCTCTAAAGAGGATAAAGGTTTCTAGAGGTCTTGGATCCAGTTCTTTCTGCACTAAAGGGTGTTGGCACGATGTAGCAGATACAGTGGTGGCCTGTGTCAGAGGAAAGCTGTGCCTGGCCAGCTCAGATGGCCTCGAGCGTATCGCTTTGCCTCCTCTATGCGAGATGGGAGCAGTGGCACTTACCTCCTTTGTAAAGCAGTTGGAGCTGCACTGAGGAAAAATGTTGTGCAGAAATAACATGTTGCTTCTTTAAAGGCCAGCCTGGGCAGGCAGGTAGAGGAGAAGGGCAACTGGGCCATGTTAGGTGGTGATCTTGTTGGATCTCTAGGCAAGAGCAATTCCCAGGAACACAAGGATGCTGTAGGCACAGGGGATGCTACATCCTAGTGCTGCTCTCTGCATTGCTCACCTGGTTCTGGCCAAACCACTTGTGTGCGTAGAGCATCCTCCTCTTTGTGGTCCAGGCAGCCCCTCGCGCTTGTTCTGTGCCTGTTGCACTGCTCTCACCTGTGGTACCGTCTGGCAGGAGGTGGCACGGCCTGCGTTCCCGCTCGACTGCACGCCAGGAATGTCCAGCAAGAAGAGTCCACTGGTCAGACCAGTTGTGCAGCCAGTGCGATGTGGAACACTCCAAAGAATATATTAAGTACCAGGTTATGAGACAAGCGAGTGCCAGGCTGGGCTGGCAGCCGGGATGATGCAGCCGGAGGTAACTGGCTGAAAGCATGCTTAATGTCAGCTCAGTTACATTTTTACTGGGATACCCAATGGAAAAAAATGGTAATTAACTTGCTAAAAAATAATGGCTGTTTGTTTCTTCTAAGCTGGAGTAGTTGGCTTGTACACCAACGCTGTTGTGTATCTGTGCCAGAGGTCAGATGCGGAGGGTTTTAATACGTTTGAGTCTTTCTTTAACCCTTTCACTGCGGGGTTCAGCAGTAGCCTTCCTTGTGCCTCCACTCCCGCAAGTGCTGTTTTCATTTGCTGTGTTGGCATTTCAAAGGCGATGCTCCAAAGGTGAGGGAAAGGATTTTTTCTTGTAAGCCAGGAAGGAAAAGGGCTGGAGAAAGTCCCTAGTAAAAGCCCTACACTGAGTTGAGCAAGGGCAAAGTTGCTTTATGGATGTTGGGGTTTTTTTGTCCTCTAGTAAAGTCTCCTTTACCTGACGTTGATCCTCCAGTTTCAAAGCAGAGGGGACCACAGAGAGGAATATTTGCCTCAAATACATATTAGGCAGCATGGAAATGGTTAAGCTGGAAGGGAGCTAGGTATCAGGAATTATTCTGCATTATTCCTTTCTCTCCCTCTCTAGTCTGGGAGAGAGAGCTCCCTCCTGCAGCTCAAGATTTCCCCTTTTTCAGGTGGGGAGGAGCAGGCAGTAGGCAGGAAGCGTTAACATTTGCACAGCACTCGGAGATAGAAAGCTGCTCGCAAACACCTACCAGCGCAGCGTTAATTGGGGAGTGCTCCAGGCTGGGCTGGAAGCCTGGAAGCCAGTCTGCCAGCCTGGATGGACACATCCCCTTCTGTCAGGCCTCGCTCTCCGCAGCTGTGCATACCCAGATAGCGGCAGGCTTGAGGAAGAGCAGGGCAAGCCCAGGTGAGTTCCCGTGCAGTGAGCTACGGCCAGCTTGCCAGGCCAGATTTTTGGCTCCCTGCCTGAGTATCTCAACGCGGTGGCTGGAAGCCATGACTCCATTGGTTCCTGTAACGGCCGTACGGTGTAGGAGTTAAACTGGGGCAGCTGTTCCCCAGTAGAGTTATTATTCGAGTGGGGCTGTTTGTGAAGGAGTTTCTTACTTCTGATGAGGAGCAGCTCTGCTGCCTGGGCTGGACAAGACCCTTTTTTTTTTTTCTTCCTTCCTTCTCTAGGCATTTCGAGTGGCGGAGGAGGAGCTGGGGATCCCAGCCTTGCTGGATGCAGAGGATATGGTTGCTCTGAGGGTACCAGACAGGCTGAGCATCCTCACCTACGTTTCCCAGTATTATAACTACTTCCATGGACGGTCTCCTAGTAAGTACCATATTCCCTGGAGGGGTGGGAAGGATTGGGGTTTAATTTTGTGCTTCCCTTGCCTCGTAACAAGCTTGGAAAAGCAAAATAGACTGCACAGAGGCCTTTTGGTGCCAGAACTGTTTCAATGGAGGTTCTGTACTCTTTACACACTGGCCTACAGTAGCACCAGTGCTTTTGGAAGAGCACAGGGCCTTGTCTTGTCTTTAAAACTAGTGCCTTAAAATTTAATATGCAATCTAAAATTTCTTATGGTTCAGTCAGACAGGAGCAGTGAAGGTTCCCCTCCGTGCTCCCCACCTCAGCTTTCCTTTCTCAAGCATCTCCATCCCTGCTCCAATCCTTGCCACACCAGAGGGCTGGTGAGAAACAGAGTCTAACAAGGCTGAGCTTGTCTGTAAGGCTGTGCCAACGTAACAGCATCCATGGTAGGGCTTGTGCAGCACAGAAGTACTGATATAAGGAAGTAGGAGAAAATGACCCCCTTAACTGGCATAATTGTGATAGCAATTCTGTCAAACATAAAACAGGCCACAGACCTGCCAAGGCGTTGTATCCACATACTGAAGAATTTATCTGGGCTCACAGGAGCATTATTGTAGAGTTGGTTTATATTTGGCTTTAAGCTCATACAAAATGAAATAATACAATAAACCAATTTCACAGGTTCCTCCAGAGGAAACTTTAGAAAGTGGGACATGAATGACTTAACTGGTTAAGGTGAATCTAGATCAAGAAGACAGATATGTATTGAAAATATCCTACATCTTGGAAAGAAAGCACAATTCACTCTGAAAGCTGCCTTTAATACCTAAACTCTTCCCCCTTCTCCACCTCTTTACACATTTAAGCATGCTTTCTCTCTCTCTACAACCTTTTTCTTCCCCTCTCTTAATTTTTTATTTCTTGTTTTAAAACCGTGCTGATTGAAGCCAAACAAATTCCATCATGTTTGTGCCAAGTGGTGGGAATCTGGGTCAGTTTGGGGTCTTTACCCCCTCCCCCCCAGCATCTTGGCTATCACGTCATCAAGCACAGCGCATTTTTATACTCTCTAGTGTCCCACAAAACACTCTGGTTGCTTTCGTATTGCTGGGGTGAATGTGCATGTCTGAAAATGAACCCAGCCCGGAATGTGCCCTCTGACACCAAGCAGACTCCTAATACCATAGTCGTGCCCTTCGAATGGGCTCCAGCAGGACCATGAAATAAGCAGGATGCAGGAGGCCAGAGAGGGTGAGTGGCCAATGTTTTATTGAGGTCATGCATTTACAGAAGAGGAGAGCTGAAGCCACCCGTCTTTGTGCTGGGCTTTGGGAATTCGATAAGTGGCACAAATGGGAAGTGAGGGGGCAGCCCGAGTCTAAACCATGTGCTGGGTTGGCTGTCACCAGTCCACTGGTTGCTGCGGTAGAAGAGCCCTGGGTGTTTATTTGGATAGCTAGCTTTATTGAGAGAAGACTGCTGGGAACTGGGCTTCCTCTCTGCTCCCTACACCCTGCCCAGACTCCCTCTGTATTTACTGACAAGGGTGTAATCTCTTTTCAGACGGGTGGTCATTTAATTGGTCGCTCTTAAAGTGAAGCTGTGGCTCAAATATCCCACAAGGAACACAGAGGCATCTCATTCAGAGTCAGAAGTTGCACAAAAATAACATCCCTGTGAGACAGATGAGGGGTCTTGTCTGTAAAAACTGTGCATGATGCCTTATTTCCCAGGGAAGCCTCCCTGCACTTCTCAGGGCACGGGGAATCATTCCTTGCTTGATTGAAGCGTGTTTGGGATCTGTTTTCTCCGTTTGTTGTGAATTTAGAGGGTTTCTCTCATCTGGAAAGAAGAGGATTGGGCATTTGCAGGCTTCTAGAGGCAAGTCCTGTTGGTTTCTGCACCATGGCACCTTCCAAGTCTCTGTCATAGAATTACCCATTTTTAGTGGTCATTTCTGTGTTTGACAAGCCTGTTTGCTCCATGAGAGTCCCAGCTGGGATGTGGGATGGATGCCCACAGCAGTGAAGGTTCAGGGTGTGTAGGAAGTCTGGAGTACAGCAACTTGAATGGAGCAAACCCTCTGTCCTTAGCTGTAAGACCTAACAGCAGTGCCTGTTTCAGTGGTGATCACTTCCAGCCAAACTGTGGGCCAGGTACAAGCCAAGGTCTTGTTCACACTGTTGACCAATTGTATGTTGTATTTTTCCACTTTTTCATTCCCCTCCATGGAATTCCCTGAGAAAAAAAAATCGGTTTTAACTACCAGATGATTCCAGAATATGTTGGTAAAATCCACTTGTTGGCCCTTGCCCCTCACTCCACTACAGAACTGCTTGTGAAGGAAGCCTGTGTCTCCTTGCGTGCTTTGCATCTTATCCATCAGGCACCTCTGGATCTTCTTATATTGTAAATGACTCCTAAGCTCATGGGTTTTCCTTATGTTACCTTAAAATGTTCACTCTTCCTTTCTTCCAGTTGGAGGCATGGCTGGAATCAAGCGTCCTTCCTCCGAACCTCAGGAGCAGCCTCTTGGGAAGAAAGCTGTTTCAGAGCCTCCTAAGCCGGTGCCTCCAAAACTACCTCCTGCTCACCCACCAGCCAGAGCTAAGCCAAAAGAAACCTCTCTAGTAAGAAATGGGCTTTGGGGTGTTCTTTATACCTTCAATCTGTTCAGTGAGCTAGGGAGTATTATGCTAGTTCAAGGCTCCTAGTGGTAAGAACTCAGTCTCTAAACTTTCTCCTCATTATGGGGGATTTAATCCAGAGGTCTGGTTACTGCACAGATTCAGGTGGCAGTTGTTGGAAAGCCAACAGCTAGCTGGGGTTCATCTAGTGGTGAATACGACAGGGGTGTTTTAGGACACGGCTATGCTGTTCCTAGATCTTGGGGGTGCAGATTTTTAATAGAATGTATTATTTTTACTAGAAAACATTGATGAAATTCTTGGAAACCATTTCAAAGCAGAGTAGGGACAAAAACAGGGTGGAAGAAGGGAATCTTCTCTCTCATGAGGATAAGGACCTTTCCCAGCTAATTCAAATCATACACCTTTGCACTTCAGTTTCCCAGAGGCAGACAAAACACCCTGGTCCTCTGGTTTTGTGGGAACAAGTTCCCCCTGCTCTATCCTCCTGAGGGCTGTTCCACTTCATATGAACAAGGGGTTAGCGGGAGCAAGAATTTTCTGGATATCACTTCTCTGTCCTAACCAACTGGCTGTGCCTGTCAAATGTTTGTCCACCTGGGAGACAGGTAGCTGTACGCTGGGCCTCAGTGCTGCCTGCTCACCCACTGCTTCTCCCCACAGAAAGGGGTCCTGGCAGAGAGCGGGAATATCCCTAGCAGCAGCTGTGGGATCTGCAGGAACCATGTGCACCTGGTGCAGCGCTACTTGATTGATGGGAAGCTCTATCACAGGAACTGCTTCAGGTACCACTCTTTGAAGTGGGGGCACACGCCTGTGGGTTGCAGAGGGGCAGCCTCGTTCCTTTGGAAATGGAGGGAGAGTGGTGTGAGGGGCACTCAAGGTGTTGGAGGACATTTTTGTCAGAGTGAGGCAACCTGGGCCTGCATAGGGGAACTTGCGTGTGCACAACCTGTGCGTAGGGGAAGCTCTTTGAACAGGTCTGTGTTCATCCGCACCTTCCCTACTTCAGGCCATGCTATCAGCAGCTCCGGTTTTTGTACCTGAGGAATGTGCACACAGGATCTGCTCTCTGCCAGTGTGGTACCTTCACCCTCCCTGTGCTGGCAGTGGAATTGTGCCTGCACTCTCAGCTGTGTGTGGATGGCTTCCCAGTGCTCTGGAGGATGTTTTCTGAGGCTTTCTTATCCACAGGTGCAGGCAGTGTTGGAACGTGCTTCTTCCTGGAAGCTACAAAGCTGGGCCTGAGCCCGGTACGTTCATCTGTACCAGCCACCAGCAGCCAGACAATGTCCAGATCTCTGGTCTCCACAGCACTGGGAACAAACCTGAGAGCACCCCAGCCCCTGCCGCTGTCAGGGTGTTCCAGAAAGCAGCAGAACCCAAGAAAACGGAGCAGGTGTTGAAGAAACCCAGCCAGGAAGGCCTTGCTAATTCAACCAAGCCATCTGTTTCATCTTCTGGAAGCTCTGGCTTCAAAAGTGTAAATACTCCATGTTCCTCTTCAGCTGTAAATAAATCAGATGACTACAAAGGTACCCCGTTGGGAAATAAAACAGACCGCTGTGAAGGCACCCCATCAGGGCCTCTTTGGACAACCTCCACAACAAAAACACAGCAAGCCCGAGAAAATTTTTTTCGGTCAATAGAGTCCTCCAGCAATAAAACCTCTGACACTAAAAACCAAGTCCCTTCTTCTCGTGGCCCTGCTAAAAAAACCTCTGCCAGAACCACTACTGAGGTCAGCCCAGTGAATGCTGAGAAGGATCAGGCACGTAACCATATTATACAGGCTCTGGCTGGATCAAACACCTCTCCAAACAGGCCAGGAGGACTCAGTTCCATTGGCTCCTCAGCATCCAGCAGGTAAGTACTATTTCTCTTTCCCTTTTTACTCCCAAGATGATCCTTGGCATAACTGGGAGAAGTCCCTGCATCTTTCTTCCCTTTTTCCTGACTGCTTTTGTAGCTGAGATTTAAAGACATATAGAGAGACTCATCCAAGTCTTTGGAACAGAGGCCAATAAAAAGGTCCATCCTTTCAAAAAGACTCACTTGTTTGTTCTTTTTTGCAGTGGCAAGTTTTCTCCCACCAGTTCTCAATGGCAGAGTCCAGCTCCAAAAGCACAGTCCAGCAAAACAGGGTACACAGCACTAAAACAGGGAAAGATTACAGACCCCCTGCCCAAGAGCCAGGCTGCCAGCAAACCTGTTGACTCTGGGCACAAGCCAGAGTCGAAAGGCGTCAGAGGTGAGGATGACTGATTCACATACAGCTCTGCCTGAACACAGCATGCCAGCTTTATGCCTTTCTCTTGGACCAGTACAATGAATGTGTCAGTGACTCCTATACTTTCTGTCTGTACCACCACATAATGGTTTTCTGAGTTCTGGGGCTCAACACACCTCTATTTGTCCCTGTGCAATTGCTCCTTCTAGCATGGAGAGTTGTTCTTCTGTGAGGATCTCCAGGTATTTGAAGTTGTAGTAGCTGTCATCAGTTGTTGGGATCATGGTGGATTTCAGAGACTTAGGTAGGCTTTCCCAGATGGGAGGCCTTGCCAGAACTTCAGGATGATTTTGTGATTGCAGTTGGGGCTCACCCAGCCTCCTTGTCTGTTCTGAACCAAGCTTCCACCATGGTGACTGAGCAGTGGACTGAGGGATGATGTTCTGGGGGTACCTGGTATCTCAACCACTTCCAGATGGCCTGTCTTTTTTTTGGCCAGAAGCAATATCTGTCTGCAGTTTTCTGTGAGCTTGTGGGTGTTTTGTCTTGCCCCCCTTCCTGCCCCATCCTTCGGTCTCTCAGATGTGAGCTGTTTGTGTTCTATTGCTGTTGAACGTGCCTGTTCATTTACACCGTGGCTGTGTTTCTGTAGCTCATAGGGTTTAAAGCATTTGAGCCGAAAGGGGCAAAATGCCCCCAAGGTTATTTACTACCTGTTTATTGTATGTGAATCTGTCCAAGTTAAACTTGTTGAACTGGTGCTGGTTTGCTGCAATAACATCATAGTATCTACTCCAGTGCATGCCTAAGACCCTCCTGAGACACAAATCTGGCTTGTTTTATTGGATCTGATATTATCTTGCTATGTCCCTTCCTTTAGGAAGCACGAATGTTGGTGAAGACAAGTCTGAGAGCCCAGCAGAGTGGAGATATCTGTTGAAGCCTGTAGCCAACAAGTGAGTGTCTTGGAGCCGATAGGTCTCCGTGACAAGTGAATGGGGATGTCCATGTCTGCAGCTGTGTTTGTTGCTGCAGGTTTGTGTGCACACAGGAGGGAAGACCTCCTGTGTTTTAATGCTTCTGTTTTCAACAATTTCATGGAAAAGGCAAAGGCTTTCATTTCTGGGGAGGGAAAGCATGTTTCAAATTTCTGGACTCTGATTAGAAAAGTGCAACCATCCTGGATGGAGATACTGCCCAGCATGTCCAGAACACTTCCTGTGGGCCATTCTGCAAGAGGGATGGTTTCCTACCTTTGTATTTCTTCTTTGCAGAGACCAAGGTGGCTCTAAGAAACCTACTGATAACTCCCAGGTGGGAACAGGGAGCCCAGCACACAAGGAGACAAAGCCAAGCCCATTAGTTGTCCCATCAGCAAAGCAGGACTCTGGTATGAAGGATATAAGCTTTGCCTTCATTTTGCTAGTCAGGCAGGGGACAGGCATTAGTGCTGCAAGACACATACAAGGAATGTGTTGGTGGAGATTGTGCCTTGCTTTCAGGGATTTTTGCTCTCTGCACCTGCTTTGCCCTGTGGTACCTTTATTTGGAGAAGGACTCGGTCTTCACAGGCTGCCCTGCTTCTGCAAGACAGCTAGCAAGATTTCGCTTTCTCTCTCTTGCATAAATGTGTAATGGTGAGAAATCTCAGTGGTGGTTCCCAACAGTTTATTCTTCTTTTCCACCCTTCTCTCATACTCTGGCCTTGGAATCGGTGCTTTCTCCCTGTTTCCTTTGGGCTTGTGCCCCTTGCTATCATGAAGAGAGGAGAACTGGGACTAGAAATGAAGGTGGCTAGTGGTGAGTGCCAGAGATGCTGGGCAATAAAGGGATTTTTATGAGATGATGGTTGAAATTTCTTACCCAAAACCTGTCTGTGCTTCTCAATCCAGCTTCATCTGGTGGATTCATGAAGAAGAGATTGATCCCCAGCTCAGATCTTATCAGGAGCTGTCAGAATTCAAAGCAAGGCTGGGAAGACCCTGCGGGCTCTGCCAAGAAGGAGGAAGAGGACAACCAGTTGAAGAAAAGCACTGCCACATGTAAGGTCTCTTCTGCCTGCTTCAGGGCTCTCTCTCCTCTGCACTGTTAGGGGACAGCCTGAGTGGTCAGTATGGGAGATGCGTCCCTGATTTTTCTGTGGCTAAGCCTGTGGCTGTTGTCATGGGGGAAAAATGTGTGTCATTAATTTTTATTAGCCAACTTGGCCTAAGCAGGAACCAGCCGGGCCAGAGAATTCAGTGGGAAGGGAAGAAATTAAAATAGGGATTTGTCAAGGTCACTGCCCTGTCATTCTTTAGACTCAAAGCTATGAAGAGGACCATCTCCTAATTTGGGGAACTGGGATCTAGTTGATGTCTCTGTTCCTCTCCAGTTGAGTGGCTTTGGGAAATGAAAAGAATGCAGAGAACTATCAGCCAGAGACTCCAGCTGGCAGAAGCCACGGTAACCGCAGCCAAGCTGCTGCTTCCTGGACTTTCAAAGATGTCCTGACCAGTTCTGACCAGTTTGTTCCTACCCATAATCCAGTTTCTTACTCCTGTATGTTCAACCACAGCTTTACTGTGTACCTCTCCTCCTTTGCCCAGTTGTCCTTACTCCTATATAACCCACCACAATGCAAATGAAATTTCCTGGAACTAACCTGATGTTTGGTGCTGTCTTGTTTGCTTGGCTTGTTTGTTCTCCCCTTACCTTACCCCACCTGGCTCTGTCTTACCTGTTTGGACTAGAAGGTCCTCACAGCAGGGCTCAGCCCTGACTCTGATGTTTGTCTTGGAGCAAGCAGGATGGGTCCCAATGGCTCGGTGGCCTCATGCTGTAGTATCAGTTAGCTGGTTCCAGCATTGTCCGTAGCCTGCACCTCTGACAGATACAAAGCATTCAAACTCCAATTGTGTTGTCTATTTTAAAAGTTTAGCATGCCTCCACTGCCATCATTTTCCCAAAACTTTCCATCTCCTTTCTCCTCGGACTCAGCCACAAGGTTCAGCATTATATCTTTCCCAGGAAGCAAGCTGTTAAGATAAGGGAGGCCAGTTTTATACCCGTCTTTCTAAAGCTTAATGATTGCCGTTGGGGAGTGCCCATTATGGGAAACTTTCCCAGCAGTCTCCCCCCATTTTTCAGGTGTGTGGCAGTTTGCCATCTGAAAGGCTGTTCTCTTGCTGCTGTCACTTGGCAGCCTGTGGATTAAGGACAGACTTGTTGCTCCTCTGTGTAGGTCTTTACCTCAGCCCTCAGAGAGATACTGTGAACAGTCAGCTACCGTTCCTGCCCTTAATCCTGCATGTGTTGCGTCGGGCCGTGGATGGTGAGCGTTTCTGTAGATGATTAGTTTTCATTGGCATAGGTAGTGTTTTTGTTGAGAACGGAGGCTCCACGGTTTTCTTGCCAACTGTCCTACTTCCAGTTTGCAGGCAAGCAGCCAGCCCATCTTGTGTCTGTCAAGACAGAACTTGAGGATATCAGGGGATATCAGACCCTGAGCTGGTCAGGAGAGCATTGTTTTACTAGCTGTTCCCCTCCAGTGACCTTGGCCTTCTCATGATCAGTGGTGCAGCTTTGGAGATGCTGCAGAGATCAGCCAGAAGGAGCCTGGAGAGGCAGGGCTGAGCTGGGAGAGGTAGGTGTTGCTGGGGCAGCAGCAGCAGGCTGCCCATGGCAGGCCAGGTGCCTCTTGGAGGAACCTTTAAGAGAAGTGAGAGTCACAGGTAGCGTACTGAGCAGCAAACCAGCTGCATCCAGTGGGAAGAGTAACCTGATGGAGGCCAGCAGTGCAGGGACAACACAGCTGATTGCCACATGCAGCGTCTTTTCCTTTTGCACTCCTCCTAGAAGACACAATAGAGCAAGAACCGGGCAATTGGAGAGCTGTCCTTGAGCTCTTCCTCAAGTCAGCACCAATTGTCAGAGACTCTCAGGAGGCTCCCCTAGTCTGTCTGTCCTGTCTTTCTCCTTGTGTGTGCTGAGCCTGCACTGCTGCTGCCTTTCTTACAGCCCTGCTTGTTGATATTAGAGTTTTCCTTCCTATCTCATCATCCACGTACACCTCTGTTCCCTCTCTGTGGTAATTATCCAGCCCAGCCCCTCGGGTATCTGAATACCTCACACTCTTCTGTAGTTATCCTTGCAGCACAGTTGGGCAGAGGAAGCTGAGGCACAGTGGAACAAACACACGTTGCTTAAGGATTGATTTTAATAGGTGTCCAGGGCCTAAATAATGCTGTGTAGTGGGTCCTAAGGGACTTCTCACCTAGGAAGTGTTTTGTGGAAGGAATTGAACCTTAGCTTCTTGAGACCTACACTAAGGTCCCCTAGACCATCTTTGTTTCATCAGTATTTGCTGATAGTTCCTTGTACAAGAGCACTAGAGGGGCATTTTTAAGTATATCTTGGTGTTTCCTGTGACAGTAACCCAGTATTTCTGTTTTATACTTTGGAAGCTTAATAAGGGGTGACTTTTGCCACAATAAATACCTCTGAGTTTTAACAAGGTCATGAATGAACATGGAAGTTAATATTCTTGGGTGCAAGCTCCCAAGTCACACCTGAGTTAGGTGAGTGCCTGTGCCCTGGGGATGCAAGCAGCACCCTGTGACCGGAGAGTCTCTGAGTGTGCAGCAGCGACAAGTCAATCAGACTGTGCCAATTCCTGCAGACACAGCTCTCGCCTCAGTCGGGCGTGCGGATGCGTGCGTGTCATCAGTGCCCTCTGTTTGGTGGCAGGGACCTGTTGTGCTCTCTGGTGGTGTACGCACTGTCCCACACCACAAAAATACTTAAAGTTTGTTGTGGCATTTCTTTTTTTTTTTTTTTTTCCCTTTTAGTTAAACCATCTGTTCCAAAAAGCATCCAGAGCCCTGAAGCAGTGTCCCCGACTAAGGTATGGCTGGAAACCAGGTGTAATGGGCACAGGCTGGGGTTGCTGGTTATCCTGCTGGAGTGCTTGTCCAGAAATATCTGAGGTTGTCTTATTGGGAGGGTTTATATGAATTCCCAGGGAAGGGGTGAAAGGCTCTGGGGCAGAGACAAGATGGAGAGACTGCCAGTTATCTCCCATGCAGCGGGACAATAGAGGCTGGAATAAGATAGAGCTGAACAAAAATCTGGTAGATGTAGTCTCCCCCAAGAAAGGAGGGGGAATGTCTGTGGACTGACAAGAGTGGGTAGACACGATCACTCACAGCAAATGTGTCACAGCGCTGTAACGCTGCAGTGGCCAGCACTCTGATACCAACAGCCAGCTCTGCGTCTCTGCTGACTTGGCCCTTCCAGGACATGGCTCTGCAGTTGGGCTCCTTATGTCATTTCCCATTGCTGTTGGGGCTGTGACCACCTCAGCAGACAGTCTGAGGACACCAAGCTGTACTTGGTCCTACATTTTTTTTTCCTAGCTGCACCCAGATTACCTCCCTGAGGAGGAAATCCAGAAGAAGGTGTGTGACATTGAGAAGCAGCTGGATGAGCTGGAATTGAAAGGAGTGGATCTGGAGAAGCAGCTGCGTGTCTGCGAGGGAGGTAAAGGAGACTGGGGCCCAGCTCTGTTATGATGGGGAGGTGTGAGGCTCACATCCTACCCTTGGGTGTTCTTGGCTCCATTTCTAGGAGCTCACGCTACATTGTCAGACACCAGGTTGCCAAAGGTACCCAGTATAACAAGATAAAGCCCTGGGAATTTTGAACCCTCTCTGGCTGTTTCCTAACTTATTGTTTGAGGAAGGTCTTGTGTTTATTTGGCTAAGGATCAGGGAGTTCTGGGAGTGGAAGGCTGCTATTGATCGGGCTTTTGGATCCCAAGCCAGACTGGCCGTCATGGCTGGCTCCAACTTGGCAGGGCTTAGTGAGTTCATTCAGAATGGCAGAGTTGAGCCAGCAACATGGAAGATGAGCTGCGTGCCCTGTGATACGAGTATCCGTGAGCAGCTTCCTTGAATATGCAGGGGGTGATCTGCATCCTTGCCCTGTACCGAGGGTAGCAAAGATGAGTTGTGTTCCCTTGACATTGCCTATGGCTCATATAAGTTATCCTAGGCTCTCCCTCGACTGATTGTTTAAGCCGGGGAGACTGAACTGATGCAGCTTCTGAAGTAGTCTTGCCCTTTGTCTCCTTTGCAGATGAGTCTGAGGATGCCCTCATGGTGGATTGGTTCAAGCTGATCCATGAGAAACAGCTGCTGCTCAGACAGGAGTCAGAGCTGATGTACAAGTAAGTACAACCAGAAATTCACCCATCTGCTTGTGCACTTCACCTGTGAGCAGTAAGCAGGGAAGGAGAGGCAACGTGGCAGCCCAAAAATTAATGTGCCAATTGGTGGGATAAGGGAGGGCTTTGAGGATGTCTCTGGGAGAACTACCAGCATCCTGAGATATTAGCTGATGGGCCTTTGAGCACTGATGAGCACCCAGGGACTGTGATGAGCTTGTGGGGAGGGAAACCTTAGAAATATGATGGAGGAAGATTTCCCTTGACCCACCCCAACCCAGATGGTGGGCAATGCAGAGATGAGACTTTAGCACAATACGAGAAGGGTCCAGCCCTGGGGCGTGCAGGGGCAGTAACTCATCACTTCTGTGGTTCCTTCCAGGATGAAACAGCAGAAGCTGGAGGAGCAGCAGTGGAACATTGAGACAGAGCTGCGACATCTCATGAGCAAGCCAGGTAAGGACCAACTGCACTGAGAGTCCTGCTGGCCCCTGGCTGTGTAGAGCCCTCCACTCTGCACGCCAGACCTGGGATGTCCTTCAGGTCTGAATGACACTGCCAAGGATCGCAGTTTCGCTGGGGAATCTCTCCTGACAGCTGCGCATCCAACCCACCCGCGCTCTCTCAGGGGATGTAAGATGTGCCCCTGAGTGTGAGGATAATAAAATTTGGGCCTGTGAGAGGGACTTGCTGGAGCAGGGTAGAGGCAGGAGCCACAGCAGGGAGGTACTCACCTGTAGCTCTGAGATGGGCTTCCCTTGTCTTGAGCAGAGGAACTGAAGACACCCAGGCAGAAGGAGCGAGAGAAGGAGCTGCTGGAGTCGTACCTGAACACAGTCAATGATCGGAATTATATTGTGGAGTGCCTGGATGAGGACAGACTCAGGTGAGGGCCCTTGGGTGGTGGGAGATGAGCCGACACCAGGGATGATTTCCATTGTACTTCCTCCACTGCCCAGGCTGTAGGGGTAGGTGAACGGCTGTAATCCAGACTTCTGCTCCATGAGAGGTGGGTGGTGATCAAACATCTTGTCCTAAGTGCTGCTGCTGTTGCTTTTTGGCAGCTGTTAGAAACTGAGATCAGAACCGCAGCCATGTTCAGTGCTCTCTCAAGCTAATGCTGCTCAGAAGACAAGGGCTGTGAAAATATAGAAGGCAGAGGAAGAGAGGGAGAGGCTGGAGATGGGGAGGATGGAGGCAGCACGGGAGCTGCAGGAGGACTCTGGGAACACAAAGCCAGGAGTGTGTTTGTCTGCTGCAGCAAGTGAAAGGACAACTGTAACCAAGAGTTGGATCCTCCCCAAGTTCAAAGGAAGACTGCTGTGTCAAGCAGCTGGATTTGTGCCTCCTGTTGCTGAGAGCAGCCTCCGTTTCGTGACCTCAGGGCACCGACTCCAGCTTGAGGATTCTGGTACTGTCAAGGCTTTTGGCTCTGGCCTTGCCCAGGCACGAGGAGATAGCAGCATGTTTGTGACTGCGATGCGAGCACCTCTGCAGCACCCCAGGCTGCTGGTGTCTCAACCTTTATTCATCTCGGGTGTGGTGGTGTCTCACAACTCAGTGAACTGGGATGATTCTTAAGCCGGCTGGGGGAAGGGCCTCCCTGCTGCGGTGCTGGACTGCCACAGCCTGGAAATCACCTTGCAGGCCCTTGCTTTCAAGGGAACTAGATGCAGTTTGCTAATGTCTAGGACTCCTCTGACTGTTGGATTTTTTCCTGCACCCTTCTTGCCGTGTGCTGTGGAGGTCGGTCATTTCTGGCTGGGGGAATAACAGTTGCTTTTACATGATTTAATTGTCTAACACCTTGTCATGAAACACAGCAAACTTTTCTAATGCCGTGCTGTTCCATTCCAGAGAACAGGAGGAGGACCAGATGTTGGCAGTCATGATCCAGAGGTTGGGTAAGGGCCCTTTCTACTCTTACAGAGCAGCACTGGGTGGCACTGGGGCTGTGGGTCTCAACGTGCTGTGTCTGCTCCTTCTCCTGCAGATGGATCTCTTGAGAGCCAGGAGCCAGAGAAGAAGAAGAACAAGCCCCGCTTGTACAAAATATGGAAGCAGAAAAATAAGAGTAAAGCTCAGGAGTGACGTTCCCGTGCCCAGTGGCCGAGAAAGGGGAGTCAAAGGGATGTTCCTTCCTCACTGCTGCTTTCCTGGAGTTGTGCAGGACTGTGATGAGGCTCCTCTGCTCCCTGACATGGAGACTGTAGGTTTGCAGACCAAAGGGACAGTGTGAATCCCCTCTGGTCTTGGCTTGGGGCCCAAGGACACCTTTCCCAGAAGATCGACTTTTAAGACTGTTTTCCTTCTTTGGATCTAGCTCAGAGCTGGCTTCAGCCTTGCTGGCACCTCAGGAGGGCAGAGCTCCATTTGCCCATCCACTGCTCGGGTCATTACAGCCTGAATGCAGGAGCATGGCACTGGATGTTGCCCCACAGTGCCCCACTGATGCCAGCCAGGGCTGTGCCAAGGACACTGCGCTGCGAAAAGGGCAGCTCTCCCTCCCTCCCTGCGTGTGCTGTGGCTCCCTGGCCAGCATCAGAGATGCAGAGAGGGAAGTGGTGTGGGGCATGAGAGATCGGGGGCCTCCCCCTTATTATGCCAGTGCAAACTGGAGCTGCAGGCTCTACAGCCAGGGCAGGCAGAGAGCAGAAACACCTCTGTATCTATGGGGGGGGTGTCCTAGACCCAGAGGGGTTTCAGCAATAGTGCTTTGTTTCCAGACCTCCTTTTGGGAGTTGCTGCAGGCTGGTTTCTCAAAGCCATGAGTGGTTGCTCACTGCTTCATTCCCTCTGTGGGGGAGATTTGTAGCTTCCTTATTTCTCTGACTGCACAGTGAAGCAGAGTTTTCATTGTTTGTGGCCCATTCCACTGAAAATTAACAGAAGTCTTCTTTTAACAACCTGGTGCTAACTGGGAGCAGAAGGGAATTAATGGGTTTGCCTCACCCATGAGTCTTCTGCATGGGACCAACATTTCAGTTCCTGAGGCTCTGTCCCTGGCGAGCCAGCGCCCTCAAGGGGTGCTGCGGCTCGCCTTGATGGAACCAGGAGAGCACGAGCAGGTCCTGGGCTGTTGGCAGTGAGCCTTACTACTCTTCCCTCAGTCCAGTGACTGCAGCCAGACACTTGCCCTGTGTGGCAGCATCCCTCTTCCCTGTCAACCTGGGGAGCAGGGATGCAGTCAGGCAGGGAAAGATCAGATTAATTCATGATGCCTCTAGTACGTGTGGACTTCCCTCCTCCCTCCAAGCCAGGTACTTTGAGGTTTCTCGGGGTCCTGTTCTCAGCAGGCCCTGGGGTGTTGCAGGGAGGAGGTTTGCTGCCCACTGTGCCGGGTGGCAAAGCAGAGGCGATGCGTCCCTAACCCACGAGGTGGCAGTGGGACTCTCTGTCCCAGGCAGCCCGTCCTGGGCACCGCAGGGGTGTGCTCCATGAGGTACCAAGTGCCCGAGGAGGTTCCTGGTGCCCACAGTGTATGCCATGTGTGTGCATGTGGTGGGTCACCCTGTACCTGCATATGCTTTTGTCCAATAAAGAATTGCTGGAGCAAATCCCAGAGTCCCAGCACGAGTTTGGATGTTGGTTACCAGGTGTGGGCTGCCCTGGTTGCTGTGAACAGTGACAGTTTCTCTCTGGAGATGAGAGTGTGTGGAGCTGTGGGTGGTAGCAGGAGTTTGGTGTACCTGTGATGGAGAGGCTTCTCTGCCCAGAGCTTGCAGACCAACTGCGGGTCCTGGGAGAGCAGCAGAGCCAACGGGGAGGTGCTGACCATGGGTGCTGGCGTGCTGTGCCTCACCAGCCTGGTCTGTTTGTTGGGAAGCAATTCCTTTCCTGGGGCTGCATGTAAAGAAGAGGGGAGGCAGGAGGGTCCCTCTTCCAGACCAGGGCATTAGCAGTGAATCCCCAGAATTAAACATCCCTGTGTGGGCTGCCAGCTGAGAGGGAGAGAGCTGAAACCACCTCTGCTGGAGGAGAGAAATACCCTTCCTAATGAGTGGGTCCCCCTCCCACAGCTATCCCAGGCTGTCAAGAAGTTTAGTCTGTATGGATTTGGTGGTGGCAACGTTGTCCAAACTCATCCAATCCTTCCCTCTCCAGGAGACACGAGGCAGAAAGGAGATGGGTCTACACAGGAACGTGATCACAAGGTGCTTAAACTACAACCCCCAGGGCCCTGCAGTGGCAACGAGTGCAGGGTTTGACCTGCTGTAGGATTTGCTTTCATGAGAAGGACAACTGCTGCCACAAAGCAGACACTCATTACACGTGCTAGCTACATGCTTACCTGCCTCCAAGAAGAGGTTTTGAAGGGAAAACTCTGCTGCTTCTCTCATCTGGAGTCTGTTGCAGATGGTAACTGTGGTGGAGGGGATATGAGGCTCACCTGGAAATGCTATGTGAGTTTAAAAGGTTTAAGTTGTCTCTAGGTAGAGAAATATTGAGAACGGGAGTGGAGACAGAACCCCAGACTTCCTCACCACGCCACTGGGAGCAGGAGGTTGTGGGCTGGTGTGAGGCTGACTTCAAGACTGACCTCAATTATTTCTGCACCAAAGATGAGCGGGTAAATAGCAGAGTAGTGATCCAAATGCATTCTGCCCAAAGTCCCAAACTCGTGTCTATACTGATGGACCGCTGTCTGGTCGTGGCCAGGGTCTAGCGGTACCAAGCCCCATACAGCCTGCCCAGTCCCACAGCTCCTGCACACCCAGGCAGCCACTGGTTGTGAACACGAGGACAACCCAGCCTGTTCCTCCTTCCTCTATCTTGAATTTGGGACTCAAAGGATTTACATTTCTACCACTCTCCCAATCCAAGTCTTGAAACGAGCCCTAGAAGAACTAAGCTGTTGGCCGAGGTGGAGAAAGGGAACGGCTTTTTTCCAGCTGGCTTCTTCTGGCTGAGCCGATTCCCCTGCCTGACCCCCCTTTGCTCTCCCAACGCAAGCAGCTTTGCTCGCCCTGTGGAAGTGCTCCAGGAGGCAAAGCCTTGGGACCGAGCGGGGAGGGAGGCGTTGGGAAACCAGCTCTGGGCTGCCTCTCCACAGTGGTCACCCCTGAGTAATGAGGCAATCCAGGCACCCTCCTGTAACAGAACAGGAATCAAATTCCTCTCCGTTCTCCACGGGAAAGGACTGTTTGTGCTCTGCTCCAGCCACATCAGATACCGAGCCTGAGGTCAGGCTGGCAGGGGGTTGACTGATACATTGCTGTGTGCATGTGGGTGTCTGCATTTCGGTGATGACTGAGAGCTTAATTACTCTTCTAAGTCAGCTGCTCCACTTACAAAATGGTTTTAAGGGGGCTGAGCTTCCCACTCATTTCCTGATGGCCTCCGCTCGGGTTCGTGGCCTCGCCAGCTCCTGAATACCCAGAGTGCTACTGCTGCTTTCTGTGCAGCTGAAGAGGAGCGTGGGGGACTGTACAGGGCCTGGGGGCTGCATCCCTGAGCCTCTGCTGTTTAGGAGGCTCTTGGGGGGTCCTTCCCCAGGCTTGGGGTGACGGGGAGGCTGCTGTCTGCTCCAGCACTTCGAGGCTCGCAGAGGAAGCTGTGATTAGGCAGTGTGTGTGTGTGTGTGTGTCTCTCTCTTTTCTGCTGTTTTCTTTAATTACAATCTCGAAGGTAATTTCTGACGCATCATTAACAGTTCTGAGTAAACAAGGGGAATTCTCCAAATTATTCGCCATGAGCACAAAGGGAAATTGGCTTTCATCGTCTCCCTCTTCATCCAAGGAAGAAGCTGATCTGCAGCAGGCACGGGGAGGAAGGCAGCATCGTGACTGCCCTCGGATGCCTCGAATCAACTCGAGATGGAGCAGCAACCCATCCAGTTTATCCAGCCGACTGAGAGGCCAGCACTGCCTGCAGCTTTTTGTCCCTACTGCTGAGCTAAGTGGCCGGGGCTCGTCGTGGTTGGGACTGCAAAGTGCCGCTCACCTATGAGAGCTTTGGGTGCTGCCTTTGGATGTTCACCTCTCGTTTCCAGCTGGATAAATCAGTACCCGAGCGGCTCAGGAGGAGACAGGACAGACCAAAAGGATCCTCAAGGCTGTGTCTCAGCATGGAAGGTGACACCCTGGTCCTTGGCCATTGTGGTGAAGGGTAATGCCTGAGGCCAGTGCGGGGTTGGGAAGGGAAGGATGGGGCATTGATATGAAGGGACGTGGGGCCTGGGGAACTAGGTTTGGTCCAAAGCAAGAATTCGAAGGGATGCTGGTGCGCCCTGTGAGAGCGGCAGATATGCCTGGCAGCTGGGGTGGGAGGAGGTGGCTGGAGAGGACCTCTTTCCTGGGAGTCTATGGGAGGACATTTCGGCCTAGTGCAGGGCTCCAGGGAAAGGGGCTTCATTAGAGAGGTGGCATGTGGAGCTCGGATGAGGCAGTTGGAGCACTCACACCCCTCCCTACCCCACGCACCACACTGACAGCCCCTTCACCCACGCCCCGGCACAGTGGCAGAGCGTCTGCGGCAGCAACCGAGGGAGCGAAGGTTATTTATATTCACGTCGCAGCTCTGCCAGCCGTGACTCTGTTATCTGCCATGCATGAATATTATTTGAATACAGAGTTTGTCGTGACTATTCTTCCGCGTGAAACGAGGGATTTGCTGTGGGATGGGAGCCCTCCCTCCGGCTGTCAGTCAGGAGGGGTTTCCTTTTCCTTTTCCTGCCGTGTCCCCAGCAAGGTGAGACAGTGGACACTTTTTCTCTTGTTAATATCCATGTCTAATCTCCTCTCAGAGGGGCCCTTTGTCCTAGACTGTAGCCAAGATGAGTAATTCAGGGATAGATGAGACGCTATAATTGGTTTGTGACAAATTAAAACATTTTTCCTTCGGAGCTGAGAGCAGGACTGTGGTCTGGAGCTGTCAAGCGTCACAGGGGAGGGTGATTTTCGGAGTAAGCGCATTGCAAATTGGCTCCAGATACGCCTTGGAGTCTGAAATTAAACTCCAGCTGGTGACTCTTCTCAGTTGGGGTTTTGTTTTAGGGGGCGACAAAGGGAACATGTGTGGGGAGGGACAGCCTGATCGATAAAGAGAATGTGACTTTTTTTTTTGCATCATACAATGAGCTGGGGACTGGAGCGAGCTGTGGTGGGGATGGTGGGGAGCACCCAGAGGCATGGTGAGAGTGAGTGAGCCAGGAGCTGGAACCCATTGTTGCCTGCCTTTCCTCCATGCTGCTCTCAATGGTTCCTCCATCATATCCCATCAAGGAAGGACCATGATGGAAAGTTGCAGCTCACACCATCTCTTCCCCTTGGTCACTAGTGGGTACCAGGTACAGAACCTCTTCAGGAGCTGCAGGCCGGTCCTTGCCCTGTAATACTTGTTTTCCTGGGCTAAGGAGAGTCCCTCACCTCCACCTGGAGAGCAGGGAACTGGCTAAAAGTCAACAACACAGAGGTGATCAGGACAGACAGTTTGATGAAGTACTTGGTTTGACCCCAAGGTGTTTATGAGCTGGTTTTGGGCAAAGGGCTGGAGGTGCGAGGAAAATGACTTCCTGATGCATCTGCTCAGCACTGCTCAATGGAGACTGCTACAGCAGCGGCATCTCCACCTTGCGATGGAGATGGATGGAGAATGGAGGAGTGCATGAACAGCAGGCTTGGGAAGGAGGTGGGTCTGCAAAGGGGGTTTAAAAGAGGCAAGAGGAGTTACCATGTGGGCTGGTTTGTGTGTAAAAGGCAGTGGGGAAGGAAGCTCTGGGATGGGAAGAGTGGACAAAGTCCACAGGACAGGGATGTTGGGGCTGGGCCTCACCAAACTGGTGGGGTGGAGACCACAGGCAGGTTCAATATGGGAATGGGTCAGATGAGCGGAAACGAGGACTTGAATTGTTTGCCTCAAGACTTTGTATCTGATACTGAAGAAAAAGGAGGCACAAGGAAGGGGTGCCATGAGTTTTCCAGGGGGGCTGTATGTCAAAGTGAAGGAGATGGTCTGGAAGAGAAACTGGTAGGTATCAAAACAGGGAAAGCACAAAAGCTGTCAGGGAGTTGTAAGAGTTCTGGAGGTGTCAGATGAGGAAAGGAGGAGGAGATCCAGGCATTTCCTAGATACGAAGTGTACAACTAGCAGGCTGGGGTGTCAGGGTGATGGTGATGAGGAGTTGGAGAGCTTGGAAGGAAAGATCACGGGATCTGGTTTAGCAATGGAAAGTGCATAGATGCAGCAAATCCTGAAAGGCAGGATCAGATGGTGAGCTGTGACTGGTGTCACTGGCATTAAGACGTTAGCTAATCCGGTTTAAGGGGATAAGCCCAAGGAAAACTGTGGAGACCTAAATTGGAGCTTGTCACTCTCCTGTGGAAAGCAGAAGTGTGGAGGAGGAGGATTTGCTGAATAAGTCCCTGGTTGGTTGGTCAGAAACGGGGGGCGGCTGGAGGAGGGCTGTGAAGATGAAGGGTCAGGAGGTATCAGCTGGGAAGGAGTGACAGGAGTCACCGAAAGCTGCACGGGGTAGAGAAACCATTCGCTGTGTCAAGGAGAGGCCATGGGACAGCCCCTGTGAGGGGTGGCCAGGGCAGAAGATGATCTAGGGCGTGTGGGAGGGGAATGAATGGGAGAAATCAGGGAAAACCTGCTTGAACAGAGATGCCTGTGACTTAGTGCAGTGAAGGGTTTGCCGTATTTCAGAATTTACACTCAACTTCACCATTTTTTTTTTGATGTGTGATGCTGTCGCAACAGGATAGCAAAACAATAGCTCAAGTTCAGTTGTCTTGCTGAAGAGGGTAATATAAATATTTAGCCGCATACTTTTTATCGGTATTACTGGATATATTTGAAAAAGGAGACAAGGGAGGCACTGAGAGTTTGTAACTGGAATTACAAGCTCTGGAAGAAATCACTGGTCTAGTTTCAGTTCATATATAACTTCTCGTGTTACAGTTTGTCCAGGAGCCTTCTGGGCTGCGCAATTGCTCTTTTAACAGCTCAGACACTGACTACCAGTAGCCTGTCCTGTTGGTGAAACTGGTAAGGTAGCAGCAAGTCTGTAGAATCCCAATGATTATGGTCTGGGAAGCTTATACGATGCATATCAAAGCCAGTATGTGAATTGTGTAAGTGTGATGTAGGTCTGGCACTAAAGCGATAAGAGTCATATCAAGGGAATAACTTAATTAACTGGTCTTGATCAAAGAACTATATGAATTCAATAGCCCAGTTTTCAGCGCTAAATGATGAAGTTTAGAAAAACTGTACTTGACGCAATTATCAATTTTCCTGTCCGAGGAGCTTTGAAGTGGCATTAAGAAGGGACAGTCTGTTGTTCCATTTAGGACAACTTCCTCCCTCCCTCTAGTGATCAGGAGGCAGAGGGGCTCCCTCTCCTTTTCAAGTGCTCATTTGAAATGGTCTGAAGCATGATAAACACTGGATGCCAAGGGGAACGGTATCGCAGCTTTCACAAGTTAATTGTTTCAGGCGGTGTAAATCAGGAACAAAGAGCTGTCCTTTCCCTGCCAGCCAGAAAAAAAATCCTTAATTTCCCAATAGCTTTCATTTTCCCCAGGATTTTGGAAGGGAAGTGGTCCCATTGAACTTCCAATGGTCCTAGATCTTTTAGCCTTTCTGGCCTGTCTGCCCGGTGGCATGCTGTTCAAACAAGATGCTGGGTATGAGAGCAAGGAAGGAGTTAGGCTGTAGAAAGGCTTCTGGAAGTCTTTAACATACCAAATACCATGTGTGTTTATCCAGTTTGGATGTGTCTATACGTACCACAGTGGTGGTGTCTATCCCACCAGCTGGGTTTCTGTGCTGAATGACTCTTTGGGCCAAAGGGAGAGGGAAGCATCTGGCCAGCATGAACCACAGTGGTCCAGACTCAGACGTTTTTTCCAGCTGAGCATCTTCCTGATGAGTCCCTCAGCTGCTGACTCGAATGGGTGCTAGGTTTGGGTTTGCACCTTGATTAACCAGTGCCTATAAAACATCTATATAGTCTTTGGAGGATATACAAAGAGGTGTTCTGCCACAGCTCACTCAAGCTCAAGGAGGTGGATTTGACCCTACTAGATGACTGATTTGCCTGAATCTGGCTGCAAGGAGGGAGGACGTGCAAGTGCTCTGCAGAGTGAGAATATCCCAGTCCCCTACTTTGAATTCACTCATAACCAGCAATGAAGTCCATGCTGAAACGCTGAGTCAGAGAGCAGAAGGTGTCCTCTGGTAAAGGGGCATCAACCCATGTCACAGATCAAGGGACAAACAATCCTGGAACACAGAGTTATATTAAATCCAATGTTTCTTTATTTTGTCAGTGTTCATAAAAAAAAATATATTTTAGAAAACAAGAAATCAAATGCTGAAACATCATGAGGAATAACAGCGAAAGACCTATTCTGCAGAGGGGTAGGGCTTTAATGGACTTTCTGAGCAAAATCTGGCCTGTATATTTGGTCCAGGACTAAAAATGGTGTCGTGGCGAGTCAATGAGATATTTGGCTGATGAAATCCACCCCATTATGGAAGCTGAGGTTTAACCTCTGCACAACTTCACAGCTATTGTAAGGGAGATGGGGAGGCGGGCAGCCCTGCACTGCACCCTGCATCATTGCACGTGCCCTCCTCCATTTGCTGATGGCTTCTCTCCCCAGCTTCATGTCCAGCTGGTGTCCTGGAGACTCACCCTTCTGCTTAGGTAGAGTCAGTGCAGGAGACGGTTCCTTTCTCCACTGTTACCTTGATGGACCTCAACCAGGTCTTCCAGAGAGGTGGGCCAATGCATTTGGATGTGCCTCCTGGAGAAGGATACCTAAACCTCATTCATCCATTAGTGACAGCGATGGGAGAAAAGCCCTACTGCTTCCAGCTGCTGCTACCTAGGGACAGACTCCCCCACTCTTCATCCTCTGGGCACTGTGTCCTTTCCACCAGTGAGTGGAACGGGAGGGAGAAGTGGGGATGTGTTGTGTCTGCCAGGTACGGTGTGAGGCTGCTGTGAAAAGCAGAAAAGCCTCAGAAAGGCCCTTGGGAAGTTGAGGATTAATTCAATTTCCTTACGGCTGAAGGACTTCCTGCTGCAGAGCACAGATGGACTTTGGTTTTGCTCTCTGAAATGAGGTGGTTCCTCCTCCTGGGCAGAAAGAGGGAATGATTTCCAAAGGCAGTAAGGCCAAGGTCCACTCCCTTGGGTCTTCCCTGGAATAGGACCGAGCAATGGTGGTGGGATGGTTGGCTCTCCGAGCCATACCGCTGGTTTTTCTCCAGGAGATGGAAGGAAGCTGGGTGCTGGTAGCCGGGAGGCGAAGCTGCAGCTGGCCACGCCGGCTCTGAACGGCGAGGGCAATTAGAGATCAGAAGAGCTGGGGTGGCTTCGTCACATTTCCCTGCTGCCGTTCTGGAGGTGATAATATAATTCATATCAGAAGAGTTAGTGGGCTGAAAATGAATTGGAGAAATCAATCCAGAGGGTATAAATGAATTAGCATGTAAATGAGGACACTTGCTCTACATAGTTTAATATTGCCTGCAGCTGTAAATAATTCCAGGGATGGAATCAAAAGCCGCAAACAACTTCATTTTTGTGCTCCTCCCCCGTCCGGGAGCACCTGCAGCTACAACCGACCCACCCTTGCAGAATCATTGCATTGCAAGGGAATTAAAGGAGATGAGATGTATAGACATTTTTTTTTTCCTGATTGGCCATTATTTACAAGGCTGCTGCTCCTAGTTCCGCGCACCAAGTCGCTGTTTGTGCATGCACGTGGCAGTCCGAGCGGCAGCAAAGGGGGAGGCGGGGTACGGGCTTGCGGTGAGATCTTGTGCAGCACATCACCAGCCATCCCATCACCCCGTGGTGGGTCGACATGTGTGTGAAATAGAAATTTCTCACTAAGACCTACAGCATGAAAAGCATTGATTGGGGTGGAGGACTTATCCCCCCTGGGGTGTCCAAGGGTGGGAGAGGTGGGTGCTTGGAGAGCAGGAGCCAGCCAGGAGGAGCGGCTGCTTAAATAAAAGGGTGCTTGGAGCTATCTGGGGAGATGGCATTTCCAGGAGAGGTGGAAAAGCGTTTGCACTGGAAGCATGGTGGGACTTGGAGTGCTCTGTACAGTCTGGAAAACTGGAAGAGGTGCAGAGAGGGATTATTAGAGTGGGGAAGATATCAGGAAGCCCCTTTATGAGAGGCAACTAAACAAGCACAGCTTATTTAGCCTAACAAAATGAAGGCCGAGAGGAGATGTGATTGCACAGGCAGATAAACACAAGGGAAGAAGAAGAGCTAGTTAAGCTAAAGGCCACTGTTGATACCAGAATATGCAGATACAAACTAGTCATGAATAAATTTCAGAGGGAAATGAGATGGAAGTGTCTAAGCGCCAGAGCAGAGACTATGGACGAGCACTGGAGAGTCCACACAACCAGGCTGCTCTTGCACTGGCATTTGACTGTAAAATAGGATTATAGGAGCGGGTCCCTCGAGATCAGGCAACTGTGTTTTGTGATCCGGGAAGTCCTGCTTGTTGCCAAAAGCCCCTTTAATATTCTGGCAGGGGAAGGATGCAGATCTGAGGAGGGCATATGTCTCGTTGAGTGACTCCAAGAGCGGTTGTTGAGAGCTTTTGGAGTGGTGCTGATGACAGGAGGTTAAAGATGATCCTCAACACTCTTTTATCAGTGCTTCCCTCCTCTTTTTGACACTGACGGATCACTGAGTTCCCTCTTTCATCAGGTTGGAGTTTCAGGTTCTGCACTAACTAGATCTCCCAGGTGGACTGGAAACACTGATTAAGATGGATAGAGTGAAAGCAAGTCCATTAAATTGTTAATAAAGAATATTACACACATACCTTAATCTGCAGCTAGCCTGACACTTTATAAAAGTACATTAGGATATAATCCAATTGAAGCCACAATATCGAGAACATCTTATCTCATCACAAATTGAAATTATATCATATTCCTCATTTCTTAAATTAAAAAGCTAAAACCTTTTAGTTTGCTCTCATATGCTTGTGTAAAACTTAATCAGTGGTTTTAACAACATTATTTTTCAATATGGGCCATTTCTGCTCCCATTTATTTACAAGAGAGAACTTCCTGGTAGAAGTGATTCAATTTGCGGGAGGATACATCAAGCACTTAAGGATTTTGTAGGGATTGATTGATTATTTATCGTGTTATCTTGCCTGGAGAAGTCTGATATGGCCGTGCTTTTGCTATCTCTCATTCCACCTAATGCTCTTCCTTTGCATCTCGCTCCCCTCTAGTGCTGAGGGCGCTCTTCCCGCGCGCTTGTGCCTGCATGAGTGTGTTGGAGGAGAAGGGGGTCAGGGGAGGCAAGGCTGAGGCTGTCTCTGTTGGGACGAAGATGCTGGACTGGGCAGATACGAGAGATTCATTTCACTGGAAGATAGCACAGAGGTAAGAGAGGTTAGAGGGTGGCTGGAAATTCTGCCAGATTTTGACTGCAGGCTGCAGTGCTGCTCAGCCCTGGATCTCCAAGTGCATCAAATATGTCCTTCCTTGTAGAGGAAGGAATTGGGGCACAGAGAGGCTGTATGGTTTGCTGGAAGTCTCCCCAGGAGCAGAAAACAGCCCTGAAGGGCCGTCAGCCCTGGTTGATAGCTGGTCACCTCGGGCCATGCTTCCCAGGGTAGCTGTAGACACCTTCGTGTTGCCCAGTGAAGCCCCAGGTGCTGTCTGGGAGCCTCTGTGGCACAGCGCTTCCTGCTCAGCCGAGCTGTCCTGGTGATGCACTGCCAATGGCTGGTCCACAGCTCTTTGCAAAACCACCGTTGTCCCTACACTTGTGACAAATTTGGTGTCTTGATGAGGCCGGGCTTGTGGTGCGAAGACGAAGGGGTCATCTCTTCATGCTTAAAGGAAACTGCTCTTGTAGCAAAAGCCTCGCAGGGTGGAGGATGTTAATTGCCTCCCACTGCCTCACTGTGGCAGGAGGGTTCATTAGCAATGGCATGTCCTCCACAGAGGTGTCAAGCCCAAGGCCAAAGGACATGTAAAGTCTCCGTTTGAGGGGGGATGACCCCCAGGAGCCCTGCAAGAAGGCTGCGGCTTGGGCTTCTTCTTGAACGTTGGCCACTTTTTGGTGCTGGGGCATGAGTGGGTGAAGGAGGGATGCTGCCCGTGGGGGCTCTTGGCCTCACATCCCTGGTGGGGCTTTGGGGCATTGGATATAGCAAGAGGGAAAACCGTTTTGATTTTAAGCAAGAAAACAATGACAGCAGAAACTTCAACCAAACCCTCAACTGTTTGGACTGTGGTTGTGTTTGTGGCAGGGGGAGGCACTGGGAACAAGGACGGTTGAGGTTTACTCTTTTCACTGCTGTAGATTTTGGCAAATTGCTCTCCCTGCCATAGTTTTCCCTGAGCAGTTTGTTCAGCTGGGTTTATTCTTTTATGAGTATTGGAGTGCAGGAATTGCTCTCTTCTGGTGAAAATAAATACAGAAGTCCTGAAGCACAACTCCAAAGAGAGACGAGCCTGCAAAAAAGCATCATGCTGGAAAGAGAATACGTTTGGTTTGTCTTATTTTTCTTTTGCTTTCAGGGCTTTTAGGGTTCCTGTTGTAGGGATTGCACCGAGATGACAAACTAGAGAGGTCTGAAAAATGGAAACACAGTCCCTTGACTCCAGGAGCTCAGACTTAAATACCAACAAATAGCTCAGGATGCGCTTGTGAGTGCTGATGGAGCAGCTGACTGTGAGCATGGAGGTGACCAACTCCAGAGCCCCGCAGAGCCCTGCCGTCCTGATTTGCTGTACCCAGCAGAATAAATTCCTGTGTAGGATGATCCATGTGCATGGGCCCCCGCAGAACCAGGGCTAACGTTTGCAAAGGGCTGCGAGATGCTTGGATGAAAGGGACTACAAAGCGCAAAGTATTACTTTTTCATGATTACTGCGGTTGCTATCCTCGGGGCTGTCCAAATGTTGTTGTTCCAAGTGAAAATATAAAACAGTTTTGGCACTTTTCTTTTTTTGTGTTGTGATAAATAGAAATGCAGGAGGGAAAAAAAAAAATCTTCTAACAGTGAGAGAAGGAAAGCAGTCCCTGTGCAATTTGTTACACATCTCATATGTCTCTGACTGTTAGCTGTACAGATATTTAGAGGGAGTATTTAGCCAATCCAGTGCACAGCCTCTGGAGTACAGGCTTCTGCTTTGGTCCATGCTTGGTTGAACCTTTACAGCAGCTTTATGGTTTTTTGACACAGCATTTCAGGAGAGGCTTTGATTCTGGAGGATGCCAACTGCGCCGAGTGGGGCTAAGATGATTAATCAAATTATTTGAAAGGTGTTTGCCAGAACTGGGAAGTGACCAGTCTCTGTCCTAATCTCCGGATTGAGATGTCAAGCCGGCCTCCAGCTCAGAGCACTGAGCTGCCAGGAGGCTGAGGGTGGACAGAAATCTCCGGCAGTGAACAGCCTGGCGTGGCTGCCCGCCGTGGGGAGGGATGCTGGCCGTGGGGGGCCGTAGGGTGGTGCTACGAGGTGGGCTGGGTGAGGCTGGGGGGGCTTTACACATCAGGAAGCAGCTGCTATGGAGCAGGAATAAGGTGATGGTTGTGTCTCGAGCTGCCTTCCTCCCACCGGGCTGCGGGGAGGGAGGGGGAATGGCTGGGATGTGCTGTGCTCCTGCAGCTCCCAGCTGGCCATGGGGGGTGGGCTCCTCTGCTCCCACCCTGATTTTAGGTCTTTGCTGAGCAGGATGGAGGGACAAGTGGCCTGGTATGGAAGAGACACAAGCACAGAGTCGTTTTGAACTTGGTGCCAGTGTCAGGTGCTTAGAGGAGCTTGGGCTTTGGTTGAAGTCTTGCAGGGTATGGCTTAGGGTGGACGGCGTGGGACCACGCTGAGGAGGCTGGCAGAGGGCTCCGCGAGAAGAGAAACACAGTGGGGAGGAGGGACTCAGCTCTGACGATGCGCTTTTCTCTTAGGGGACCAGATGAGTCTGTTGCCCATCTGCTTTTGCTTTCAGTAAGTGTTTGGATTTATCCACAGCTAAAGATGAAGCCACAGCACCTGAGAAGGAGAAGGCACGTGCTGTGGCAGCACAGCACGGTGCAGCCAGGGCTGGGTTGAACACTGTGGGGTTAAGAGGGAAGCCACCTGTGTGGGGATGAGGGACGCGCTGCTACCCTCCTTCCCCTGCCTGCCCAGGGGCTTGCAGGCAGACGGGCTTTCCCCAGAGCCAGGGCAAGCACTTGGCACTGCTGCGTAGGTAATTACAGGTCTCCACTCTTGCATCTCTCCGGCTGGTGGCCAGTGTCCGTCCTTCCATGTGAGCCCCAAAGTGTGCTGGGTTCCCCTTTGCACCGTGAGCTGACAGCGCTTGGGCCGTTTCATGGACCGATGACCTGAGCATCCTCGCTGTCTGCCCTCCCTGGCATGCGCGACGCCACTTTCCCGTCCACCGCTCAGTCCTTCCTCGGCAAACACCTCTTGCTGTCTCTCTACTTCTCTTCCAGCCCTGAACCAGCGGGCACTCGCCCTCGGCCGGAGCAGCGCTGGGGCCGCGCGTTTGCAGGGTCCCCGCTCGCCATCTGCGCGGCGCTGGCAGACATGGGCTCCCGGCCAGGCCACGGTGGGCCGGCAGCCCCCAGCCGCGCCGTCACGTGTGGCCATCAGCTGATGGGGAGGATGACTCAGCCGGCAGCTGTCGGGCCCCTAAAATAATGACAAAAACAATTAGCAGTCCAAGCAGTAGCCTCTCCTTAATTATCTCCTCCGAGTTTAATTAACTAGCTAAATTATCAGCAGTAATGTAGGCATTAATTATGTCAAATTACAGTGTAAAAATCACAAAGTGTGGAAAATGTCAATTCAGCTGTGCTCACCTGCCGGGCTGAGACAGCGCCGGTGACAGGGGCTCAGCCCGGCACGGGGAAGGGGCTGCTCGCCCTCCCCGGGGGGTGGGACCCCACCACGGCACCCTCGGTGGGACCGGGGGGACACAGATGCCGGCGGGAGCCGGTGGCATGGTTTTGGTTGGGAGCCATTGGGGACTGCCTGGATGGGCACAGGAACGGGGAGACAGGAGCATTTTGGCTCTGGCAGAGGGAGGGGAAGGAGCGTGGCTCCCCAAACCAGATGGCTTGGATGCTGAATTATTAAATTATGAATATTAATACAAATCAGACACGGAAGAGGTAATAATTTTGCTGCCCTACAGAAATAATTAACATAATTTTGATAAATTACATGATAAGAGAATCTCAAAATTGAGGTAGATTTATCTTAATTAATATCTTGGACTTGCTCCGAAAGGTAAATTGTTCCACTGGGAACTGAGGAAGGCTGAAGAAGGGGCCCCTGGCTCCGTGAGCCAGACCCTTCCTGGGGTTAGCACCTGGGGGCATGGGGCAGCCCCTCTAGGATGCTCCCCAGCCCTGGCTCAGCTGCACAGCGGGGGGCGGTGCCGGGGTTATTCCCACCCCCACGGGGACACCAAGTGACTTATTTCAGGTTGCCTGGGTCAGTCGGAGAGCAGAGGTTTGAGCTGGCATCTCCAAACTCCCGTGTACCCAGGGCAGCCCTCCCCTGGGCTCTGGCGGGCATTTTGCCGTGCCTCCATGGAGGCAGGGCTGGGCGTGCGCCGAGGTCCAAGCCCATGGAATAAGTGTTTTCACCAGAAACTGCTGCCCAAGTTCCCCTTGACTTCGCTTCGAGTGCCTCTGCTCGGGCACGCGTGCATCACGACACGCGTGCCTGTTGTATTCATCCATCTGTGCTCACGCACGTAAGGGCGGTTGGTGATTCTTGATTTCACAATTCACGCAATAATGTGGGCGTCTTCCCTTCTCCATGTCTGGCCAAGGGCTGTGCATGTGAGTAAGACCCCATATGCCTTCTGTGCACACACATGCATGGTTTTTGTCCTTCCCAGGGTATCCTCAACACCCACATCCACATGCTGGAGGTGAACACCCTGCAGGGGCAGGCGAATGGTCCCCCCCAGGGCCTGTGGAGCAGTGTCCAAGCTGCACATCTCCAACACCACCGCTCCAAGGGACCGGGGCAGGGCTGCATCCCAAGCGGACGGAGGCACACAGGCAGGTACAGTGTGTTTTCTGCTGGTGGAACCACCAAGTGCTGCACATGGCTGAACCGAAGTCAGTGGGGACATCCCAGGGTGGATGTTAGCCGGGAAGGGGATGTCCAGGTATTGAGTGATTTGCTTCACCACCCATCATCATGGTGTTGGGCTGCTTTGCTGCTGTACCACATTGTTTTCCTTCAGCCTGTGTGACTCCAGAGAAGCCCATGTTGCTCTCCAAGCGTGCGTGCAATGAACGGGCAGGGCCCTTCCCCTTTGCCGAGCCATGGTTATTGCCAAGGACTTTGTCTTGGTGCTGCTGATTTTGCTTTACTATGACATTTTTGCAATACCAGTTCAAGCAATCTAGGAGAAGATGTTATCTGCATGTTAATGGTGTCCATTTAAGTGTCCAGAGCTGTAGCTCCACTGCAGTTATATCTGTAGCCTAGTTACGTTTCGAGTATGTGTCTGCCGAAACAGCTTATAGCTCAGTTACTTGATATATTTCTGACACGGGTGAGCGGGAGGAGTGCGAGGAGCAGCCAGGAGAGGCTGTTCTCAGGAGGCTTCGGGCTTGGTCTCGAGCTCGAGAGGTTTTTAGATTCACATCCATGCGTTTGCCAGCTTAATTGGCAAAAGCTTTAATTTTTCAGAAGGGTTAGAAATCTTGTTGATCTGTTCCCACTGGCAGTATTTAAAGCCTCAAACACTTTCCTTTTTTAAAGAGCTGTACAAATGTTAACTAATACAGCCCCAGTTAAGCATAATTTCTAGATGGGGAAACAGAGTCACCTGCCACACTGGTCCCTTAGCCTCGACAGGGGAGTTGCTGGGTCCATGTCCTGTGGTTCATCCAGAAGGCACTGTCATCTCTTCTGAGCCTTCCCCACTCTGCCTGATTCCCCGGCCTTGTCACTGTAAAACTGAGCTGTATTTCGTGTTTTTTGGCTGGGCAGAAAATAATGGGAAGAAAAAACCCAAAGCCACGGACTGCTGTGACAGCAAGGCACAGGCTGGAAGCAGTGACTTGTCGTGATGTGGCAGCGTTGGTGCATCCAGGTGAGACAGAGATGGTGCCTGGGATAATCAGCGATATTCCTGGGCGCACGAGGAGCAGTAGGGACCAGTACTGGGAATGCCATTAATGGAAGATACACAACTGGAGAGCTTCTGCCTTACTGGGAGCTTTTAAATACGGACCAAGAATGCTGCAGCTGTAGGTTAAGTTTCTCTAAGGAGCGTTAATGCTGTTATGGAGCATGTGGGCCAGCACGCACCACGGTCACCCTGACACCTCCTCTGCTCCCCACTCGGCTTGCAGGGGGGCAGAAGAGAGGTTTACCTTGAGGTCCCCTCTTGTGTGGACCCCATCCGACGGCCCCCATGGCTGGAGCTGTCGGGAGCCCCAGCAGCAAAGAGGGATGTGAAGTCACGTGTCTGGATGGTGCTGGAAATCCTGTTAAAACACGGGCACCCCGCTGAGGGGTATCAAAGGTGGCTCCATGCCACCTGCCACCTCGGCTGGGTCCTGCCGGGGCTTGTCCAGGTTCACTGGCCACTGGCCACTCACCGCAGCCGGATGAGCAGCCCTTCCTGACACACATACTGATGGGTGCCCAGCTCCCGTGGCAGGACGGGTGCACCTTTGGGCTTGTAAATACATATATCTATATGTTTTCCTTGCAACAGCGAGTTAGAGCCCAGGCTCTGGTGTTGCAGGAATACCCCGTGTGCATCGCACTGCACAGCCCCGGGAGTGATTTTCGGCCAGCGAGCCTCACGCTGGGTGTAGATATATGCATGCACACACGCACGGCATGGAGGGATGGATGGGCACCAACGCCTGCTGCATCCAACAATTCAAGACCAGCCTTAACCCCTTCACTGCTGCAGAAGGCATGTTCTGGGGCTCGGTCCTGTCAGGAGGAGGGGACACAATGCCAGTGGCACTTTGATGGAGCCGTTGAGATGGGAAGGATGTGGCTGGCTCTGGGGGGACCAAATTGTTCAGCTGTGCCTGGAGGTGGGGGGTAGAGAAAGGAAACTGAAGCCCAGTGTAATGTAGGGCACAGAGGAGGGATTTTAGGAGTTCTGGGTAGAAGGAGGGCTGGATGGAGAGTGGGGCTGACAGGACCCCCCCCCTTCAGGCAGCAAACCCCGAGCTGTAGGAGGAGAGTGTGGAAAGTGGGGGAAACTGAGGCAGGGAAATAGATGGACACATATGGAGGAGGGCAGCTGTTGGTGTGACCTCCCTGCTTCTGCAGAGCGAGAACGAGGTGTGGGAGTGAAGGAAAATTGCATGGGGTGAAGGAAGCCAAGCTGAGCCAGCGGGAGAGCACAGGAGCCACCCCTACATGTGCACAGACGTGGGTGCGAGCAAGGCATTCGCACCTGGGAGAACACATCCATGATGCGAAGCTGGTGGAAACCTCATCCTTCCTCTCCTCTCGCAACCTCCCCTCTGCTGGGGCTGAAGGTGGGGAGACTGGCTCTGCTTCTGCCTTTTGTGGTTGCTGTCTCCACTTTGTTTCAGGTTTCTCCTCTGTTGGGACTTTGGGCCTTCCCGTTCCCCAGGAATGATGTAATTACTTCACAACATGCTGCAGGAATAGTCGGGGAGATGGCTACAGCTAGCACAACAATGGTGACAAGTAAAACATTAATTTCTGGAGTTCTTTTAATTAATTCATCAGGAATCGTGCTGTGCGGGATGATTACGTTAAAGTGTTTAATTACAAATTTATATGTAATGATGCACTTTAATTACTTTGGACTGGTACAATATTATTGGGCCCTTTTCCCAAGATTCCTGGCACTGGGTTTGGGCTGCACATAAGCAGTGCCATGGATGCTTGTGCCTCTAAATTATTTACATGGCATGGGAGAAATCCAGTCCTGATTGATGAGAGCGAATTCTCCCCTTAGCTGAACGGGAGCAAGGGCCGTGGGGAATCCGGAGAAGGAAGGTCAGCACGGCGTGTGTGTGTCAGGCAGAACATCACGGCATATTTTGTTGGAAGAATCGAGGTTAATCTGGTGGAAACTGAAGTGATAGAGAGCCAGGCACGATAAATATTTATCAAAGGGACCGGTGTCAGGATTCTAGTTCACCGTTGCAGATACATCCCGGATGGATCTCACGAAGCAGCATGAGATGCTGCTGCAAACAGCCCTCGCCAAGCACGTAGGGTGGTTTTCTCCAGCTCCGCTCCTTTTGCTCATCCCCCTTCCTTTTGTCTTGCCTGTCTTTGTGTACACGTGTGTGTGTGTGTGTGCATGCACGTTCATTTTCTTTCCCTTTAGGCTCCCATTCTCCCCTCATCCCGTCTCTATTTGCCTCCGTGCACGGGGAGCATCTGTCATTCTTCTTTCTCCTTTGTCAGCATCCTCCCAGGCTAGACGGACCCCAGAGGGTCTGCCATGCTGTTATAAAGGCCTGCGAGCTAAAGTGCTTCAAGTTAAGTTTGAGGTCGTCCTGTCTTTAAGCTACTCTACATGCAAAATAACCAGTTATGTAGTGCAGATCTGTATATATATTTTTTATATATATATATATATATATGTATATATCTGTGCTGGATAGAGTAATCTGCAGGGCAGGTACTGCCTTGCTGTCACGGGTTCGCAGCGTCTGACACACGGGGGTCTGGCAAAACCTGTTTTGTTTTGCTTGAGTTTGGAGAACAGGACCAGGAAAGGAAGAAATCAGACGATTTCCTCTTCAAGAGAGAGGGAAATAGAAATCGGCTCTGAGTACGTTACGCTGACAGATGCCGGCAGATGCACTGGTGAGGTTGGGTGTAGTGTTGCTGACACTTGCCTTGTAGTGGGTTTGTGTCAGTATAATTGCAACCAGAATTTGCTGGCAAATAGCAGCAAATGGACCCCGTGAGATGCTCTGCCCCACTGCAGCCGGGACTTTGCCTGCTTATTTCTTGTGCAGTTGCACAGCCGATGCACTGCTTTGTCTAGGACTGCAGGGTCCCGAGGTCCAAGCCAATTAGTTGTGTTACTTGGCTTTGAACACACAAAGAAAACTCACTTGCAGTAGCTGATGTCACACTGTCTCTTTGTGTGGGTGCAAGTTGCTTTTGTTGGCGAGATGATTTCTGGTGAACCTGGCTAGGAAGAGATGGGATTTTTCCTGGGAGATGGCAGAAGTGCCAGGGCAGAGGCAGGCGATGGTTGCCCTTATGGCCAGCACTGTTGCCTGCTCTCAGGAGCACCAGAGCTCAGCGGATGCTTTGCTGCAGTTGAATTGAGCTTCAAACCTCTGTGGTAGGCACTGCAGCCATTTAATCTCCTCCGTACAGACTGACCAAGTTTCAGAACTTTGCCTCACTGCTGGGCCCCAGCAGGTTGGTAGATGGGAGCAACTTCAGTAGTTTCATCTCCTGGGGGTGTCAGCAGTGGGAAACTGTGTTGACTTTGCCTTCGTTCATTTTTCTCAGAGCTTTGCAAGTCTTTACTGATTCGTAGCTATTTTTTTTCATCTCCTCATCTGGTCTTCGTCTCTCCTGCCTCTTCCCAACTTGTATTGACCCCTCTTGAGCTGCTCTGCCATCTCAAAGCCATATTTCACCATAGCAATCCTGTAAAGGGAGTTTGTTCTCCCTTACTGGGTCAGCTATAGGGGAGCCCTAAAGGTGTCAGGGCTGTTACAAGAGGCGGTGTAGCTCCTTTGCCGCTGGCAGGGATGGCAGAGGGGTTCGGATGCCCTCCTGGCAGAGCAGGCAGCGCCTGGTCTGGCTGACCCAGACCTGCAGCACAGGGAGGCTGTGATGGCATCAGTGCATCCTTTCCTAATATTAATTATGGATCCAGTTTGCAGTCCAAGCCTTTCTCTGAGCTCCTGGCACTCACCACTCAGTGAAGATGGAAAGGGCCATGATGACTGTATCCTCCAAGAAGATGTACGCAGGGCACGTGGGATAAACCCTTGCAGCGTGGGGTGCCCACCTTGGGCAAGCAGGAGGCTAACAACGGCTGAGCGAGAGAGGTCCTGGTGAAGCGAGGCCATTCACACGGGCTCCATGTGGGTAAGCAAGTTGGAAAGAGTCCCACAGGGAGCCAAAATGTGCATCGCCCTGCTGGGTCACGACAGGTGCTGTTCCTGATGACGCTATGGCTGAGGCAAGGGGGGAACCCCCTTTTTTCCCATGGGAAGGCAGGGCGTTTGCAAGCCCAGCTCATTCTAGAAAATTTTGTCTCCTGTATGTCCCCTCCTGTGACGGTCAGGCTTTGCCAAGGCCATCCCAGCAGATGGAAATGGTCCCTTGCTGCACATGGAGGGAAGAGAAGCATTTCTCCCCCACAGGCTTCACCTGCCCCTTTCCTTTGCACCCTTGTTTGTGAGATGCGACAGTGTTTTGGCAGGGAGCTGGAAGCACCGGGCGTCTCAGTTCGGGTGTTTCCAAACCAGTGCTGGTCCCAGCAATCAGCGTTGCACGTGCTGTGTTGTGCCAGCCTTGTCCCGGCCGTGTTCAGAGGGAAGGGTTTTGCAAGCGATGGCAGGAGCAGGGCTTTCCTGGAGGGTGGGTGGGAGACAGGGACTGCGATCAGGGTGCAGGCAAAATATGTGAGCATCATGAAGAGCAAACCAAACGGATCCGTGTTCATCCTGAAATCCTGGAGTGGAACATACCCTACACGTGTTTGTAGTAGCATTGACTCTGTGTGCTGGAGGTTGTCAGACTGCCATGCAGGCTTCAGATGTCCTTTTTTCTTTTTTTCTTTTTTTTACCTTGACGTTAGTCCAGACATCCAGAAATGGTTTTAGTGCTTGTACTTACTGTGGGAGGAGGAGATGGGGTGCTGCACACATACCCCCTCTCCCAGGTGCGCCGTGCCGGTCAGGGGCACAGGGCAGTCCCCCCCGAGCAGAAAGACTCATTCTGCTGAAAATAATTCCCATTTGTGGCTTTTCCCCTGCCTGCGTTGAGCTGGTTCAGGTGCTGGAAGCAGAGGCTGCTGCCTTGCAGCCATGCGTTGGAGGCCCTGCACGTTGTGCTGGGGAGGGCTCCCTGGGGTGCCCAGTGCCACCTCCCCAGCGCCTGGTGCCAGAGGGGCTGCGGGGCTCCTGGGGGGCTACGGAGGTGATGCCTGAGCAGTTTTAACGCAGCTGAGGGTTGCCGAAGGCTCCCCTTTGCCTGGGGTCATGCTCCCATCAGTAAATCTCCCTTACGCCCAGCTCTTTCTCTGACCCCCATCCCCAGCGGCCTTGCGGCACCTCGGCCGTGCCGAGCGTGGCTGGCAGCGTCCGTCACCCGGGCTGCCAGCGCGGGGAGCGGCTCCGGGGGCAGCAGGCCTGCCAGGGCCAGATGGTGTTTGCGAGCGGCGCCAGGTCCCAGCTGAGCGCTGCCCGGCGAGACACGGGCAGGAGCTGCCGCTGCAGCCGGCGCTGCCAAACCCGCGGCATATGCTGCGCTCTGCCCTGCACCTGCCCGTGGGCAGCCGCCGCTCGCGTGGCGCCGGCGTGGAGGAAGGAGCAGAAGCAGCAGCCCCATCTGGAAGGAATTTAGCGGATAAACAAGGGCGGCGAAACCCGAAAATGAAACAAAAATCGAAAAAAAAAAAAAAGAAGATGGCGCAGGGGGAGACGCAGCCGCCCCGGTAAGGCCGTGGGGTGTGTCGGGCGAGGGCTGAGCAGCACCCAGGGGTGGCGGTGCGTGGGCACAGGATGGCCGGGACATGTCCCCTTTGCATGGGGACCACCATTTGCACCCTCTCCCTGTGCACAGCCCAGGGCCAGCTGCCCTGCCACGTCCCCACCAGCCCCAGAAAAAGGTGCTGGGAAACTGCTGGGGGATGTTTAACTTCTCCTCAGGAGCAAACCTCAAATGATCGTGAGCAAAATTGATGGAAGAATATACTTTCTGCCTACTTTGAATTTACTTTGGTAAACTGTATGCGCTCGGGTCTATAATTTATTGAAAGGAACCAGACTGGAAACCAGCTTCATACTGTGAGTAATTTCTAGCATCGCTGTAATCTGTCACCAGGAGACAGGGCACTTTGTTTCTCTGAGAAATTATTTTTATAGTTGGCTTAGTAACAACAACAATTATTATTATTAATATTAATAACTACTTGTGTAAGGCCTTTCATGCGCAGTTTAGAAAGCGTTTTGCACATGGGTCAATAGGTGTTATCTGCATCACATGGGAAGGGAAACTGAGGCACGGATTTGGCCACTGCCTTGCTGGCTTACCCCGGCGTGCAGCATCCTTTCTTCTCAGAACACAACTTGTACCACTGGATGCTGCCACCCTTCATGTATTTCTGAAATATTTGAGGTTTTAGTAGTGATGAAGGAGCGGGTCAGAAAGTTATTGTCTTTAAAATTCAGGTCTACTTGTGTTCAAAAAGTTATTAAGCAAACTCCAGAAAGAAATAGCCCTTGCCATGCCATGGTGGCTAGAGCTGAAGTGCAGGTTGTCCCCTGCGTGCTCCAGCTCATCCCCCGGGAGAGCACAGAAACAAGCACAACATCTCAGCTAGGAAATAGTGACTCAAACACTTCCTGCACTTCATTTTAGTGTAAGGGAGGTAGAAAATTTTAGAAGCCTTTGATTTCCCACGGACTGGCTCCCTGGTGTCTGGCCGGTGGCCGCTGAGGCCCCAACACCACCATCTTGAGCAAAGATCGTCTCGCATCTGCCTGGATGCCTGGAAGCAGGACCCATCCTCAACGGCCGTGATACCAGGACTGAGATCCGCGGGACACCTGTCCTTAACTCTGCGCTGCCAAGCTGAGCTTGGCTTGTTAAATAATGCAGTGCCACTTCACAGGGATCTCCCCAGTCTCCCTTTCCAGAGTGGACAAATGATGTTTCTGGGTAGAGAGCAGCAAAGACCTGCTGCTGAAAACACAGGGGACACCGGGGATGGGGGGAGACCCCCAGCCCGGCTGCTGGGGAGGACAGACGAGGATGGGACATCTCAACGTCACCCTCTCTCATCCCCTCCGCTGTTTAGGCCACAGGCAAACTAAACGTGGTTGTTCTGGACACGCGTGAATTTATTGTAATTTGGAGAGTGAAACTACTCCAGGTGGAAATTGCATTCTTCTGTGGAGGTGGTGTGAAGTTTCTATCCATACATCCTTCAAGATGTTATCTGTAATGGTTGAGCTCTTCGGCTGAACTTTTATCCCTGTCTCTTTTCACTTTTTGCTTTATAGCAAGAATAATAATATTTAACCTTTATGGAGCATTTTGCTTCTTCAAAGTCCATTTTTAGGTATTAACTGATGAAGCCTTGGGTCGCTCCCATGAGGTGGAGGGGCACAGCAGCATTATCTGCATTTGCAGGTGGAACATTGAAGGCAGGAGAGGAGGTAGGGCAGGATCAGGAGTGGAGCCTGGGCTTCCTGCCCAGCCCCAGGCAGCAGCCCTCAGTGCCTCGCTGTGGCCCTGCCTCTGGGTTTGCTTGCAAAATGTTCACCTCCAGTAAGAAAAGTGGGTAAATAAAAAGAAAAATAATTTTTTTCCAGGCATTAGGAATTTTAATACTTTTTTGGCATTTTTTTTCTTTATTTCTTTAATGCAATGAAAAATGTTCGGAGCAGAGCCATGTGCCTTAATCCTGTACAGGAGTAATATAATCTGCATTTGTTCAGAGCCATTCAACCTGAATCATCCCTGAGCGCTGAAGCTGCCGTCCAAGCAATGCACAGCAGTAAATCCACCCACCACCTCAGCGTGGGCACCTCCAGCTAAAACACAGCAAGCCAGCCCAGGCGCAGATGGGGCAGGGCAAGGGCACGCGTTCTTTACCCAGGAGTGCATCGAACCAAAGGTTTTTCAGAAGGTAGACACCCATTTCTGCTCAACTTGCTGTGACGAAGTCAGATGTGTGGGATTTCCTCTGCAGGTACACGAACCCCAGAGAGGTTGTGCCTGTGCTGTCCGGCCATCCAGGGTTTCTGGACATGGGCAGTTCCAGCAGGGTCATGCAACAGCTGCGCAGGTCTGAAACATTCCCCTTTTCCACGTGGAAAAAAATGTGCAGGAAGGTGTGTTGGAAGAGACACGGCACGTGGCGGTGGTAGTTAATTACCCGGTGTCCCGGTGGGACTGAGCTGTCACCGTCACTGTTAACATCGGAGAGGCAGATCCACGGGGAGGGCAGCGCCGCAGCCCCGCTCACACGCAACACCAGGCATTGGATGGGAAAGCAAAACGCTTATGCTGCCGGACCCATCATCTCTGCCTGCAGAAGTGAGGGAGGAGGCCAGGCAGCAGCTCAGGGAAACCCGGGGCACACATAACATTTTTTTTCTCCCAGTTTTCTCCCATTTCCCAGGACTTCGGAGGTTTCACTCCATCTCTGGGTGAGGAAGCCAAGAGATGGCACTGTGGTGTTTCTGGAGGAGCCCAGCCCTGCTGCAGGGCACGCACGGGGTGCCCGACTGCTGGAAAAGTCGCACTTTGGGGAAGTTTCTCCCCGTGCACAGGCAGAGGCAAAGTCTCCCCGTGGCCCTTCCTCCACGCTGAGGTGCTGCTGCTTTGGCCCAAAGCACGATGCAAAGTGGATACGTTTGTACACAACCTCAGGACATATTATCTGTTAACAGGAAAAGGGATACAAAACCATCCTGCAAACAGGGCGAGTGTTAGAAAAGCTGAAATTCCCATCGAGAACATTTTTCTCCCTGCATTGTCTGTGGCAGGCGTGGGCAGATCACACACCCTCAGCGCTGTGCCGGTGCCCAGCTGAGGAGATCAGTTGTGGGGAGCTGATTATTTTGGCAGGAGGCACAGGGTCCTTGGGAGCACAGCTGGGTCAGCCAGTGGCCCTCATCTGGAGTTTAACTTTAGACCCAGGGGCTCCTGCTGTTCGGGACCAGCAGAGCAGAGTTGAGGGATGGGGTGATGCTGGGGTTGGTTCCTGGCAGTAAAACCCTGCCTGTTCTTTTCATCAAGCCTCCCCTGTGCATGAGTGCCCTTCATTTTACACGTCCTGCAGGTTTGTGCTTGCTGCTCTAATAGCAGAGACACGTTCACAGCTCCAGCCATAGGTATGTGCCTCGTAGCAGGGTTGGGCAGGTGGTTTGGGGTGAATTATCCCCACTGTTCAAAACGTGCCTCTTTTCCAAGCTGAGTCTCTAACTCCTTTCCAGTCCAGTATCACAAAGCCCTGTGGAGCCATTCCCCAGTGCTCCCAGTCCTAACTGGTGAGTATCACTGTCAAATGATGTGGTGGGCTCCCTTGTTTCCAGCTCCTTAACAAGCTTGCGTGCCCTGAGATCTCTTCTCCCTCCTGTATTGGTATCACATCCTTCATCCAACAGCAAATATCTGTGACGGGGTTGGGGAAGGCTGGGCTCCAAACCCAGCGTCAGGAGCTGCTCTTACCTGGTAGATACATCTGAACAGGCTTAGCTGTCGAGGTAGAAACTCAAAGACGTGGCCTGATTTTCTTGCCTTAAGCCCCAAGACTTTTTCTAGCAAGTGGGGCCAGGAGTGAGTGCACACCACAGCTCCGCACCCCGCGGTGCTGCCTCTCCGCCTCGCCTTCCTACAATTTGCTCTTTTTCCTCCCCCCCGCCTTCTAAAAACCCTCTCAAGGTCCAATCCAGCAGAGCTATGCCGCATTTGACACCAGGTCCTGAGCATCCCCGTCTCCCATGGAGCCCCTGTGCACCCTCCAAGGACGTGCTCAGCATCACCTCTGCGCCCAGCCACCCCAGCACACAGTGGGCTTGACCCCGCTGCCATCCGGTGCCGCCTTTCAAATCACTGAAGTCAAATTAGGGTAAGTGTTTATATTAGGCTGACCTACGCCTTGTCGATCTTTACATCATTCAAAGGCAATTTAGCCTATTCATTCATAACAAGAGGCTATCGATTGAATAATCTCTGTTATTAGCGTTTGGGTAGAACTTGCTCTTTGTTTTATTTTATTATTGTTTTTGTTGGCTAGCTTAAACCTGCTTCTGTTTTGCCCTGCTGTAACTGCCACTGCAATTACAGTAAAGGGTATGAGCAGATACTTGATTAAGCTTTGCAGAGATCGTTACAAAGCAAGGCCTCTTTCCGAATGCACGTGTTTCAGAAGAAATAGCAGAAAGCAGCGTGCACGTGTGAATTCCTGGAATCTGCAAGCACAATTTATCCTTGCAGGTCAATAGCTCATATTGTCTGCTCTGCCAAATTGTTCAAACATATATAATGCTCTCAAAACATTGCTTAATTAGATTCTAGAGAACATTGACACACAAACAAAAGATATTAATATCAAGGATTTCAGCATCAAATGTAGTTTACACAGATCAAAGAACGTTTTTGGTGCAAAGAGGTTATGAATGTGACAGGTTGTTACTCCACAAGTGAAGAATATGACAAGAGGGGGAAGCAGTGATCAGAGAGCGGAGCACAAAGAGGAATGAGTACAGACTCGTGAGGGACGCGGGGAAGATAAAGCTGCAGAAACAGAGAAAATAGGAAGATTACTGGAGAGGCAGGGAACACACCTTACAGAAAACAGTCACAGACTTTGTGGCAATACGCCCTGAAATGGACACGGAGCTTTTGGGGGGTATAGGGTAGTGAATCGCTGCTGTAGGGTAGGATGAGACTCACCCTCTTTCATAGGGATGGCATATTAAGAGCAAGATCCCAAACTTGAATATGTGTTTGTAGGCAAAATCTTCCTTGAAATTAATGGCTAAGGTTTGAATGGAGACTTGGTCCTTAGGTGGGGGCCTTTTGCTGCTTAGCCATTTGATGTGATCTGTGCTGCTTAAAATTGGGATGAGGCAGTGAAGAGGTGAAGGAAGGGATGTGGAGATGAGCTGGAAGAGTCGTGATGACAGGTCTAAGTCAGAGGTGGGTTGTCAGAAGATGTGCAGTCCTAGCCAGGCCTCAGATCTTGGAGGGTAATGAGATGGGAAAGGAGACAAATATAGCGAACAATTTTCTGTTCCAAGCTTCACAATAGCTACTGAGAACAAGTGACATATCTGCATATGCCCAGTGTGGAGGAGATTGATGGTCTGCTTGGGATGTGGATGTCCTGTCCCCATCACCTTGGAATAGCTACAGGGTCTGGGAGCAGCTTTGTGGAGCCTCAGTGATCCTGGGAGAAGCAGGACTGCCCCGAACTTGCAGCCTGAGTTGGGAAAATTTTCTGTCTGGTCAACAGGATTTTAAATCAGCTCATCCACAGCACCTGGAACAGAAAATTACTCTGCAGTGGCTACCTGGAAGAGAAGCAAGGAGATGGAAAGAAAACATGGGAAATGGATGTGAGGGAAGGCACAGAGTAGCAGGCCAGGAAAACAAGCAAACAGCTAAAAGAGCAAGCCAAGGGGAAGTCAATAAAATTGACTTAAAATACATATGAATGAAAAAAAATTAATAAGGCAAAGCTGTATTTAATGTCAATATTGTTGTAGTAGTCTGAGAAATCATGAATAAATAAAAGCAGATGGTGGATTGACCATACAACGCCAAGACAGGCACTTGTGAAGAATATTTTCTTCTCAAGGCACACAGACTCATACGCGTGTTTCTCGTTTGCTTTAATGGGAGTAATGTTTGCAAACTCCTGCGTATTGAGAAACAGGTAAACCTCAGTGGTTAAGGCTTGTTTTGACACAATTATTTCCTTATTCTCCTGGAAAGTATTAACTTGTTTCAAAAGTGTTCCACCTGCATATTAGACTGTATATCACAGTGACCTGCCAAATCCACTGTAAATTATTCAAAAATATGCTGCTAAATCAAGGACTAGTGGTTTAAAGTGTGGGTAATTTGCAGCACTATTGAAAAGTAGTCTCTCCCTTCAACTTTTCCCAACAAGCACTAAAAGCAAACTGTGCCTGTCGTGGCTGACAAGGGAAGGATTACCCTCATCCAAATGCCGGCCAGGCTGCTGGGACCTGCACCTTGGTCCTGAGAGATGCTGAGTCCTCTCAGAGCCAACCATGTTGAAGAAGCTCAGCTCCTTGCTCAGCTTTGCAGCTATTCATTTTTCTACGTGGATAATGCATCATAATATCCCATTTAAAAAATGCAGAAGAGAGGAAACTGCATCACAATGAGTTACATATTCCTGGCACAGAGGGCTTGCTGTTAGGCTCTATTCCAAAAGATCGTTTAAGCATGCACTTTCTGAAAAATCTTGTTTTTATCAGGCTCTGTCATTAGGTAGGTCCTTAGTTCTACTGCAGTTGCAGAGATCAAGCAATTTGTCTGTCTGCCTATCATTAGTTCTCATTGCCGTGGTGTGTAGCCTTCAGAGACTGCAATAGCATCGTTAGCGTCCCCATGAAAGTGCATTATTTGTCCTAAAAAAATGTAACTCCTATTATTAAAATCAAAGTGAGAGCAGTAAATAAGTGACAAGGTACAAAATTGTCAGAGTATGTTCAATTACGTGCCACTTTAATCTCAACTTTAGCTCTCCTCTTCAACAGGAAAAACAATTTTTGAGTTTCTTCTCAGAGAGCTGAAGGTACAGTTGTGCCAAAGCCTGGTGTGGGTGATGTATTGCACCATCGCTTCAGAGGGGTAATTGGAAAAGGGTGCAGAGGCAGAGCCATGAGAAGAGCAGAGAGGTGTCCCTGTTGCATGGGGTTGCTCAGTTCACGGTCACTTTGGGCCACCGAGCAGGAGTGGTGCAAGCTGGAGGGGGCTGGTGCATGGCTCAGGAGCAGGGCTGCTTCAAGAGCATGCTCTTGCTGTCTGCTTGTACCTTACTGACCACGTTTCTCTGTGCCTTAAGCAATTCATGTTTAGAAAACCTCTGTTGTAGCCTTCAAGATGGATTGCTTTGCATTTTGATCGCTTTCTGAAGCCATGGAGCTGCCAGGAAAATTCCGTCTACTTCAAGTGAGTTGCTGTGGAGCGCCTGTACATGGGATGGCCATCGCGTACTTTGAGAGATGCTGAACTGCCTGCTGATTGTGGTCTGATCCTGTAGACTTGCTCTTTGGTCCCCAAGATGGTGCAGAGAAAGCCAAGAGCCTCTTCATTTATCACTGTCACAGTTTGCATCTTGTTTCAAACCTGGTTTCGTAGATCACAGCCTGGGTGTTCTGCTGTTTGCATAGTGCCTATTACAGTGAGATCCAATTTATGGCTTGTGCTCTTCAAGTGTTTGACAGTTCTGGTTTATCTGCCCCAGGAGTTTTGTTTTTCCCCTGGAAATGATTAGGTCGTTGTGAATTGACATGAGGAGCTATAAGGAGGAATAGGAAAGAAGAACATTAACGGTCTGTACAAAACACAGGAGTCCTATATCAACAGGTATTTCAGAAAGGCGTTTGGGGAGTTATTCTCAGCCCTTGCTAGAGGAAACAACTTGCAAAGCTGTCAGCTTGATTGCCACTGGACTTGAACCCAGCTTATAAAGTCATGTGTGATCCAAGCGTGTACACATGCCCAGGGTAGCCGTGTGGTCTGCTCGGTCTGTGCAAACCTCGACTGCGAGGTCCTGGGTCTGCAGGCTTGTGGGATCAGAGGTGGAGGCTGCCTCTGCCTGTAGTGATGAAACCAAAATTCCCAAAAAGCAGCAGTCAGGTGCAGGACAGACTATGTAATACTGACTCAAAATGCTGCTGAGTGTTGGCTACTCATGGCTGTGAGCACCCTCAGCTGGGCAACATCAGCAGTCTAGGGACAGGAGACCCTTGTGTTAAATCAACAGGGAAGGAGATCCAATCTTCCAGTGAAAAAGAAGGACCAGACCCTTGTGACAAGATGCAGACCCATAACGTGGGCAGGGAATGGCGCTGCCTGCCAGGTAGAGGTGGAAAAGGCTGAGGGGGGATTTGGCTGAGGTTTAGGAAATCCTGAAGGCAGTGGATAAGCTGGATGCAGAACAGTCATTCACCAAATCCTGTAACAGACGAACAAGGGGCATGCAATTGAAAACAGTGAGAGGTTAACTGTGAGTTAGATAAAAGAAAGCACTTCTGGACACGGCAGGTAGTGAACTTTGGGAACTTGCTGCCATGGGAGGAAAAGGGGATTAGACAAACTCATGGAAATAGCTTTATAAATGGCAGCTAAAGTCCCCAGGCAGGATCACCCTCCAGCATCCCTAACAGGACAGCTCAGGGAGCTGGGGAGTGTGAGGGTGATGGGAAGTGGCCCGGGTAGCATGCTCTCCCTAAACACCATGTCCCCCTGTGCCTGTCGGAGACAGCACGCCAGGCTGGACGTGGTGCTGGCTGGAGTCAGCCAGGGCACCCTGTTCAACAAGCTTTCTGGTGTGAGTGTTTCTGCTGCAGTGGCTCGCACAGGGCTGGCACCCTTCCCACACCAGGCGTGCAAAGGCCATCACCCTGCAGCTTATTCTGCATCGAGGGGCGAGTGGCACAGCTGCTGGTGGTGGTGACCCCCCATCCTTGGGCAGGGGGCTCTGCCCCCCCCCGTCGCAGCCCCACTCTGCATCCTTCCCGTGCCATTATGAGCCCCAGCGATGGCAGCTGCCCGAAGAGTACCTTGCTGCTACAACATAAGACGCATGGATCAATTAACTCAGTTACTGGGTTTCGCTTTTGAATCAATTAACTGGAACTGAAATTAACTAAAAATATCCTTTGCTTATTAACAGACCGAACTAATTGCAATAAAAGTTGGGGGAAAAAAAAGAGAAACACAGAGATGCTATTTGTCACAGCAAATCTCTGCCCTCATCTTTATTGCAAATATTCCTCATTTGCTAGGCGGACTAATGACTCCGCAACCTCCAAGTCAGTAGTGTCATCCCACGATGAGGCAGCTGCATTTCCCACCATCCCCAGCACATCCTGGCTCTGTGGGGCTGGGATGGGGCCTGGCTGGGACCCGCTCTCATTTCCACCAGCCCTCCTGCCCTGGCTGCTCCACGGGGCCTGGCAGCATGCAGCTCTCTTTGTCTCGCCTTCCTTCCCTTTGTTTCTGGCTCCAGTTCTTTGTTTGCCTGGTTTTTCCTTTTTTTTTTGTTGTTTGCAGCCATCATTCCTCCACTGACCTTTCCTTTCTCTTTCCTTCTTCATGCATACGCCTGCCCTGTCCCAAGGATTTCCATCCATCCTCCCCAGCCCTTTCTTTCTTCCCATTTCCACCATCCTCTTCCCCTTCCCTCAGTCCCCAGCTCTATCTCACTCCTTCCGTCTTCCCAGCTGCAATTAGAGCTAATCAGATACCTGAGCAGCTCTGCAAAGCTATTAGTGCCTTCCCGCTCATCCCCGGGGGAGGTGAGCAGAGCTGGACAATTAGGCTTTTCCATGCAGTCCCCAGTCTGATAAACACAATAAACAATGCAGGGCAATGGGCACATCTCTGCCGCTGGCAGGACCACGCTGGGCACAGCACGGCGAGCATCCCCGGCCACTCTGGTTATCCCATGGCAGGACCCGGCGCGTGGGATACTCCCCAGGAGCATGCCCAGCTGCCCTGCTCCTGCCCCTGCTCCTGCCCTCACTCCGGATCACCCCGTTTTAGGAGCCTGGGGGGTGATTTTGTTGGGGGGGGCACAGCCTCTCCTGCGGGGCTGGCGCGCGGTGTTTGTTGCAGAGAATTTCCCCTCTCGCTCCGCAGCCCGGCGCACCCCTCCTGCTGCTGGATCTATGAGCTGTGTGTGTGTTTTGTAATTAAGCAGTTAATTGCACTGGAGTTCTTGATTAGCTTTGGGGGATGGTAATGTTCTAACAGGATGAGATGTTGTGTACAGTTCAGAATCATTTACAGAAATTGGAGCTAATTTTGCTGTCTGTGCTTATTACTGCATTAATTTAATTTGGGTTGCTTTTAGCTCATTAACACATCTAATTAATTCGTTGACATCACTATTAAGATGTCTCTTTGAAATTGGCGTCTCCAGATAATCAGGATGGAAGAGGCTGACAGATCAGGCGCGAAGCTGACTGGGAAAATGGGGAAGGAAAAAAAAAAAGGAACGACTAATGAATTTTCCATCAGAATCGCACAGTTTGTCAGAGTTGGTATCAGAGAGGCAGACAGAGCTAGCGAGACAGAGAAAGGCCATGAGAGAGACAGCAATGGTAAAGGGAGACCGGTTCTTTCAAAAATATTATATTTGTTAGGAGAGCAAGCAAGACGCATGAGAGGACAATAAATATTCTTTAGCGAATTGACATCAAGGCTGCATATTTCTTAGTTAATTTTCCCCTCTCCCTGGTTTTCCGTTGTGGCCTTTTGGCTGTTTTAATTTTTTTCTGCACCACAGTTGATTTTATAATACCAGCACTGGGGGCTTTGGTGGACTGATGGGGCTGGGGGCCGCGCGATGCCCCTCCTGCCGCTGCGGGTCCCGCTCTGCTGGGGATGGGGAAAGGCTGCGGGGATGGGAGACCCTCCGTGCCCCACGCTGTGGCGAGCGCAGAGTTCAGGGGATGGATGGACAATTGCAAGCAATTAAATTACCGTCATTTAATGAGTTAGCACATATCAGCAGAGCCTCGGTATCTGGCTGTATGCTGGCCAGGCTGCGTTTGTGAAATAAAACAGCTTAGCTTAAGCCTGCCTTCACAGTGGTTGTAGCTGGTAGGAGAGAGATGTCTTATGGATTTGGAGGGGCAGTTGTGGCTCGCTGGTGTGGGTGGAAAGTCACAGCAAGTCTAGAACACTGCTGGAGCCTGGGAAATCACCTGCATGGGAGCAAATGTGAGCAAACCCAGCAAAATCAGGCTGGCAGCAAAGGAGGCAAATAATGCCTTCCCCCAGGCAAGGGCTGGTGGCCTTGTCCAGGGCACAGACTCACAGCCCAGTTGTGGGTGCAGCCGTGAAGGCGGTGCAGTGTCCTGAGGCCGGGCGGTGGCAGGGCTCGGGGACTGTCCCTTCGCAGGTGTTGGAGGTAGGTAGGCTGCAAGAGAGCAGGGAGAAAAGAGGAGCCAACACTGACTTTGCTCCATGACACAGGTTGATAAGGATGTGGTGTGTGCTTAAAATGACCCAGAAGAGCTGATATTCTGGCTCCGGGACACAAATTTGGAGGGTTGATGTGCAAGGGAAAGGGTTGGGGAGCACAGCTGGCTAAAGGCAAACAAGGGTGGGGGTGTGGAGAGTTTACACAGAGGGCAGAAATATCACAGGCAGAATAAAACCAGAAAGGCAGAGGGGAGTTCTTCTGTGAGAGGTGAGAACTGAGGGAGTCCCAGTGTCAGAAATATTCACTAGAAGACTAGGCAATGCTTGAGAAGCAGATGGGGAAACACTGTGGACACAGACCCTTTCCTCTTTAGCCCCTCCGATGTCCACGTCTGCAAGGTGCTGAGCCTGCAAGCACATCCCTCTGCACACAGACGAACTCTCCAGCCTTTTGGGTTTTCACTGTTCTCATATTATTTCTCCTTTTCCCCCAGATTTGCCTGGTCAGCACAGTGCAGAGCCAGGACACTGGGAGCCTGAGCATGGCCATGCTGCCGTAGCAGGAAGCTCTCCCTTCCTCCAGCTCTGGACACATCTTCCCAAAACCACAGAGGTCCCAGACACGAGCAGAAGAAGAAACACACACAGGTATGTTTTGAGGTTGATTACGGTTTTCTCCCATAGTTAACTCCCCTCCAATTGCAGAAGACCCAGCCTCTTTCTATTCCACATTCCCTGTGACAAGTGGGATAGAAACAGGAGAAAGAGCCCCAAAACCCACTTCACCCATGGTTTTAGCCTTTTTGGATTCACAGAACCCCCAAGTTTTCACGGTGCATGTGCAGACCCCTCCATATACTTAAAATTTGTGCTGACTGACAGCGGACCAGCTTTTCTCAGTTACCTTCCACAACCCCTGACAGGTCCCTCCGGAGTCTGTAGGCAACACACTGAAACCACCAATCTAGTTAACTCAACACACTCCAACCGCGTACTGGATGCACCAGCCAGCATGGCTTGATTCTGGGAGCATTTTCTGTGGAGTTAGTAACATTATCTGGGCTACAAACATAATGTTCCCTTCCCACCATCCCTCTGCCCCTCTCAAGGGAGACGCAATGTGGATGGAGGCAATAGAAGGAGCATTTTCACTGGGAAAAGCTATCCTGCAGAAAAGCTTTTGAAAAATGGCTTCAAACTAATTGATTTTAAAATAAGAAAATCTCAAATTGCAGTAGGAAGGCCGTTGTGGAGAGAGAGGATGATTTTAAAGGGTCTATGCATTGCACCTGATTCCGTGGGGCACCTTGGAGGCTCTGAGGTCAGTGTGCTGCCCCGCTCACTGAATCTGGGCAGGCCAGCCCCACGCCCCTTGCTCCAGGGACATCTCTGTCCTCATCAGATTTGTTGTCTGTCTGCCCTCTCAGACTGGAAAAGCCAAATGGAGAAAGCAATTTCTTCCCCACAGCAATTACAAGCCTTGCTGAGAGTGAGAGGCTGGGGGAGATCGTGGGCAGGAGGGCTGGACCCTGAGAGAGGAGGGTCCAAGATCCCTCCAGGCAGGGTCTAGGTGGTGGTGAGGGATTGCAGAGATGGAATCTCCATCATTACTTTCTTTGCTTCACTCAGACCTCACCTGGGAGAAGCATGTGGTGGTGGATGGAGGTGAAGGAGAGAGAAGACCTTCCCATTACAGAGATAAAGCTAGTTGAGCTTTGTGTTGTGCACCATAGGATGGGTACGGGGAAGCTGTGCACTTTTGCCAGGGTTGTCAGTCTTGGAAACGTGTCATACGTAGGCATCCACCTGGTTTTCAAAGGTTCCAAACCAGACTGGGGCCAAATTATAAAAGGAGAAGACTGGTTTTAAGAGCCTCTTTTCTGGCAGTCTTGGTTTGCCCCACTGCCATCAAGCTGAAATGGCGGGGCTGGTGGCACCACTGGTGCTGTTATCTGTTCGCATTTCCAGGCAGAGCCCAAATCCTCCTTTCAGCCCACCCCAAAGAGAGAAGCACAGTATCATTCTGAACATACAGTCAATCTGAAAAGCCCCAGGAGTGAATTGCATCGGCTTCCTGGGATTCCTTGTCCAACAGCGCTGCTAAAACGGGGCATGTTTGTGGGTCTCTTCTCCTACCTGTGATTTGGGAGGAAAAAAAAACCAAGAGTATCCCCACATCCTCAGTCTAACAAATACACCCAAGCAAATCTTTCTCCCCTGCACCGCAAGGCTCTCCCTGTGAGGAGCGCGGGGCGATTTACTCCAACGCTGAGCTGAAGTTTCCACCTGGGGAAGAGAAGTTTGCTCAAATTTCTATTCAGTTTCATTGAAGGGAAGAATATTAGAAACTCCACTCTTTAGCACTTCATTAAACACTTTAGTTTAATAGCATCCTCCAGGGAATCCCAATCTGGACCACGTGAGCCAGGAGTAAACAGCTGCATCAATTAACCCCATAATCTCGAGGGTGCTATTAGAAGGTGAGATACCCTTAGAAAGTGCATATGCCTGCAATTAGGCTTAAAATACTTACGTGTCAATAGCTTTAGTTATTTGTGCTCTCTGCTATTGATCTTGCTTATGTTTTCCACCTTAAACAGTCTTTCTTACTTCATCAATAAATTAAGTGCTGTTTAGATTTATTCACTTTTTCTATTAAATGGTGCAAACTCCTGAGCTCCTGACCCTGGCCTGGCTCTATCCGAGATGAGGGGCTCCAACCCTCTTTGCTGGCAGCTCCATCTTGCACTTGTTTTAGGAGCTGGGGAAAGCAGCAGTGGGAAGAGAAACGCAGGAGCTACCGGTCTGGATTGACCATCAGCAGAGCTCGTGCAGAGCAGAGGAGGCTTTTGGGCTGAGTTTGCTGGATGTGCCACTTTACATGTTTGGTTTTGCATCCTGAAAATATCTACTGTCCTTTCCATTATTTAAGTTCTTCAAGAGTGTTTGCTTGTTTTCACCAGCTCCCCTTGAAGACCTGTTAGCTCTCTGTAAGGAAATTGCACAATTATTTTAATAGAAAATAATTCTGGAGGTAATTCTTACCTTTTCTTTGGTCATCCTGGCTTTCCTGTGCTATGCTTAATGAATGTTGTGGTGTTTCATGAGGAGCATGAGTGAAAAAAAGGAGAACTTAGGGCATTTAAAAGAACAGTCTTTCAGATATTTTGCGTTGGTTAGTTTGCTGCTCCCCTGGCCATCTGGTGTGTATCAGTGCATGCAAAATTTTATTTTTAACCAGACTTTCCTGACCGAATGGAGCCAGGCAGGCCCTTGTTGTTACAATTAAGCCATGTGCTACTTTCCGTAACTCATTAGCCCTTTAGTTTCTGGATTAATTCAATGTGCAAATAATGTCACAAATTGAATATTAGTAGACTTCTATTGAGGATTAAGCGGCAGTAAAAGCATATTGCTGTGTCTTCATTTTGCTTTGCACGACTGTGGTTTGTCCAGCGTAGCAAGTGGTTAGTTAACTACCCAATAGCTCAACTTCTTCTTTCCCATACTGGTTTTTCACATAATAGCCCAGCTATTAGAAGAGAAGAACAACAACTGTGGATGTAAAAGTGGGGGTACACAGAATGAATCTCCCTGTTAGTACTACACTGTGTCCAAACTAATTTTTTTAAGAGCTTTGCGTGAGGATGGCACCAGCTCTTCTACAGTTGCTCCTGCAAACACCCAGCAGCGCTCAGTCGACAGCAGCCCATGGTTAGCTCACGGGCTGTACTTGCTCCGAGTTAAACACTTCACCTGTGTCATTGCATGGATTTTGCAATGCATTTTATCACCTCTGATTCTCTGCAGATAAAAAATTTGGGTGGGATTGCTTAAACCAGCCCAGGCATCCCTATGGTTGCTACAGAGGTGAAACAGAAAATCAGGCTTTGGAAGGGGTGCAATGTCCCATCCCAGTCCAAGATCTCCATGGGGGTCCCAGAGCCTGCCCCTGATGGTCGAGCTGTGGGTTGGACACTGCAATGCCAACACGAGCCCAAAGCTCTGAACTTCAGACGTATTGGTGGTGTCGAGGTGGGGAGAATGGCTCCATGCCACGAGAACTTTAGGGCATTGCTGAGCAAAATGGGTGCAGCTTTCTCATAATGCACTGAAGTGGAGGCAAATTTCAATCTAATAATGTAAAGCAGCAATAACCATTATAATTAATTTATATAAAAGACATTATAAAATTACACTTGATGCATTTAAATCCCAGCTAGGAGCAGTACTCGTTTTCCAGTTAAGCTATGGGCTGTGCTAAGGCAGATGGAGAAAGAGGTATTTCAATATTTCTTATAATTTTATATTCTTTCTAATATCTCTCATGCTAATTTCATTATGCAACACAGTCAGCACAGTGATGTAATTATTGAAAAGTAATTTTGCAAGAAATGGATTTAAATGTGTTCGAGTCCATTGTAAATTCAATCTCTTGGTAAAGGTGGATTGAACAGGCAGGAAAAAGGGAGCAGGGATGGTGCTGGGTGAAAGCTGAGAAGTCTTGGGCATCCCATGTTGAGCATCTGCTTACACCAACTAATAACATCCACTTCAGATGGAAACCGCTCACGGAGCTGGCCTCCCTCCCCTCGAGCCCCCAGAGCCGCTGCTTGCAGAGGGCACTTCCAACCTTCAAGGTGGGGGAAATTTCGGATCAGTCAAATCTCCCCTCCCGGAGCAAGGCACTGCCGTTGCTGGATGTCTGTGCTGCTCTTAGCAAAGTGGGTCCTGTGTGGGTGTCTTAGTCTGGATTAAGGGCTCAGTTACTGGGCAGGGACATAAAGATATTCTTCTGCATAAGACATAGGATATGTGATTTCTATTCCTGGCTCTGTCAGAAACTTCCTGTGTGATACTGGGCAAGCGGTATATCATCTCTGTGCTTCCATTTCCTCATCTGCACAATAGGGATAAAGAGTGCTTCCCCAGCTCATCGGTGAAATTAATGTAACATATGTAAAGTGCATGTATATCCCTAGATGAAAGGTGCCATTGTAATAATATTCAAATTACTATGGAAAATAGATAAAGCGACCAACCCCTGCTAAATGATCGTCTAGCTTTTCACCAGATTCATGAGATCCACGCAAAATGTGATAAGAAAACCTCAGATGTCAAGTGGTTTAGAGTCAGACTCCGCTCAGGAAACAGAGCTGGCTGTGCCTTTTAAGTGGAGGATGAGATAGTGAAGAATTTGGGGCTTGGAAAGTTGTTGCCATGGTTAAGCTTCCCTGGTTTACTGAATGCCACCGTTGATCTAGAGGGGAAGCCTGGGCGATACATCACCTGATGTCCAAATCAGGACCCAGGAACCCTTCAGTGACACTGAAATCAAAGTGATAAAGCAGGGCTGTTTGTTTTTTCTGACCCTAATGGCTGCATACAAGTTTGGGATATCCCAGAAAGGTCATGTGCTGAGGAGGTGACAGAGGGGAGACTGAATGAATTGGCTTAGTAGCAATACTTAACCCACAAGGCTCACGTTAGACCTTTACCTAGAGGTAAAGGAATGAGCTCTGGTGTCATTTGAAGAGCATTAGCGGATACTGCAATGGGAGGATGCTCAGGTCTAAGTGCTGCCGTGATGATATGTCTTTGCTGCTGTCCTTTGTGCATCTCCCCTTCCCACAGCATCACTGCAAGGTGTGTTTGGACAGGACAGAGCGCTCTGCCATGTACGTGGTATCCGTGTTCTTGGCCACAGGGTTGTATCTGGGCAAGGCTGGTAGGAGGCAGACATTTGAGGGTTTTCTCTGACACAAATGTACCTCGTGGAGTTTCCTTCCATTGTGAAGGAGGTGCTGGCTTGGCCTCTGAAAGAGCCATGTTGGGGTTCACTTGGAACCTGAAGTCACTGGAGGTTTGGCTCCAAAACTGCTGTGTCAGTCTCTTCTGGCACGATTGTATAGTTGCCCAGCACCAAATGCTCAATTATAGACAAAATTGAATTTACAATTTGCTTTTGGGCAATGTGTAAATTGGCCCTTCATTGATTATTAATGAAGTGCTAATTGCTCTTTGCAACCAATTTTTATGCAAATGCTATTAGTGCTATTTGCACAATCCTGCAATTTACAGTTTTACATTTGCAGTGGCCTGGTGAAAAGATGTGAAAAGATGACAGCTTGTCCTAAAAGAAAACAAGAAGGGGAGGGGGGAGGCAGTTTCAAAACTTGCAAAACTTGGAGTAGCAAAATAACACAATTAGGAATGAGAAAACATTTAAAAAAAGAAAAAACACAAACAAATAAACCCTTTTTCTTTATTGATTGTTACCGATTCAGCGTTGACAGGGGTTGTTCTGAACATAACAGGATCCCATGGCAGATGTAAACCACACTCCAGGCATTTGCTGTGTGTTTCACCAAGGAGGTCAGTGTATGAATTTGCCTGTGAAAACATTGATGTGAGGCTGCCAGCGTTACCCATTCAAGAGCCGGGTGCTTTTCTCGGTGACAAATGACATGGTGTTAGTTTGCGAATCAAGTGTGGGCAGCTGCTGAACTGTTTCGGTGCAGAGCTCCTCTCCAAGGTAACACCTCTCCCCTGCACCGGGCTAGGAGCTGAGCGCTCACGATCATCTGCCCACGGCTGGTGTAAATCCAGCCCTCCTGCTCTCCTCTGCCATCACACCAGGCTTCTTTAGACCTTCCTTTGCTTCTGCATCACAGTGACTCCTTGTAGACGGTGCAGGGAAGTATATCTTGGCTGGGTCCTGCAAAATGGGAGTGCTATGGGTCTCACTTTGCTAGTGGGGAATGAGGATTTCCAGTAAGAGCTTGTTTGCAGGTCCAGTTTCCTTAGAGGCTCTGGGTGTTGCTATCTGCTTTGAGGCTTCGCAGGAAGCCTTTGATGGATTATGAAATCAGATTCAGCTCCAAGCTTTTCCCTAAATGCTTCCCCTCTACAGACAGACTTTTCAATGAATTTCACTGAAGGTGTTTGAGGCAGCAGAGTGGCCTCATCTGCTGCTGGGTGACAGACGTTGCTGGTGGAACAGGACTTGCTGAGTCCCTAACAAGAATGTTTTTTTTTTTTAATTTGGGAAGGGGCAGGCTGTTGTCATTAGGACTCAAGGAAGCCACAGGTAGCCCCTGTGTGATGGGATAATAAGGAAACATCTCATACGAGTACCTAGCCGGGCAGGTTGAAAATAAATATGATTTGGGGAGCCTCAAACGGGGCACAGTGAAAGTGGATATCAGCTTGAACCTGTCTGTATCGGGGAGAACGAGATAACAGGAGGGTTTGTTGTTGATCCACAGCCACCCGTCTTTATTCTATTTTATTATTGATTTTATTGCTTACATCTTCGAGCCGAAAGATGCTGTTTTTACATAGAGCTCCTACGTTCATACATCCAGGGAATGTGTTTATTCTTTGGCTGGAGCAGCACACTGGGAACTGCTGCTGAGCTTCTTGTTCACAGCAGCTCCTGGTCCTTCTAGAGCTGCCCCTTTTCCAGGTGCATCCCTCTGTGCTTTAGAAGATCACTGTGCTCTTCCTCCTGACATACATGACCTGCCCTTGGCCATATTAATGTCTTTTACTGGGACGAGTCCAAGCAGCCAAGAGATCCCGACTTCACTTGTTTCTGTTCTGGTTTTGTGTCATGCCCAACTTTCCCAGCAGTGATTTAAGTTTTCTTTCCAGAGCCTTAGTGAGAACATCATTTCTTCTAGACCTTGTGCCATTCCCTGTCTTTGGCTTTCAGAGAAAGAGCAAGCAAATGGATCACTGCCCAGGTGTGTTACCCCCATCCAGACCTCACCAAGGGCAAGAGCAGTTGGTCCATATCCCTGGTTCATGGCCAAGCACTTGATGCAAGTAAAGGTCTCCCTGCTGCCCCATCGCCGTGAGCAGCTGCCGCTCCCTGGGCTTTCCCATGGTGCTGCCCAGGCAAACACTCACTGCCTGCGCTCTTTCCTCGGGCAGCAGCGCAGGAATTTTGCTACAGCTGCTGGGATCGCTGCCGGCTGCCTTGCCGGGAAGATTTCCTCTTGCTTTGATTACAGCATGGGTTGTTTTCTGGGTGGGACACTGCTCCTGGCCATTCCTGGCGTGGTTATGGATAGCGCAGGACACACAAGCGTGGCGGGGAAGCCGCAGGCATGGAGGACAGGCTGGAGCCAGGGGTTGTGTTTCCCCGAGGAGCTGCGTGCTGTAAGGCCCCACACAGACACAGCGTGGCACTCTTTTCCAGACCACCGTGCCTGGCGTCCATGGGAGCCCATCCCCACGCCCAACCCCATCCCTGGCCTCCCCGGCAGCCCCAGGCACCCTGGTGCTCTCCCAGCCCCGCTCATCCCCTGCACACCCCGCTCCAGCCACCCCCCTGCCAACCCTCCCACCCACAGCCGGTGCTTTGCCGGGGATCGTGGCTCAGAGACCCGCAGCCGCCGGAGCCATCCCAGGGCTCAGCCTCAGGGGAGCGTTCGGAGGATGCTTTACAGCTGCTCAGAACGTATGTCAGGATGCGTGCATCTATACGCTACGAATGTTTTGTGGGCAGACCGGCCAGGAAATAGTTTCCAGGAGGGAAAATCTTCATTTTTAACCCTGGGAGAACTGTTTGGATGTGACTTGGTGGTTTGCCTTGGTTTTGGGGGTATACAATCTGCTCTTTCATGGTGAATGTGGGCCTAATCTGGATGAGGACCCAGATGTGACAGCTGATGGTCCAGGAGGTGTGAATGCGATCAAACCACCTCTGGGGTAGGAGCTACCCAGCCACCTCCCCCAGAAAAGCCTTGCCTGGTACGTGGGGTGCAATCTGCATTGTGCCCAGGGGGAAGAACTTTCTTAGCCTAGAAAAACCCAAGTAGCTGAGCTTCTCCTTGGCCCGAGGTGGCTGGTGATGTTGGACAAGTCTCCTGGTACTTTAAGGTGGGTGTGACAACACTCACAACTCCCCACGAGCAATGCCCCGGGTGCAAACAGCCCGCATCAGCCCTGCCGGGACCCCCCCAAAAGGCAGACCGCTCTCCTCGCTACCAGAGCAGGAGGGTTGCAGCTTCAATTTAAATAATTGTTGCCAGGGTTTCAGCAGTGACTCAGTCTCCGAGACAGGATCCCTTGTTAGCAGGGGGCTATCTGGGGAACACCCCCCTCCCCGTGTTGCCAAGGCACCTCGACCGCAGGGACTTTCTGTGCCTCCTTCTCCTCCTTCCTCTCGCCTTCTGTTTTCCAAAACACTCGCCCTGGGTTGGCAGAGCCCCTCGATGCACCTCATTTCTGCATGTGCACAGGGGTGTGCTGTCTGCACCCCGAAAGGGCTCTGCTCTGCCACGGCAGCCGGGCTCTCGTGTCTTTGCTCTTTGTTTTAAAAGATGTGGGGGGAGAGGCTGTTTTGCTGGACCATCAAGCATCTTGTGGGTCACCCTGTACCGCTTAGTCACCGGAATGTCATCTGCATCCTGAGGTCCCAGCACGGCAGATCAGTGTTGAGCTTTCCTCGGCCAGGTGGGCACCTGGAGGAAGAGCAAACTTGGGATGGTGAGACAGCAGGGGAATAAACTCACTCAAGCTATTTTAGCTTTCAGATTCCCTCCGGGCTTAAAGCATGCTTTAATTTTCAGCATTTTCTTCTGTTTTCTTTCCAACATCTGGTTTGGAAGGCCCTTCTACTAATGGAATAGGAATAACGTTGTGCTTTTCCCTAGTCCTTGGCAGTGGCTGTCTGCCGTCGGCAGTGGCAGTGGGTCAGCGGTGGGGTTAGACTTGTTCAATTCATCCTTAGTCTCCGGACAGCACAGGGAGGCTCAGGAGATGGAGGAGGAAACCTCTTCTTCCATACAAGAACACTTCCCTCCATGTGCTGCTAGGTTTTTATGTCCATAACAAAGTCCCTCCTCCCCATGGAAAAACAAAACCCAAGAAGAAATTGTGGGCCTTATTTTTTGGGACCAGCATCCTAACAGGACCTCCTTTTAAATCCCCCAAATTTGAGGAATATGTATTTTAAATATGATGTTATAAAAATGTAGTAAATGTTTAATTTTATTTTTATTAAATACTAAATTGATGATGGCTGACACTTTATTAAAGTGTCAAAGTGAGTGTTCCTACATTCTAATTACTTATTCTAACAAGGAGGCAGCCTCGTCAGGAGCCGCACGCGCTGGCGTGCGCAGGCGAGGGGCGCTCCTGTTAAGTAACACCTATTAAACTATCATTTGCACCTAGAGGCATCTCATTAATACCTCAACTGGTGAGACTGCGCTGCCAGTGCCTACCTGACCTGGGGCGCTGACAGGAGAAATGGCTCCAGGAGGCCTTTCCTCGCTCCTGGCTCTCCTGTACAAATAATTCCTATAAAATTAATAACGACTATTCCACTTAATTGAATTCCTGATAAATGAAGATTCTTCCAGGTCCCTGTTAAATGCATCCAAGAGATGCAGGAGTGCTGCACCGCAGTCTGGGGAAAGTTTTGTTCTTCCCGTCTCGCCTCTCCCTGCTTCCTTTGTCTCTCCAAGCCTCTTCCCACCCTATCCATCCCTCCTGCTGCTCCCTCCTTGTCACTCTTTTCCTTCTCCTCCTGACCATGTCTTCTCTTCTCTGCAGCAGTTTCCCTTCTGACCTCCCATTTGACTCCCTCCCACTTCTCTGCCTGGATCTACCTTTGTGGCTGTCTATCATCTCCATTATTTATTTTCCTTCTGGAGCCTCCTCCTTCTTTTCTCTCTTCCCCTTCCGTCTTTCTTTCCCATTCTTCCATCTTCCATTTGGCTCTTCATCTCACCAATAACAGCCATTTTTCTCAGGTTTCCTTTCAGACCCTGAAACCATTGTCTTAGAGGAATCTCCTCACTGGTGTGAGATCTCTGTTGGATGAGGTCGTGGCGTTGCATCTTCAGAGCTGTCCAGTCACTGAGAACATATGTCCTCCACCAAAGCAGAGATTGTCGTCCCCAAAAAACTTGTGGAATGTGCAAGTCTCCTTTCATCCCACTTTCCCCATGGACGGAGAGACACCTGTGTAAGAAGAGGAGCCTGTCCTCAAGACAGAGTTTATACAGTCACCACTTGGATGCCAAATCATTGCAAGAGAGGTAATGGGCTTCTGCCAGAGACACTTTGGTGTCCGAGGGGTTTTTGCTGAGCTCCAGGGCTGTCTTTAATGTCATTTCCTCTGCTCCTGGCAATAAAGGGGCTGCCTTTTTGCCCTTATCCTGTGCAGCTGCACTACTAGCATTGGGGTTTGGTCATCAGTTGTTGGGGTTTGCTTTTGTCATTCCTTCAACAAATATAAAAATACCCACTAAAAATTCCATTCTATTTTTATTTCATTCCAATTAGAAAAACAAACTAGAAATGACACTTAATATTAAAAACGCCAACTCGAGATTCAAAGCAAGCAACTTAAAAATAAATAAACACATAGTGGAAAAAATATCATTACATAACACATGAATAAGAAGTAGTGGGATTTTAATCATCTTGTTGGGAGAGGCTACTTCTTCAGCACTAAATGTGACTCAGAAGCAGCATCACTCTGGGAAAGTTAAAAGTGATAATTCAATAAGACTCAAGGATTGGGTGGGACTAAGAGGGATAAAACAGCCTTGCAGGGGGCTCTCCTTCCTCTGTCTCTTAATGATGAATGAAACGGAAAAACCTGATCAATTCAGAGCTGCTGAAAAATAAAACATGATCATGTCTTCATGAACACGCAGGTAGGCTGGAAATCGCTGCCCCACGATGCCGTGAAAGCCAAACAGAGTTCAATAGGAGATTCAACATTTTTATGGATAACTATATTCAGAGTTGTAGGAATCAGTATTATAAAAAAAAAAAATCAAACAAAATAACAACACCCTGTGAAGGGGTCTGGAGAGCATCTCTGGGTGCTTGCACCAGGACTTGACTAACCGTCAACTATCGAAGTTAGGAAGAAACTTCCTGCAGTGGTAAGTTACTCCCAAAAGAGGGTTTCTTGCACCAGCTTCTGCTGCCTCCAGTGGTGGAGCAGAGATGGAGCCTGAGACTTCTGGGGCACCTGGAAGTGGGGCTGTTTTGTCCAGAGTTTACACTTGAGTGGTGTGTTTCCATTCACGTACTTCTGTGGAGACATCCAGAATAGAGTAGAAGAGATGGAAAAGAATAAGTCAGGGAAGGAAAAGATTGGTCTTACAGTGGCAGGGGGAAAGCCAGAGGGGAGGAAGGGGAAAATCTGAAAGGAAAAAAACAGGTGGAGAAGGAAGAAGGATTTATTTCTCCAGATAGTGGAACGTTTTCAGAGTCCAATGCTAGTAGATGAGGACCTCTCACTGAAATCCAACGGCAGTTACTTGGGGCAAGTCTTTTGCAATATATCAAACAAAGCAGAAAAATGGGTTCTTTTCGTTGGAATAAATTGATGTTTGATACTGGGATGGAAAACCAGAAACAGGCAAATATGAGCTGTGAAGTAGGGGTGCAGGAAATACATTGACGAAAAATTTTATGTAAGCAAAGGAGAGGTGTACAGCACACTGAGAGAGACTGTTCAAACGATGTGTGTAGGATGTTTTTCACATTTTACTTTAAAAGAGGTGACAACCACAAGTTGTGAAAACTTGAAGAGAACATATCTACTGGTGTGTTTCCTTCGAGTGCAGAGGATGGGCAGGTGTGGCCAGAGCAGGGACTTCACTGCTCCTCAGCAGGCACTGTGCTGCCTTCCCCTTCTTGTGGCTAGCCATTGCCAAGAGTATAATTTAAGGCAGAATTTGGTCTTTCTTGCATATTTCACTCCCTTGATTTTAACTGATCCCGTTGTGTGCATTTCAACCATTTCATTGGCCTGTGGTGCCTGGTTTCCCAAGTTAGAGGGAGGTGAGCAGTGTTCCTCTGCCGGCGGGCAGAAGGGAAGGGAGTGTTGTCTGTGCATAAGCTTTGGGAGGGAGAGAGGGCTGCAAACTGGTGCTGAACGTGGGTACACCTTGTAATATTTTTACAGCTGCTTTGCTTGCCTTGGTTCACCCTCCCTTTCCCTCCACCATCCCTCTTTCTTTTCTCTGCTTAGAGAATCTGTTTCTTTATATTCATGGCCTTTGTTGGAGCTCACCTCGCTCTTGCTTGGGGTTAGCTCTGTCACCATCACAGCCTGGAGGTTAACAGGGGTTATGACATGTCCTTTGGCTGGAGGTGTGGGTGGCTCAGGACGCTGGGTCTCCCTGTCCCCACCGTGGAGGCAGGGTCCCCAGGGCTGGCACACACGGTTCGGGCAGCAGCATCGCAGTGGGACAGGGTGCTGCGGGTTGGGGTGCAGGACAGAGGTGCTGTGCCACCCCTCCGGTGAGCAGCCAGGTGTGTGCCCTGCTCCTCACATGGCGGTGGATGGGGCAGGTTGGTCAGAGGTACAGCTGCCCAGCTTCAGATTAGTGTTTATTTTCCAGGCTGAAAGGAAGCTTGTGATCCCAAAGCTCTTCTGTGTTTAGCCAGACCTCTCATTCACTTGCAGAGGAAACCCATGTCAGCCGCTCCCCTTTGTCTCCCCTGAGCTATTGCTTTGAATCTGAAAGGATTGGGTGCAGATTTCAAGGGATGTTCAGACAAAGGCTGTTTGAACAGCACTTGTGTAAATAATCCATGAAAAAACTCTTTGAATAACCTCAATGAAATTTTCTCTGAATTTGCTATTCTTCTTCTCCAGCAGCAGAAAGAAGTGGAAGTCAGGAAAGGGAGGAGAGTTGGAGGAAGGGAGAGAGGGAGGAAAGGGGTGGGAGAAGGACAGACACTTTTTTCTCTCTGCCAACTTCTCTGAATGCCAAGAAGTAGTTTGGCTTAAAAAAAAATCTCTTTGTTATTTTCACAGCTTTAGGAATAATCTCATACAGGACCTCCGTATCCTCAAACTTCTCCATACATTAAATGTAAGGGGACACCCTTGTATTTAACACAGCAAGGATAATGTCGAGCCAGTTAATTATTAGCCGTATGGTTTAATGTTCACTTGCTGTACATATGTACGAAACAATTCCCCTTTAGCTTGTCATTTAGTTTTCATTAAAATTGAGACAATTGTTTTGGTGCCAAATGTTCACGTCCGTGTTGCCCCTTCCCCCCCGCCCCCCCATTCCTCTTCACACAATTTATACAAATTACATCCTTAAACAAGAGGGACAGAAAGTCCTTTGATTTGGTTTCTTTTGAAGATACCCAAATTGAATCCCGTGCTGTGGCTGGGGACACCCCAGGCTGTGCAGGGTTGGGGGGAACCTGCAGTGCCTCCCCCAGAGCACCCCGGGATGGGGCTGGAGAGGCTGCACCCACATGGGGAAGGGGCTTTGGGGGCTCTTGGTGTTTTTGGGAGCCGGTTCAGTGGATGTCCAGGAGATGGAGCAGTGTTTCTGTGGCCTCTGCCGCCGGTGCCCCTAACAAGCCAGTCTGTCTGAACTCGGAATGAATTTTGTTCCCTTTTCATCACTCTCTGATGTCCAGCTGCTCCTGTCAACACCTTCTTATAGCATGTAATTCATCGCTCAGACTGACAGCTGGGGCCGTGGGCCTGGGACCAGCTCCTCCTGCCATCGCTGCACCCAGAGAGGGTCCCTGGCCGGAGCAAGGGCTTCCCTCACCGCCTCCCCGCACCTGAGGCTCACCCGCTCTCCAAAGGATTCCCCAGACAAAACCCCGAGCAGCCCTGCTTGCCCTGTCCCCCTCCTGCTCTCGCCGGGTAACCTCTGGTGGGGGCTTTGCAGGGGGGCATCTCTCTTCCAGACCCCCTCCCCAGCGGGTGCTGAGGGGCTGGGGGATGCTCATGAGAAGGGAATGAGGCAGGGCTGCGAGGAGGGGAGGATGGCGGAGGCCATGTGGGCAGCTCCCACAGGATGCGGTGCCGCCTGGGCTGTGACCACCCAGTCCTTTTATTCCTGGGTTTGGGCTTATTTTAGCTGTAGGTCAAAGCAGGAACAACCTTGCCCCCTGATTGATGGGCTTGCACCCGAATAGCGAATGGTGGCTGTCAGCCCACGCCATCCGCAAGGTGCATCTGACAGGGAGACGCTTTGCTGACGCCACGGTGCACAAAATCACACAGCTTCCTTTGGTACCAATCCCCCTACCCAAATGCCCTCTTCCTTTCAGTCTACCAGCCAGTTTCTAATAATTATCCTTTAACTCAGCACTTCTGCCTTCAATTCTCCTCCCGTGACTTCCCGTCTTCCTGTAATTTATTCTATATTTCACCCATTTCTTGTCCTCATTTATAATTCTTCTTTATTTTATTACTTTGCATAATTTCCTTTTAGGATTTGTCATAAAATAAATTCTGCCACCTCTGTCTTCTCACTTCTGCTCTCGAGCATCAGTGTGCAGTCTCCTGCAGTGGTTCCCTATGCCTTCCAAGCCCTTGTGCTGGAGCTACCCCAACCTTGGAGGATCTGGGGAGCCATTGGAAGTGACCTCAGTTTCAGAAGGGCCTTTCTAAATGAATCAGCACCCTGAGTGACATCTGGAAAAAGACCCTGAGTGTAAGTTCGGGGTGAACCTCCAGCCAGGTTTTTTTGCTATGGTGAAATGCTGACATAGGCCGAATCATCACCACATGATTGCCCAAATCTGAGTTAAAAATGCTGATGATTAAGTGAATGAAGAAGCTGAGAAGAAAAACTCCTGACATATTGGTGTTCAATCTGTCATGGAAGGTAGGAAAGCACATGGGGAAACTGAGTCACGGAGTTCTAATCCAGATCCTCCAAGGTGTTTAGATGCTTGGCTCTCTTTGAAACCAATGGGAAGGAGGCGTCTGACATTTTTGACAGTTTGTGTCTGATTCACCTGTTCAAGGTCACACAGGACACTTGTAGAAAGGTGATAGGGAAAACTGAATGCAATTTTTCTGTGATTCATCCCAGAACCTGAATCTTTTAGCCGAAAGGTGGCCCAGCATGAGGGAGAGCAGAAGACTTGGATGAGCTGCTCTATGCTTCAGTGCACTCCATCTCCAAGGAAAATAGAAACTGTTTATGGGGAGTTGGAGTCCAAAGGCTGTTGTCTGCTGACACATCTCCTGGAGGAGAAGGTGGACCTACCACATCCATTGACCAGCCTCAGAAGCACAAATTTCCAGTTACCTCCATGGAGTGGAGATTTGAAATTTGCTCAACTTTTATGCAAGGTGGAGGATTTGGGAAAACTACAGGAAACATGATTCATGAATGGTCCTTGCTGCCCAGACAAAGGGAGCTGCCAGAACATGAGCTGATGACGAGGGTCCCTTACCCTTGGAAAGTCCTTTGCAAGAAGAGAGCATCCAGGAAGGACCAGCTCTACAAAAGGCAGTAGAGCCTTAATGCAGAAATGAGATGTAGAGGGGGAGGAAGTTGCATTAAATGGAGGTAAAAAACAATCAAATCCCAACCCTGATAATATGGCCCCCTCCTTGAAAGCACCTTTTCACCTGCAGACAAGAAGAGGTCCCATTCCAGCATACACTTGGAGCAAAGTTTGGGGCTGTTCTTGGAGGTGGCTCTGCAGGGAACCAGGAGTCTGTGGTTCATTTAATTTTTAAGTTAGAGAGTCCTGATAGGAGAATGCAGAAACAAATGAAAACATCCTCTCTGTGCCCAAAATCTGTAGTGGTTTCTCCAGCTGCAGACATCTTACCTGCTTTGAAAAGTCTGAAGTCATGGCACAATACACTAAGGTTCATGAACCCTTTTGAAGGCTCTTTTTGAATGAACCCTGGCCAAAAGATGGCTTTGTGTGTGAGAACTACATGGTCTCATTTGCCGTTCCCTCTATTTTTAAGATTCACTTGGATTTGGAGCTCAAAGTAAAACCCGTGAGAACAAAAACTCAGGGGGATTAGATGGAAAATGTCCTCCTGGATCCCTTTCCTGGAAGAAAACCACCGGCTTCATCTTCCTAATGCATTTTGTTTTGGTTTGTTTTTTTTCCTAGTATGGAGAAATCCCTGTGTGGTTTGGGTTTGCGAGAAGGATTTTCCCTTCATGCGCTGCCACAACAACTGAGATCAGCTGAGGCACTCAAGTGAACGGATCCTAGCTGTAATTGTCTGAGGGCTGGTGGCCAGGTTTTTTTAGAAGAGGGTCCGACTGGCTGCGTTTCAGTTCCACCTCTGCCTTGACAGAGCCTGTCTCCTTTAATCATTAGAGTTCAGTGCACGGCTTTTGCCTGGCACTAGTTGGAATTTCATTTGTTTTGGAGGAAGATTGCTTCTTTTGTTAGTTTAGGTCTTTTGGTTCCAGTTGTGTAAACTGGGACAAGCTGATCCCATTGGCTCCGAGGAGCTGACGGCCAGGAGAAGGCTGGACTGCTATTCAGTTTTGGGGTTTGGTTTTAAATCTTTAAGACGCCATCCTCGTGTCTATAGAAGCATTCTGGTTTCTATAATGAGGCACATTTTATGAATTGCGTACAAAATGAACGTGTGTTTTCCCAAACTCAGGGCAGTCAACAGAAACTCAGCGCCATAAACTGGGTTTCCTGAGTAAACTGAGTTTTGAATTTATTCAAATGAAAGTGAATATTGCGTTATTACAGCCTTGCAAAACTCCAGTTAATTTATGGTGGTATAAAATCCATTTTTTAATGACTGTGACACTGCCAAAATCTTTGCAGATGCAGAAACAGCTTCACAGGAGAATTTCAATCTAACATCAACAGGAGATTTGGAAGATGAATTGTGCAAGGATCTCCTTCCTCCAAAGATGCTGCTTTGTTTTGCTTTTTAGCATTTGGTTTGGCTCCAATGTTGTCTGGTTTATGATGTTTTAATTATTGTTGTTTATTTATTATAATCATATTTTAATTGTTTGTGTAGTGCCTTGAGTGCCTTGGCAGGGGGGCGCATTATAAATTAAATTATTATTAAAAAGTTATTATTATGTGTACCTACTCCAAACTGAGCTAGAGCAGGGAACACACTCAACTGCCTGGAATTAATTCCCCCCCTTTTCTTTTCCTTTGTCTCCTCTCTACTCTGGAGCATAGTTCAAAGGGGTGGAGAGAGAAAATGATGTTTCATTGCCTCCTCCTGGGGATCGGCGAGGCGAGGTGAGCTCTGCTCTGGGCTCCTTTGGGGACCTGGCGCTGCCTCCCTTGGGTGCCGCAGATGAAGTTAGGGAAAGGATGTGCTCTGTGGGCTAGGCAGAGGTTGGAGTTATTTTTTAAAGGCTTTCTGCATCGCCCCCTCCTTGCTCCTGGAGGGCAGATTGCTGGAAGAGGCTAGTTGATATTTGCTGCAGTATAACAGGATTTGCTAATTCTTAAATTAAAAAGGAGACTGTCACATGTTCTTGTGGTGTGCTTGGAGGGAAGGAAGGGGCTGTCATCTCTGGTGGCCAGGCAAGGATGGCAGGGGCAATGCTCCTGGCCCTATCCAAGTCCCACTTTGCATGTCCTGACCTTTCTGGTTTGCTGCAGACCTCACCGTGCCTGCTAGCTAGCTGGGAGAAATCCCAGCTGGGGAGTCCACGGCTCTTGAAATCACAGGCAAGGTTTCAGCCCTCTTGTCCCATTGCTGGCGCACAGGGTAGATGCTACAACTCCTCCATTTCTGCTTTGACCTCCTTGGGGTTTCCATGTGCCACGAGACAGTGACCAGTGGCTGTCTCAAGGCTGGTGATGGGAAGGCCACAGCAAAACACCCTCAACCCCCAGCTCATCCCAAGGCCACATAGAACCCCTCTGCGACAAAGCTGGTGAAGAGACACATTCCCTCCATTTTCTTTCCATTTATCTCCCCGCAGGTTTTCTCAGACTCCTCTATTCCAACATGGTCTGGCTGTTGGTGTTGCAGCATGAGTGCAGATAACCCTCTTCTGGGACAATCGTTTTAGGTAGAACTGAGATCCAGCTTGAAGGTCACCAAGCACTCAGACCAACTGATCCCATCAAGGCTCTCCCCCAGCATGGAAAAGAAGGATTTTCCCCTCCCTCAGACCACCTCACCAGTCTCTCAGAGGCTCAGGTATGTATCATGCATGTTCTCTGTGGATAATCATCTTGCTGCTCCTCACAGGCATGCTGCAGGGATGCTAGAGGCACTCAGATGTTATGGTGATGGGAGCCACACGAGTACCATTGCTGGATTAGTGATAATGTGAAGGTCCCTGTTACATTAGCCGTCAATTTGCTAACGAATATTAAGAGACAGATGCCGTATGAGCATCTCTACACTTTGGGGCTGGTGGCAAACTTCACACCTTCAGCTTTCCTAATAAGACAGTATTTCATCCCACTCAAAATGCTTATTATAGCTAGTCTGATAGGTACTATAAGATCTCATTATTTATCTATATGCTTTATTTTGGATAGATAATAGAAAAGCTATCTAGAAGGGCAGCAATCTATTCCTACCATTTAGGAATAAAACTGATTTTAACTTATTCCAGTTTGTGGACCCCTGAATGAAGTTTTCCAGCAGAGGCACAGATCTCTGTGTGTGTTGCTCTGGAGCACAAAAGATCTTGCTTTATTTCGTGGCCTGCTACAGACCACTGTTCACAACCCATGGGAGTCTGAAGGCCACAAGGACAGGAGAGGGAAATGGGTTTGGTGTCTCTGTAGGACTCCTAATGCCTTAATAAACCCAAAGGATTTCACTTACCACTGTCCCATGGTGGCATCAGACAGGGCCAGCAAAAATAGCTGTTCCTGCAGACGTTTGGTGTCAGTCCTAAGAGAAGTCCTCTTTTCTGTGTCCTTTATTCCTCCTGTTTAACCAGACCCACACACCAGCACCTTATCCCTCCCTGACACACATCCATTTATCAGTCCTGCTTCGGGCGCTGCTGTTCAGCCCCTGCTTTTCCCACCCCCCTCCGACATGTCCCTGGGGATCTCCAGCTGGGGCTCAGCTGCTGCCCCTCTCCATATGCACTCCCTCTTCCTCGGGCCCTTTCTGCCTGGCCTTGATGGGATGGGAGCTGCAATTCCCTGCGCCGCCCCGTCCCCCTGCAAAGCCCTGGTAATCCTGCACCCAGGGGCCGTTTAGCCCTGTCTGCCTGGTTTGCGGCTCTGCCACTGAAGGGTCCTAATTTGGTGTCATGTAGAGACAGGACTGGGAGGCAAAGCAGGGCTCCCGAGGATTGGGGTCTGCTCCTGATTTTACACCCACGCAAAGGGTGAGCTTGGGGACACCCTTCCCCTCCTGTGCTCACTGCAGAGGTAAAGAAAGCCTGGGAAAGGGTATTAGTTAAAAACGAGCACCCACCAGCCATGCTGTTACTCTACATCTGCTTTCCTCCTCCTGACATCCAGGCTTAAGGTTTTAATGTTATTGTGTTCGTTGCTGGTCATTACTAAGCTGATGCTGTTGTGGCATAAAGACTTTGATTTTCTGGATCTGTAACAGGGCAAGCAACCCTGGGCTTGGAAAAAACTAGCTTCAGACATTCTGCACCACGTATTATCTTACGTACTATGTATTTTTTATGTCCTGTAGCTGGTAAAGCCTTGTTGTATCTGAGGAGAACTTTTGAGTGTGTTTGTTTCTTCAACACAATGAATATTCCTTTTTCTGCCCGCTGCACCCAGCCTTGCTGTCGCTTGTGCTGGTGCAGAGCACGGGGAATTACGCCTCTCCCTCCAGTTTTATGTCTGTTTATGGCCCCGGTTATCACTGCCTCAGGACTGGGAAATGTGGGGGCTGCACAGCTCACCGCAGAGCTGCTCACAGGCTCTGTGGTGAGGAGTGCTGCTGGTGTCACTTGGGTGACAGGTGTCACTTGGGTGCTGGGTGTCACTTCTGCCTGAGCTTCTGAGTAACATGCCCCAAATCTTGCTCTTCCAGAAGTGTCCTTCCCAAGTAAGCTCTTAGGTTGTGTTACCAAAAGGGGATATCAGAAGGGCTATTTCCTTTACTTCTTTCTCTAAGGAGCTTACACAAGAAACCTCAGGCTGGGCAAAATACATCCACCCCTTGCCCTATCCGCCATCCTCTTGCTGGGGTAACAAAAAGGAAAAAGCACTATTTTTCCAGGGGTTTTGTCTTGGGTCAGGAGGGCATAAGCAGGCAAAGGCACACCCCTCCCTCACGCGCTGGTTATAGTGGATGTAGCCATGGGATATGTGTAATAGAATACACCGCCCTGTGATAAACCACACTTACCTCGGCTCTGTTCTCACTAATCCACCTCCAGTGGGACTTCTCCTAATGCTGCAGACCCCTGTGTGCTTCGGAGAGTGGTCTTTTTGAAGGCAAAACCGAACCAACAACCAGCCACCTGTCTGGGGGTTGGGTTCACCCTGAGAAACAGGCATTCGCTGCCCCGGTTCATTCCTCTGCCCACAGCCCAGCACAGAGGGATGTTCAGGACTGTTCAGGATCGTTCCTCTCTACCCAGCCCTGCCGCAGTGGGGAGGCCACCTCCCACGTGCCAGCAGGACTCGGACCTGGAGATTTACACCTCCAGCCCTTTCTACGGAGTTCTCCTGGATTTATAAGAGGGCAGGATTTGACCTGCAGAGTTTAACAATGGTAGTTAACCTCGACTGTGATCAAATAAGGCTGGAGCACAAGCTGGCTGTTGTATTGGAAGCTAAGTTACAACCTGCCTAGAAAATAACATGCATTCTCTTGTCTTGCATTAAAATATTTTCTTCCAATGAGCCGGGATACGTTCTGGCTGTGTCTGTGCTGGGGAAGGATCAGCAGGATAACAGGATTTTCTGACCCAGATGGGCTCCATCCTTTTCTATTACCCAGCCAGAGCCAGAGGAGCTTTTAACTGAGAACAAATGTTTTTAGGCCCTCTCCATGCTGCCACTCTTCAAATATGTTTGAAAGTGTTTCTCCCCATTGCCTGATGTGTTTGTAACATGTTTTAACTTCGATGTGACTAAATGCTCAGCTCTTGCAGGTCTGCAGCATAGCTTCTCATTTGCCTGGCTGAAAATCAAATCTATATGTGCATTTGCATAGCGGAGCTGGGCTACGATCCTGCCAGCCAGATCATTCCCAGTGTAGACAGGTCCTTAGTGTATCTCTTTCCAGACAAGAAAGCCCTTCTGCTTGAGGTGCTAAAAATAACAAATGTGTCTTCATGCCTTGAGTAACATGGGCCGTGAGTGGGCACAGCCTGGCTTTTAAAGGGTTAAGGAGGCTGTGTCCTTGGTGACATGCAATTTATGATCTTGTGAATCCTTTTTTAATTATTTTGCTGTGACAGAGGTGGAAATATCCAACTTCAAACGACTGGCTTTATTGATATGCTGCTATTTGTGCCTCTGTGGAGGAACAATCCCATAAAAGCAATAAATTAGAAAAACCCCTTTTCTCATCAGAGAGAGAGATACTTTCTGGCTGGGAGCGAGAGACCTGGTGCAAAGGCATTTCAGCTCCACGAAGGGGCTCCCTGTGATCTGCGGTGAAGAGCCCTTTCTTACTAACCAGGCACATTTATGGTGCACCCACCTACTACTCGGCTGCACGCTCCCGTCTGAGCCGGGCCAGGGTCATTGCACGGGGCTGGAGTTTGGCAACAGAGAAGGAATTTTTGTCTGCATTCACAGATACTGGCTTAACAGCTGTAAAACATTTATGGCTTTGTGGCTGTTCGTATTGGTTAGTTATTTACCATATTTGCACTGAGAGGATGATCAGAAAGCACATTTTAGGACAGAAAAAGGGATTTTAAAGTACAATTAACTAATGCTGTTGGAGATGAGCTGGTTGAGGCCAAAATGGCAGTGTTTATTTGCAGACACGAATGACCGGTTTTCACCAGAGGGAACGTAACAAAATCCATCTCATGAATCCAGATGAGAGCAAATATGACATTGTATATTTTTTTTTAAGTGTAAATAGTTACCCGTAACAAAGATGTACAGGCCTGGCCACAGGAGTACCCAGGCGCAGCCATACAAACATCAGCAGTTATGAAATGATTTGTGCTTCCAGCTGCATTTGGCAGGTGCTGGAGCTGAGCTGGGCTCTGCCAGCGTGCGTGGAGTGAGCATCGCGTAGGGTCTGACCCATTTATGGCATGTGAGCAAGCCTGTTCCCCTCTCTTTAGACAGGCACAGTCAGACATGGAGCAAAAGATATAGATGGAGACTGACCCTGTGGCCCCAGGGACACCCACTGACCCAACTACAAAAGCCCCTGCTAGCATGAAAGCTGCTCAGCCTTGCAGGGAGACTGCAACGGGGTCTCAGTTCTGCAGCTGTTCCATTAACGACCCACACGAACAAGGACTGAGCTTCTTGGATGCTTCTTTTTGCCATATGTGTTACCTGGTCTAAGATGCTCTGAGGTGCTCAAGGGACAGGGATCCAGCACACCTGTATATCATGGGGGTGGGTGGTAAGGTCCAGTTCTGGTCCATACTGGGGGCTTTTGTACCAGTGCAGGAGTGTGGATGGGGAAGTAATAGAAAAGAAGTGGTGATGGCTGGAGTCAGTGTCCAACACAAAGCTATCGGTGTGCTCGCACTATGCTCATGGTGAAAAGTCATGTAGCTTATTCCAAATCTTTAATGGATACTAGTCCTGAGGAGGGTGACAGATCTGGAAGGTGAAACCTTCTTGGGTTCAGCACAGGCTCTGGCTCCTCTCCATCAGTACGGCCCAGCCCAGCCGCTGGAAACCACCCCTCAGGGTGGAAGAGGTTTTGTCTCTGTGTTGGTACCCACCCCAGCTTCTCCCTCATGGATCAAGTGGGACTGTTGGTTGAGGCCAACCGCAAAGATGCTGTAAGTCAATGCCACAAAGGAATTGTGAAGATTGGGAAAAATTTATTCCATGCTCGTCCTGGCCAAAACCCCTGTCTCTAACTACAGCTATGGTCTCCTCAGTACCAACCCTACAAGGAGAGGGAGACTTCACCAGGACTGAGCTCACACATTTCTAACACAAGTCAAGCATCATCTCCAAGTCTTGTCTTTACCAGAGGGTAGACAGCAGTATACCCTGAGCTGGAACCTGTCATTTGTTTTTCTTAAGAGGATCTGTGAAATATCTGCTGTTCTGGTACCAGTGGAAATTTTTATCGTACCCAAGACCTCCGCTCATTTGAGAGGCTGTCCTTTGGCAATGACTGGCTGGCAACCAACCTGACCCAGGTCTGAATCAATGACCTCAAGGCAAAATTGCTCCAAATGCCATCATTATCCCCTGTAAGCACTCAAAAAGCAGAAGGTAGGGCCTAATTCTCTTTTGCACCCTGGCATAAATCAGGAATGCCTTCACTGAAGTCCCGGCCACTTCACACACTCTAGAGGTGGTACAAGAGAAAGACGATTTAGTCTCCGAGTATTTACCTGCCATTGATCTAATCCTGAGATGCTGCAGTAAATGGGATATTGCTTTTGACTTACACAGATGCTGGATCAAGCCTACAGCGATTAACATTCAACACCTGTGCTTCATTCAAGCTACTTTTCTGTAGTAATATCATTTATGCTGAAACTTCTTCTCCTTCAGTCACTGATCTTCAGGCTTATCTGACTTAGCCTGGTGTAAATCCAGGGTAACCCTGTTCTTATTGGAGTTATTCCTGATCAGCACTGGTTTAAATGAAACCCGAATGTGACCCACAGATGACATAATTTCAGGGCCCTGTAAAGATCAGAGTTGTAACACAAGTTCACTGGTATTGATCACCTCATCTATGCCAACAAGAACAAACAAAGCAACGTGGCTGAGACACTATTGCATTTTAATTCCTTGACATGGTAATATCTATTGTGCAGCCAGGTCTTCAACACTCTCTGTTTATAGGCATTGTTTTTATGGGGTTGGGAATGACCTACCTCCCTGCTGGCCCATCCTCAGGGTTTCTCCACCAAGTCCACAAAACTTCCAGGCTTGGCACGTGCTGCACTGGGAGAGATTGACTGGAGCCAGTCTGAGGGATGGAGAACATTTCCCATCCAGGGAGAGAGGGACCAGGCAGGAAAACAATCCTGGCCTCAGGAAACAGTATCTGCTGACAGATGGAGTTGGTCATCCGTGTGGACAGCCCGTCTTCTAGATGGGGGATTTTCCCATGACACCCAGAAAACCCCGTTCATGAACTGCAGCTCAGCGTTACCCCAGGTTCACACCCCACCACGACTGGTGCCTTCAGGTTGGACTGGGCACCCAATGCCTGGTTGTCTGCCAGCTCAGAGCCCACCCGAGCTGGGTTTTCAGGCCCCGTTTCCACCAGCACCTTGCCATGCCCATGGGAAAGACGAAGCACCACCAGTGAGGAACAGCATGGGACCAAACCCAGTGCACTGTTGCAGAGCCGGAGCAAATTGGACCCTTGTCCAAAACAGTCTTTCACTTGGTCACTTCTTGAAGGTCACCAGTGAGGCCAGGCAAGGAGAAACCAGTGTCTGCCACCTCACTGGGCCTCCTGGGCATGTTCACACCTGCGACCTTGGGACCCCTCAGGAAATCATCCCACTAGAGGGCACTGGGAGTCGATTTTCCATCCCCTTCTCTTAGTTTCTGCTCTTTATTTGAGTTTCTCCTTGCTTCACGTTCTCCCCACCTCTCCCTCCTTTTCGCTGGCCAGCTCAGACTGTTTAAATTGGAAATTATTTGTATTACTGTCTGTAAATAATAGATGAGGGAGTGAAGTGGAGTTGGTGTCCCTTCCATAAACTCCTCCTCACTTTAATTAGTGCGAAACAGCCTGGTGAGAATGCGAGCTGCCTTGATGCTGGTAATTAAAATTGAAACCACTGAAAAGCTGCTCTATTTTTTATCGGAGCTGCTGTTCGGAGCCGGGAGCCTGCGGACGGCTCTGCAGTAAAGAGTGATAATGAAGGTGTGAATTCCCGGGGGGAGGAGGGGCAGCTGTAGCGATGGCTGAACTTACACCAGATGAAAATGCAGGAGCAATTAGAGGTGGCTGTGTACAAGCTGGGCATCGGAGATTAGTTGGCACCTTGGGAACATGGCAGGGAGGGACAGGGAAGGGGGAGGGATTTTTTTTTTTCCTTTTCGAAAGATTTTAATAACAAAAAAAAAAGGGGCAGAGGGAATGGTTCGTAACTTAAAATAAAGACAAACATGCGCAGTGTCCCTGCCTGGCTCTGCTGGCCTGCCCAAGCAAGAGATGGGAGGGATGGTGGAAGACGGGGCTGCAGTATGAGCATGTGGGAGACAACAGGGTCCGTCACATTGAGGGATGGCAGCGTTGGCCATGCTGGGTTTTTTGGCAGCTCCATGGCTGCCCTTGCAGCAAAGGCACGGGCTCGTCGCAGCCCCCAGGTGTGCTGCTCCTGAACGTGGGCTCTGTGAATTTCTCTCTGTGTCCTTGCTCCTGCCCATGGGACTGATCTCAAGCTAACTGGTGTCTATCAAAGGCTTCCTCTCATCTTCAATTGGGCTTTGGATCCCATCCCTGAAAAATAATAACTGTTAACATAGGTATCCGAGAGTGATGGCAGCAGTGACGGGAGATGGAAGAGCACAGGCAGAGGCCTTTGTTATTGCTAGCCAAGGAGGAGTTTGGGAAGAGCTGCTCTAAGTCATCAGATGATGTTATTAATTGCTTGCTGTCCTGGTGCATTCATCCTAGTGTGGGCTCCACCGAACAGCTGATAGTCTCTGCTCAGCAGCAGAAAAAATGTCGGATAATATAATGTACTCGGTCAGAGCTTCGAGCCTGCAAAATCTTCTGGCTACAGCCACCTTGCCAGAAAAACACTCCCTGTGAAAAAAAGCACACGAGACAGCAGTGCTTTGCAGGGAGAGGAGCTCCTCCATCCTCTGGCAGCTGATGGGCAACTCCACTCAAAGGGCACCTCGTTCCACTCCAGCTTGTTAGTCACCCAGATGCTGGAGAACACCTGAGGGTGCCAAATTGTCTTAATTTAGACTGAAGAGAAGTTTTGTAGAAAGGAAGTTAAAGAGGCTGTAAATACCCTAAGCCAAATCATTTGTGGTTTCAGAGGGTCAGTTGTTGGGTGCTCCTTGGATCGTGAGCTGCTTCTAGAAGCTGGAGCTCCATGGCAGCTTGTAATGCTGTTTCCCTTGTGAACTTGGGTTTTGAAGTAGGAGAAACTCAGACTTTCTGTAGGAAATTTTGATATTGGAAGAAAAGGCCAAAAATTAAAAACTATGAAAGGAACATTTTTAATATATCCTGTAATATCATGATCTCAGAAGATGTTTAAAATAGCCTGTGCATTAGTGCTCTTATGCAGTAAAAAAATGAAAGACAATTGCTTAACTTGAAATATACAGTTGGACCTTACCAGAACAAAAGATTCTGACCAGTTTTCATTTAAAAACTCAGCACACTGATTGATTCCTAGCAATCTCCGTGTTTTTGTGGAGTTCGCATTTCCTGTGAAAAGCTGCTCAGGTCTGGTATCTTTTCATTGTCATTGACTCACAGTAACAAAACGTTTTTACACTTGAAATTTATCACTTGATCTCCTGATAGAAGAATCTGAGGGAAGATCGAGGGCAAAGGAAGGAGAGCTGAGATAACCACGGGAGGTGCTTTGGTGATTTTGTTTGGTTTTAGCTAATATGATATTCTCAGAAATACACTGATGTGGGTATAATGGACTGTCCACAATGCCGACTAGTGCCTTAGCGTATTAGCGAGATCTCAGTGATTCATATTTGTTTCCTGTGTCTTCTCTGCCTATGAGTTTCTAAGGTTTCTCTGTGACTTCATCTGTAAAGTATGCACATCCCTTGGAGAGGTTTTGCTAAGCTCTTCAGAATCTAGAAACTCCAGCAATTTATAAACCCCAGAGATGGGCAAGTTTAGATTCACGTGGGGCTTAGAGACTCTGAAGAATTGTATTTTCACTTATTTTGGGTTTCTTGTAAAGAGACTGTTTTATTTTATTATAAACCAGGAAGGCCTGACAGTTGGATTAAGCATTTGTTCACTATTGTATACTTTGTTCAACATCATTATTTTCTCAGTTAATAGGTTGTATTTTCTCACCTGTTAGGCCTGATACAAAAATGTAATTGAGCAGATTTCAAAACTAAGTGGGCGTTTTCTCAAGTCTACAGGACATGTTTGTTTATCAACTTGTTTCACACACTAGTTGGTGGCTACTGCTATTTAAACCAAAAAGAAGGAAGAACAGATTTTTATCTGAGGCATCTTTTGTACAAATATATGGGACTCTGAATGTGTCTTGATGCTTTTCCAAAGAACTTTTTCAAGACAACTGAGCTCTCAATATGCTAGAAGGAAAAAAAATAACTCTTTAGAAATGCTTGTTTCCTTTACTGAAAGTTAGGAAATTCCCAGGGGAAAAACAAAACAAAACAAAACAAACTTATTAGGATAGAACTAAGTTAGAAGACAAATTGAAATCCTTTGATTGAAAGTAATGTTATTAAAAAGTTTTAATTATTGAGAAGAAAATGTAGGAGAGGCACTCAGAGCTAACATAAAAATGATAGGAAACTGGTAATTAAAATAAAATGCTTGAAAATTAAACATCACAAAATATGAAAATGCAAATTTGGCTCTGATTCATTATGACACTTAAAATGTAGGATTGTTATTAAAGTTGTGGGTGGTTGGTTTGAATTCTGCAGGTCTGTGTTGATGCTGAAAGTTGGGCAAATGCTGCAGCCCTTTGCAGACCAAGGCCATCATGTTTCAGATTCCATCCTTATTTTCCCCTTTCTCATCTCTCGCCATCCTCCATTTAGGTTTCTACTCTAAAGCAAAAGTTTTTGTTCTTTCAGAGACTATCTGTGTGCTACATTCCCTAGTTGTTTTTAAAGATCATCAGTTCCACCCTTTCAACTATTTAAGGCTTTATTTTGCAATCCTGATACAATTACTTTAGGTGAAGAGCTATGTCTCTCTGTAGAGCACCAATTTCTGCTCAGCAAAGGTTGCTTTCCTCAGAGGGCAGCCTGTAGATTTCTACACAAACTTCTCCAGAACATCCCTAGGGTCTTCCAGGACCGAGTCTGTGTTCCCTCGGAAACCCTTCATCAGGCAGTTGGCATCAGACATTCAGTTCCTGTGGTCAGTGAGCTGTTTTGGGAGTCTGCATCACCAAAATATAATAAGAAGCCCTGCAATAAGTAGGAAGTACCAGCATGCCTCTTGACATTTTTTTGCACCAGGAAAGCCACCACCACTCTGATAGTCACAGCCAGACAAGACCCATCCAGCCATCTTTTCCTATTAACTTTTTTTAAAATCAATAATTACATTTTCTTCATTATCAGAGCAGTGAATGTCACCTTGTTGCCATCCTCTGATGGAAAGACTGCCTCCTCCGTGCCTCGGGGGCATCTAGGAGAAATGTCCCCAGCCCCACACGGGACAGCCGTGGCTCCCCGCAACACTCTTTGCCCACGGTGCTCTTTCCCAGGAGAGACTAAGAGAGAGCAATCTTAGACTTGGAAGAAGCTAATTTGAATTGGATGTGAAGTTGTTACTAATTTAATGTTTATCCAATAACAAGGACTTTGCAAAACCCCTTACCTTTTCATGAGCCTCAGGTAACACTGTCAATTCATAATTGCTATGATCCCTTTATCCTGTGGTTTAATAAATAATTTACCTAAATTATTAAAATGAAAATTTCAACATTATTAAAAATTAACCAGGTTAAATGAGCAAACAGTAAATAGTGCTGGGCTTGTCCTCCGTGACAGGAGTCCGCAGCTTTTATTGTCTTTTTCCCAGGCGCAGAGGGTACCTTTCTCCTTCCCCCTCTCCCTCCCTCCCTCCCTGTCTCCACTTTCACTGCTCTACTCTTGTCTTTCACAAACTCCTCTCCTCGATATTAGTTTTTTTCACAGCCTGTTCTTTCATCTCTGTGTCCTCTTCTCCACTGTTGGTTTACTCTTCCTTCCCATGAACGCTCTCCTTCCCTGCAGTAGCACAAGTCATCCGTCTCCTCTATGCACATTATATTCTGCACACATATGTAGCACAAGATGCCTGGCGGGCATTTTTGTGCTTTCTCTCTTTGATCCGTGGCTGGCAATCCCATCTGATGCCAGGGAGACACAGATCCAGGAGAACACATGATCTCCAAAGAGCAGAGAGTTTGTCAGGTCTTCAGGATACAGGCTGCTTCCATTCATAAAAAATTTATTAAAATCTGACTGCTCTTAAAGGATCGCAGCTCTGTCATTTTTAATTGAAACGTTCAGTTTGCCCAAAATGAAGTGCTCCATCTTTCAAGCTGTATCTCTTGCCAGATTTTTTTTTTCTTCTCTGTAATTCCTACTGAACTGCTCCTTCTGCTGTTTTCTGGCAGAATTCCTCATTGACTTAAAAGGGTTCCCCCCTCCAGGCTTCATCCCATCCATTTTCCCCTTCAGCCCATGAGACTCCTGAAAATGGCCTTTCCTCATGCCTGGCATTTTTCACCCAGAACACTTGCACCAGTGCAGACCTCCAGGCACACAGCTGATCTTTTCCTGCAGACCTAGGAGAATTAGGCACCCAGCTCCTGTTGAGTTTTGGTGAGAGCTTAGAGCCTGTGGAAATGCCAGCAAGCCTGTCTGTCCCTTCTCCAGGGTGTCCATAACGCTATTAAGCGTCCCCTGCAGATATCTGGGCACTGACGGACAGATGTGGGCTTCTTAATGTGCTCTAATAACACTTTCTGCTTCTAAGAGACCACAAAGTGAGTCAGACAATATTTGCAACCAAAATTTAGCTTTGTAGACAGGTTTCTTCCTATCCCTTTCCCTGAGCAGCCCTTGGGTAGTACCCAGCACTGTTACAGCTCTGCTTGGGGTGGAAAGTGAAGAAAAAAAAATCCCACCTGCATGCAAAAGCAGAGGTGGTGTGAGCCAGAAGGATAACACAGCTGGAATGTGTCCAGGAGACAGCACCTCGTGTGCCTGCTCTGACAATACACCCCAAGAGGTGAAGCCCCGAGGATCCGGTCAAAGTGAAGGCAAATGGATGCACTAAGGCAGTGGTGAGACCCAGAGCCTGTAACACACAGGAGCTGTGTCCATGGGGAGCATGGCAGTTATTGACTGCACTGTCACATGGCATGGCACTTTCCTTCCACAGTCAAGGCTAGTATCTGAATTACTTTGGATTTTAACCACAATTAAAGAGCTAATCAAGGTCAACAGCTCCTTTCAAATACAGTTTAGTACAAAATCCTAATGCAGGAATTACACAAATTGATATTGTCAATATAATGGATTCAAACCAATTGTGCTAAACAAGGTTGTATCAAGTCTGCGCTCTGTATTAGGTGAGGGCTAATTCTGTCTAGCAGCAGTGGAGGCAAACAGAAAAACAGATACATCAAGCCTTCACAGTTTGGATTTATTATTCAGGTGGTTTTTACCCCTCTCAAAGAATTCACTAGTCTAAGAAAACAGTGCAGTTCTGAGGATTTGGTTCCATTCAGAAGGCAGAAGGTGCAAAATTGAACACATACAATGTATTGGTCTAATATATAGGAGATACAAGGAAGGATCTGTCAAGAGAAATGATGAGCCTGGAGAATAAATCTAAGCAGCATCCCTTTGTGAAAAAACGTAGTGACAGAAGACTCTGCTCAGGTACCCAAATATATTGCATTATGTGAGACATCCTAAAGTATCCAAGACACCAGGCATGGCTGGAAGATGTGACAAGAGGCCTGTAGAAAACCCATGCTCTTCCAGCATGGCAGATACTCTAGAGCATCTCAGATGGACTCTAAGAGATCTAACCCTCTCACATCAGATGACATCTTGGCAGTGAAGATAGCCTCTTATTTCCTTTTCCTCTGAGGCACTTCAAGGTTTCACCATCACCATTTGCTGTGACACCCCTGGTGGTCCCTCTTCGGTAGGTGTGAGCCTTACTGCTCCCCATTAGGTGTGGGGATTTAGAGACGCATCCACGGTGACTCAGTGAATCAGTGATGTGGGGGTTTTTCCGCGTTGTTTCCCACCCAGCTTCCAATATTTCTGCCGTGAAAGAGTTTCTGGAAGGGCAGGCTGGCTTTTGTTTTTGAATTGAAGTTAATTACATCCTCAAAGTAGCAAGACTCAAGAAGAGAGGAGGACTTTCTCCAGGGAATGGGGGACACCCAGGACTGCAGGGCACTGCTGCTCGGGAGCGGAGAGCTGCAGATGGTGGAGCTCCTGGAGATGGGAAGGCCCCTGAGTCTGTCCATGCAGCTGTCAGAGGAGCCCGTGGGGCCAACCCTTATGGTGCCCTTTCCTCTTAGCCACACAAAGGCAGCCTGATACCATGAGCAAAGGGGATGGACGGCACTGCATTTGTTGCTATACATGGGGAAGAAAGAACCCTGTCCAAAGAGCTGCTGGTGTGAAGGGCATGTTGTTACAGGTTGGGAAAATGGCACCTGGTGAATAATCAACCTACTTCAGGAGTTAAAAGTGGTGCCTTTATCTCTGCAGCTAACGGGGCATTAGATCTCGTCTGAAAGTTTCTTCCCAGCTTTGCAGACATGAGCTTGTTCCTTCCCTTCACCTCGGCATTGATTCCTCTCCTCAGGGAAAATGTATGGAGTGACTCCAGCCCTTGCTCCCATCCTCCAAGCTGCTTTGGGAGGATGGGAGATGGTCAACCTTTCCGGGGTCTGTGTGAGAGAAGCTAAATGGGAACATGAAGGTGGTAATGGAGTGGAAGCAGAGCAAGGAAAGCCTCGCTGATGGATTATTAGGCACTGTCAAAGTTTCAGCAGAGTGGAAAACTTGGAGGCTGGAGTGAGTAGTAACCCATGAAAAATCACCTCTTCCTTTTCCTGTTCGTGGCAGGGCAGCGTGTCCAGATCAAAGCTATCCGTCACTGCTCGGCCTCAGTCGCACAATTTACGAGACACTGGGGCACCAGCCCATTAACAGCCCTGGTAATTCATTGCAAGGGCAACAGGAGGTATAAATCCCCTCCCCTCCAAACTTGAACATTTACCTAATTGTCCCCCAATTGCTGGATGTGGACATCAGAGGGGCTGATGTTATGAACAAGGAGGGCCACGAGAGGTGCAATGGGGAAGGAGAGGAGGCTGGGGAGAGAGTCTGGGGTGGTCAGCGTGGGTGGGAGAGGTGTGACCCAGGAGGCAGACCCTCTTTCCTTTGCACCCATTAAGTAGCAGAAAATCTCATTGGTTTTAATTGCATTCTGACCTTCCGGAGCTCCTCTCGGCTGTTTCCCTTGGGATCAGAGTTGGAGAAGGAGCACGCTTCATGCACATGGGCATTTGGGAGGCCTCCACATTTTTCAAGGTTTGTGAGATGTTGTGCGCTACATGCATGACAGTCCCTGCTGCCAGCAGGTGGTTCAGAGGCTCAGCAACACCAAAATCATTGATGGCAGCAGATAACGCCAGCTAAGGAGAGATACGAGGTCCTGACATGTTTTGGGACCTCAAGATCTGGCAGCCCCTAGGTGGATAACATTCATCTACCACTCCATCACTTTACTGGTGGTACTCAGGCACACTGCCTTCTCTTATAGTCTTCTGTGACATATCCACATTCAAAAAAGCTTTGCAGAAAGAATATTCTTTGTTGTTCTTCAAAGATAGCAAAGGTCAGATTTACTCTTCATTTTCTTGTTTCTGGCTACTCTATCCATTCACTCTCTTTCTCTCTGTTTTTACTCTCCCCTTAGTCTGCCAAGTCCCCTTTTCAATTTCCCATCACCATTTCTCACATAGTGCTCTATTTTCCCTGCACTAGTGTCTTGCTGCTCTTTCCTGCTTGGCTTCAGCTGTTTCCAAAAGTCCCCTTCAGTTTGCTGTTCCCTGACTTTGTTCATACTTCTCATGTTCCCTGTGTAAATGCTGGACTCTGTAAAGTCAGCTAATATTTGATATCAGAAAACTTCCTCTCAGCTATAGAAGTAGGTTTAAAACACCTATACATTTACAAGAGAATTTTGAATATGAGTTTTCCACTCCCACAATCTATACAAGAGAACTGAATCCTCATCAGAGCTGCTTGCCTGTAAGAGCAGTGGAGATAAACACGCTCTGAAGCAGAAATGGGAGGCTCACTAGTAGTATTCGGTAAGTGAGATAATATGGCCAGATCAGTGGAGTGTTTTCTTGCAAAGATCTTTCCATTTTCCCTAAAAAAATGGCCTTTTAAAATGAACTCCACTGCAGTTTCTTTTGTGTCATTTTTAAGTTACCACTCATCATTTATTTTTGAGGCAAAACTAGAAAGAGATTTCCATGAGCAGTTTCCTCAGAAACCCATTTTCTTTTTCATACTCTGAAGTTCACAAGAAATGCACCTAATTTCCCAACCACTGCTTGCCATGCGCTTGACCCCATGGTCGCAGGAGCAGGCAGATTTGCCTGCAAGACAGGAGACCACTGGTTTGGCTCAGCAGGGAACAGGGCAGCAACCAGCTAAATGGGGACAAGGACTGAGTGTTTCCTGTTCCTCCTCAAAGAGCAAATGCTGGGCCTTAAAGCATGACCGAGAATGAGAAACGGGCAATGATCTTTGGTTAAAAGATAACCAGAAAGGCGGTAAAGGGAGAGAAAGTGCAAATGAGGAGAGACTAGTCTAGCTGGGAGAAAAGGGCATTGTTAAGGTAACAATTTGGAAGGAAAACCTGTGAGATTTGGGTTTGTAAATGCTTGTGACTCTTGAAAATGTGATTTAGGCACTTCAGTGCTTTTTAGGTGCAAGAAATTAATTTCTGGTTAAGAGGAAGGAACACAGAAATGTAGCAATTCCATGAACTACTTGTAGAAGAGGAAAAGAAAGGACACTTTGCCAGTCATGACTTACTGGAAAGCAGATCTTAGCCTCACATGCAGCTTCTCCAGGGTCTGTAACACCAGGAGGACACAAGAAGGAGAGGAGGAAAGGTTTTGGTGGCTCGTTTGTGTTATTTTCCCAGAAAGGAGCCTTGTAAATGTTCTTGGATGTTGCCATGGGAGTTACAGCCAATTTAGGACTCAGGGTTATGGTTCATTCCCACCTCTAAAGGCAGATGGCTCATCTTCACCAATCAGAAGGGAAGAGGAGGGATGAGATGAAGCCCTTCAGCAGACAGTGAGAAATGAAACAGGGCCTTGAGATGCCAAACCTTTGATATTGTACTGAAGAGAAGTCCAGCGTGTGAAAGGGCAGAGCCTCCACTAGGTCTTGTAACACATGTGAAATCCATCAGGGTCACCATTCCCGTGGTGCTCTGTTGTCTGAGCCATAACACGACACTCTACAGGGAGGGAAAGGCGTCCTGTGGGCAGGGGGAAGAGCTATCTGTGCTTTTAAGAGGTTGGCTGGGAATTAAGAGAATACTTTATGGTGGTTACACTCTGAATTTATAGTTTCCTCCTCTTGCTTTTTAATGTTCTCCTACCAAATTACCTACAGTTGGTCCCATAACTTCAAGCTGCCCTGTGGTCTGACATGTCCCAGCACCACGTGGGACACATGAAAGAATAAAAAACAATCTGTCAAAGAAGGGAAGGGCTGCACTGCAAAATGTAGGTTCTTTTCTGGACCTAAACCCTAATTGTCCAGACTATTGGGTCAGGATTTAATAGATTTGCCCTCTCATGATAGGGCAATGGTGACATTTAAATACAGAACAGAAATTTCTTATCCCAAAAGTGTGACTTGGGCACCCTGTTTTCAAGAAGCTTTTGGCTGTATAGTTCAGCAAACATCTACTGCCTATTAACTAACTTCTCTGTCTTACGACTTAGAGGTCTGAGCTATCCTGCACACATCTATTCTCAACAGATAGAAGAAGAAAGTTCATCACGAGTATCTCCCAGAGCTTCAGAGCACAGTAAGACACTTGCTCAGAGCAGACCTTCTGGTACTTCCCATTGCTTTCCTGGAGAAGCTAAAATCAGATCACATGTATCTGCTAATAAAACTTCTGCTGAGAAGCTGCTGGCCGTTCATTACTTGAAGGTGAGTAGTTGCCCCAGATTCAAGGGTTTGGGAACCTGTGTAAAACATTTTTGGAAACCCGGCCATATTCTGTGGATGCCTGGAAGCTTGAGTGACTTTTACAGAGCTGTCTAGGGAAACCCAAGAAACAGCAGTGGACAGGCCACTTTCAGAGAGCAGGAAGAGGTCTGGGAAACTCTTAGGTGGGAAGGAGACAGGCGTGCAATAGAAGAGGAGATCTAGTGTAAATGTGAGTGACCACACACAGTTGCATGATTTCACTCACAACAGACCTCTTTCAAGAGTAAGCACAAACAGTACATTTGCAAGTGCCTGCAAAGACGATGCTGCAGCATGCATGAAGCAGTCCCAGGGCATGATCAACTCATTTTCCCTCTTTCTGAGAGCAAAAAAGCCTTTCCTAGTCATAGACACTCCTGTCCCAGTCTCTGTGCCATTGTCTGGCCTTCAAAGCAGCCCCTCGAAAGTAAGGGCCTGTAATCCCAATGGAGAAAGTCTTCTGGTAGCAGAGAAGAGAAAACAAAGCCTTCTCCACGGGTGGCACTGTTAACATGACCTTTGTTTCAGAGAGTTAGTCAGGGTTTATAACTGCTTGTCTGTGTGTCCTGAGGTCTGCTTATGTCTTTCTCTTCATGAAGGTCTTCTCTCATCTCCCAGGCTGTGTCCCCCCCTGTCCCTCTGCAGTTGACCCATCTCTCCCTCCATTCCTGTCCCTTCCTGGTGGGGAGCACAGGAGCTGAGGCTGCCATGCGTGGGCTTCCAGCACAGCAGTTCCCTGCCACATGTGCCCTCACCAGGAGCAGAAATGCAAACCCAGTGGTGGGAATGAGCTGCATTTCTCTCAACTGCCCTCCCCGGTGCTGTGTTCCAGCAGCTCACCTCAGTGGCTCTAAAACAATTAGGAGGCTTGAAGTTTCACACGCCCCAACAGATACAGACAGGACAACTCATCTGTTATTGCAGGCCCAGCGCACAACACACTGTAATGATGTGGGGAATCCTGAACTTGGCAACCCCTCCTTAACCTTTGCCTGAGCATAGGGTCATCTCCAATATCCGGGATGGATGCTGGTTGAGCTTGCCTACCAGTCTCTTTCAGCTGCAGAGCAGGGAACCCAAGCATCCCGACGCAGGGCATCACCTGCCAACTCAAGCATTAAACATTAATCCTGGTAGGACTTTCACTCCTCCATCTCTGAGGTGGAAGTAGATTAGGAATTTGATCTCCCAAGATTACTGCATGAAAGTCACCCTTGAGTAGGCTCCCTGTAGCTTGTCCATCTCTTGTCCATCTCTTTGGGGTGTTGCCTTTCATTAGATGCTGCTGCCCTTTGGGCTTTTTTTTTTACATTTTCTTCTTTCACCTCCTGGGGGATTGCAGGGGGAACTGGAGGGTGCTCAAGTACCTGGATCCCAGGCTGCAAATTTGGGTGAACCCCAGTGGTTGTGAGACCTCCCTCCAAAGCATGGTGCCTACACTGTGGGGGTTCATGGCCAGAGGAGCGCTGAAGGGTCTTGCTAGGACTGTGAGGAGGCTGTAGTTGCAGGAGAGGACAAAACCACTGCATGCAGTAGTGGCCATTTTACCCTCTGGGCAGGGTGAAAGAATAACCACCAGTGTAGTACAAAAGGGCTCACCTGAGGTAGCACAGGCCAGATCTGGCAAAGGAGGGTGGGTGGTGTCAAGGTGGCATGGAAAGCAAGGTCTTCTCTCAGCTCTGTAGTGGTGAGGAGCCAGGCTCTGGGTGTCTGCTCTCCCATTTAGCTCTGGAAGGACCTGCCTACTTTCTCTGCCCTCCTTTCTGCTCTGGGTATGGCTGTGCAGGCTGGGCTGTGCAGGTTCGGACTCTACCCTTGCTGACCTGCTGCAGCACCCCCTAGCTCTCAGATCACAACTTAAATCTAGTAATTGCAGAAGACCTTTGTAAAGACACACCACGTTTCTCTGCTTTTGTTTCAAAAGTTTGAAGACTTTGCCCTCTTGACTAAAACAAAGAAAGGCTCAAATCCTTCTTCCCCACAAAAATGCTTCCTTCAATGTGTTGCCTCCAGGAGCTGAAACCTTTTAGAAAATAAATAAAAGATACCTGGTATTAGGCAGCTGTTGACAAAACCGTGTCCTAGCACTGTTATCTGGCAGGGTCCCCTTCCTGGTTAGTCTCTGGTTTGATCAAGGAGAGATGTCTGCTTTTAGGGGCTTTGCTGAGAAGATGCATCTCTCTAGAGATTGTTTACTGGATAGAAGATGCTTTGTCCAAAGGGGAAGGTCCTCCTGGGCCATGCGCTATCTCCTGTCCCGTCCCATGACGAGGGACAGCCAGTGGGTGCGATGTGGAGGGGAAAGGAAGGTTTCTTCTGTTCCCACTTGCAATGTTAAAAAAAGACACCACATGAGGAAGCGGAGACCTGGGGCTGCTGTCAGGTGAGGTGGTGTCTCCTCAAAGGAGAGCCTGCAGTGTGGGGAGCAAGAGCATCTGTCCTGGGGGCTGCTCAGGCCCCGCTGTTGCTTGCCAGGGCTGGGCAAAGGCAACCACAACATCTGAGGTTTGGGAAAGGCAGCGAGCTGAGCCGGTGTTGAAATGAAAAAGGAGGAAAAGAAAAAAGGGGAATTCTTTCCAAGATCTGTTTTCCTTGGGGCAAGCAGACTGATGATTTAGCAAGACTGCCTGGTTATTTTTCCATGTTGCTGCCTTTGGCCTCTTGTTCAGAGCAGCTGAGCCAGAGAGAGGGGAAGGCAGCAAACTCTGGGAAGGAGAGCCAGGGCGGGGGGCTGGCGATCGTCAGTGCAGGCTTATATCTGCAAAACTCACCAGAAAGAGCAGGGGACTATGGGAACATCCTCCCCGGCATTTTTCCTCCTCTGACCCCGGGACTGAGCACTCACCAGGCTCAGCGTCAGTGTGGGCAACATCCTACAGCACCTTTTGCTCCATCCTAAAGTGCAGAGGGAGCAACAAGCCCAAGGAAACAGTGCCCCAGACAGAGATCTTCTCCCATCCAAATTCCTGTCCTTACAAGCTCGCTGCAGTCCCAGACCATCACCATGGACTTCACCCCACAGAGGTGCTGCAGACCAGTGGAAGGAGAAGTCCTTCCCTACCTGCCCACCATTTCATGCCCAATACTATCGTGTTGTGTCAAAGCAGTCAGTCATAAACCCTCCAACTTGCCTCCAGCGCCTTGGTTTGGTCCTGACACACTGGAGGAAGCCAGCCCCTACCCAAAAAGCTCTAATGAAGTCAGGTCAGGTCCCCCATGGGGTCCCCTCAGCTCCTCCTATTGCTATGAGTTGCTGTATGGGTGGAGAAACCCATCCGTCCCATTCCCGGCTGTGCCCGGCGGGGAGGTGGCAGCGCTGAGCGCGATGCTGTTTAATTCCTGTTGCTGTTCTCCACCGACAGCACCTCTCGCAGGGATTGCAGAGTAGCCAGCGTGCCGCGGTTGGATTGAGCAGACAGATTTAATTAAGTTGCGATTTAATTACCTATCAGCATCCCTATTTAATAAAGCTCAGGAGGATTTTAATTTAAAAAAAATAATAATAAATGATATGGCCTGTCACAGAGCGGCTGTAACGGCACGGATTCAGGCAGGACGGCATTGCGGGCAGCGTCCCTGCCCTGCGCGACGAGGCAGCAGGAGGTGGCCGGGCTCGGGCAGAGCTTGCGAGAGCCAGCACAGATTGCAGGGGACGGGCACGACCTGCCTCGGCAACCTACGCAAAGCTGCGTGCTCGGGGCTCACCTCTGAGTGCTCCTGCTCCTGCCTCCGCTTGTTCATTTTGCCTCTTGCGTGCAGAGATTGAAAGGGAGTCGTGAGTCCGCACCCGCTGCCAACAGCCCTGTGTTTTCCTGAATATGGTTTGTTATTTTTGCCATCTGCTGAAGCTCTCTGCCTGTGCAGGGAGGTTGGCTCTCGAGGTGGTTGGCGTCTCTCTGGTGTCCTTGTCAGACTGGAAGATCTGCATCCAGGGTGTGGGTGCTGTTTGGGTTTGCTTGTGGGGTTTTGAATATCCTGAGAGAGACCCAGTGGGTTATTTTAACCTGAGGTTTAGTTTTGACTTACTAAGCTGAAGTCAAAGTGCAGATGCCCAGAGGTGTGGGATGCTCAGGGCCATCAGGTTGTGGTGAGGTGGGGGTCGGTCTCTTCTCCCGGGTAACCAACGATAGGACGAGAGGAAATGACCTCAAGTTATGCCAGGGGAGGTTCAGGCTGGATCTTAGGAAGAATTTCTTCACTGAAAGAGTCATTAGGCATTGGAACAGACTGCCCAGGGAGGTGGTGGAGTCACCATCCCTGGAGGTGTTCAAAAAACATCTAGATGTGGTGCTTCAGGACATGGTTTAGTGGGCATGGTGGCATTGGGTCAATGGTTGGACTTGATGATCTTTTAGGTCTTTTCCAACCTTAACAATTCTATGATTCTGTGATTCTATGATCAGGATTTGGGGAGGTTTGGAGAAGACACTTTGCTTTGGCTCCTCTCTGAGCAGTAAGTTAAGATGTCAGCTAGCAGCTGTGCCTGGAGTCTGGGAGAATTTCCACCAAAGAAGATACTCACCCATTTTAGCACTTTAGCCACTATCTCTTTCCAAGCTCCTCCTAGTCTTGCTAATTTGCACACAACATTCATCTCACTGTTTTGCTGAGGATGTTTCCTAAGGGTTCAATCGTGCTTGAGGTTTTATTTCTTTTGGGCCAGACCCAGCCCTGCAGCAAGCAGACGTGGTTGTTACCCCAGGGTGAGACTCACCAGCTTTACGTGAGCTCAGACTCTGGCCGGGGACCTTCTGGTCTTTGTCACCAGTGGGGACAGGTTTCTTGTTCTGCCATCTGTGTTCATCCTGTTTTCTGTTTTAGAGCTTTTCTTTAACGGAGACTCACCTGGGACCTCTGTGTCTTGCAGGGCCCCGTTGTATCTCCCCACTGAGGAGGATGTGTCGACACCAAGTTTAGCACTTCTTGAACTATGATAACTGTAAACAGAATATAAAGGAGGCAGTGTATTTAAACAAGAAAAATGAAAGAAAGCCCAAACCTTTCCCTAGTCACCCGTATCACACCAGACAAGGTCTAGCCTGAGCTCTAAAATACCTCCAAGGGGATCATATATCCATATGTGCTTCCTGCCTGCACCTGGGTCATCACATATGGCTTCCTAAGCTCTTGCTCTGGCCTCTAAAAGACATCTTGATTTGGGGTGCTCACTTTTAGACATCCCTAAGTTAGGCATAGTGGGTCCCCACCCTCCATCCCCCCCAAAAAAGCCACTTTCCAATAGGGATAACAGCTGAGACATAGAGAAACAGACCTTGATATTTCTATTGTTTCATGGTAACAGCGCCTGTCCTGAGACCCCAGGCCTGACAGATTGACATAACAGGTTAATAAGTGCTTTCCACTTCTCCTAAAGGCTAATTAAATATTAATCCACTTGGTGAGGTCAGCAAAAATAACAAACAATTGGCAGAGTGAAATTCATTTAATTAATTCTCCTGTGGAGGTTTTTCAAGCATCTTCCTCCCCTGACACACCGCTGCCTCGGCTGTGGTAACCTACAGTGAAATCAGGCCTTATTGGTTCTGGGCCTGCTTTTCTCGGATATTTAATTTTGCTTCTTTTCTGTTTGTTTGTTTTTTAGTTTCTGAATGCTTGTCAGGTATTGCCCAGGGCCCTAAGCACAGAGATGAGAGAGGAAGAGAAAGAAGGGAATGCAGAAGTGGGGTGCAAAGATGAGGAAGAAGAGGTAGGCTAAGTAGTCTTGGAAGATTTTGACCTTCAGATGCCAAAGGCATGAGATGCTCTTAGCCTTTGCAAAATGAAACTCAGGCAGTTTTTTGATATTAATTTTATTGCTGGAAATATCAAGAAATTGGTATCTATCTTATTTCTAGACAAAAACTCCTTGCACAGACTAAAGGGATCCAATAGCAATCTGGGCTGCCAGTGGAAGCAGCTGTCCCACCATGATCTCGATTACCTGCATGTGGGTTAGTGGCAAAAAAGGTGCAGTTTGCAAGTAAAAGCACCAGCAAATCCAGAACGTACCCGTAATGTCATCCCCAGCACGCTGTACCCTCCAGTATTCCCAAGCCAAGCTGTTCATCCCTTGCTTCTTGTCCCCCTCTCCAGGAGGGTAGGGGAGAGTTTCTGGGTGCTGTGAGCACCCACAGCTCCTGAACCTCTTCATGCAACCACACACTTGAGCATCTTTCCTCCTGTCACTATCAGTTCCCTTAAGGACAACTGCAACAGGATGCTTTGAACATCCTTTTTGGTGACTGGATTGGTCTTTCACCAGAACAAGTTCACTTCCAGTGTAATGAAATTCATCTGACTAACGATCCCTAATCTAACAGTCCTACAGCGAGACCCCATTTGCTTTGGTAATGTCTCCATTAAAGCACATCCTTGCATGGCAGGGGATGCCAAGGGTTGCTCTGGAGATGGTGCTCTTGCTGTCTTCTGTGCCCACCATCCTTATCGTGAGCACGTAACTGGCTTGTTCAGTGTTATCCTACTCAGTTCCAAAGAAACTCCCTAGAAGTGCTGCCTGTTGGTGTCCAGCTCTGTTTTGAACGTTTCTGGATGTGGGACCTTGCTGCACTCTAGCAATGAACACTGCATTTGGTTCGTGCACTCATCCCTCCACACCACAACTGATATAGATGCAGCAGCAGGAAACAGGCAAGGAGGACTGGGAATTTCTCCTGTCTCTGCTAGAGGACAGGCCCATTACAGAAATAATTTCTTGAGTGACCCCTGTCTCCTCTGTCGCAGCCTTCATGCTGCAGCGTGCCCTGCATGCTGAGCAGGAGAACAGTGCTTGGGGCATCTGTCGCTGCAGAAATCGCACAGTGAGTGCCCCTTAGCCTTGGTGGGGATGACATAGGGTACAAGGGGGGCAAGCCATCTCAGCCTTTAGGTGCCTCTCTCACAGCTGTAATCTTGGGAACAAGAAGGAAAGGGGTGATGCAGAAGACAAACAACTGGGGAGCAATGAACAACTCCAAGAATGAAAGAAACCGGAGCCTCCTTGCCTCCAAAATGCACCCTTAGAAACAAATAACAGAAACCTCCCAAGGAAGGGGAGTCAGAAGAAAAAGTCTTCATACACAGGCGTTGCACTGGGCCTGTCTCCAGCTATTTCTCTAACCATCTGCATGTCTGGAGGATGGGTGTCCCTATGGACAATCCATGGCTGAGTTCCCTGCTCCCTCAACTGCAGCCCAAGCTCACCTTTCAGCCTGACAGGTGAAGCACCTTCTGGCATGGAACCTTCCAGGTATCAGCCCAGACTTGGAGAGAACTGAGGGAGGGTGGGGAAACTTTCTCCAGGTTACTGCTTGAGTTCCACATTAATTTTTTATTTATCTGAAAGTGGCACTGGAAGGGTTTTCAAAGTGAGTCTAAAGTAATTAGGCACTCGCTGATGGATTGCACTGGAGAGACATGTGGATTATTTATTACAAAGTCACTTGCTGGAAAGGTTAGAGGCTGAGAAGTAATTATTTTTTCCTTTTCTTCCCTTTTTTTTTTTTTAAGTGGAGGAATCAGCAGGGGAGAGCAGCTAAGGTTCCTCTGTGAAATATTCCCTCCTGGATAACTCCTTCTTTTGTCCCTTCTCCCATGGTGACAATAGGACAGGGCACCTAGGGAGGATGTGAAACAGGAGCTCATGAAGTCTCGACTGCTGGAAGTATGTTTTGGGTTGAGATCTTTGCCCAGCACCCACCTTTCTTCACCAGGGACACTTAGGGGTTCCCCACTCTTTGACCTCAATGTGACATACTTACAACCAGGGTCAGCTTTTGAGGCTGCCTAGCTCACCTAACCAAGCCCACAAAGGTTATGAGGATGGCTGGTTCACATGGCATGTCTGGCATGCATCTGGTGGATGTTTTGAGCAATACCAGGAGGATTCAATGCTTCCAGCAACCTCAGCTGCCTCCTCCTCTCCTGCCTTGTAATCTACATCTAGGATGGGAATTGAATCCAAAGAAATGCAGTCCTCGACCTTGAAAACCAAAGCCAGGCTTGGCGCAGTCTGCGGATGAATATGCAACAGCCCTAATCAGGAATCCTTTGTCAGAGAGGGGATAATTGTGGCTAACAACATGTTAGTGTAGTGCTGGATCTTCAGGCTTCTAACAGCTTATAAAATCAGGATCCTTTCTCAGTGGGAAAAGCTGAGCTAACAAAGACATTCTCAAGCAATTAGTCACTGGAGAATTCAGCTCCTGCCGGACAGAGTTAGCGTTAGGTGATCCACACAAAGTCTCGCGACATTCCGAGCGAGAGCCTGGGATGGAGTCGGGAATTAGAGGACGGTCTCGGGGGAGTGGGGTTGACACAGGGAAGTTGGGAGGATCAAGCATTAACAGCTCTGCTCTGTTTGTGTTCCTTAAATAGTGCCCATCGCCGTGGTGTCTGGGCATGTATTATCTCAGCTTTACAGGGGACTGCTATTTGAGATCCTTGCCAAAAAAAAAAATAATACTGAATAACCCTTGTCCTCTTGCAGGGGTCAGTCTGATTTTAGTTGAAAAGTGATATGAGCTGCTCAAGGCCAGCGAGAAACAGGTACCAGCGCTGGCGCTGGTCTGGGAAGACCCTGCCTGTGGTGTCACCTCCTTGCACTCGTCACATCTCCCTGGGGTGCCCAGCTAGCGACACAGCCTGCGTTCCCGGGGCCCGTTGTCCGCAGCTGGCCTCCAGGCCACCCAGGCAGTGCCCTCCTCTGACAGCAGCAACCCCCGGCTTGTGGTATTTATAGATCTCGTCCATGTCCTCAGCTAGGAAGGCATCTGTAATCTCTTACAGATGTTGGGGAGAACAAAGCCAGCCAGTGACTCAAAAGGACCGCCCATCAGAGTAATGGATGGAGACCTATTTCTTAGTCACCTCTGACATTCCTCCCTCTGCACGCTCTCCTGCTTCCCCAGAAGGCTCATTGGGGCCTGTCCAGTGCTCCCTGGTGCCCAAAAACCTTCCCTCAGGCAGGCACTCATCCCCATTCCTAGTGAGGGAAGTCTCAGGAAACTGTCCTACATCCTCCCCAAAAGGGATGGGATGTTCTCCTGGAAATTGCCTAAGCCACATGAATGAGGGGAAGAGCACGGGAGGAAGATGCCCCTGTGCTCTGGCAGAGCGCACAGCTCCTGCCTGGTGGACTGGCTGCTCTGACAGGTACAGGTACCCCAAGGTGCTCTCTGCCTGCTTTCCTGGGGCTTTGGGGTCAGGTAGCATCCATGCCACCCTGCAGTACATGCACATCTCCCGGCTTTCCTGCACATCGGTTGTATCACCTTACCCTAAATTCTTATATCACCATCTCAAGTTTTCTCTTCCAGTTGCCAATATCTCCTGTGTGGGACCAAAAACTTCTCTGATCTTTTCAGCATCCTTTTCCTTTTTTTAACTCACAGTCTCCAGTTTCCCCTTCACCCCTGAGTCAAAGCCCACACCCACATTCTTTTCTTTTTGCTGCTCCTAAACCTTTTCTGTGCCCTCTTCCAATTCCCCTCTTGCCCTGCCCTGAATCCCACCCTGCCTTCTGTGCCAGGAGGCTGGTACTTGGCAGTGCTGGTGTGGGGCCGCCCAGCTGCCTCAGGGTCTGGCGGAGCATGTCCTGTCTTCGTTTTCAGGTCAATGTCCTGTCTGCCAGGAACCCAACTGTTTGCCTGGCAAAAACCAAGGGGTGGGATCAGATTAGGAATTTGGTTGCCTGGATGCTGCCATCTCCCCTTCTGCCATTGCCCAGGACCTCAGTACCTTCTTTGGGTTGTCCCATGGAAGGTCTCCAGGGAGCTTTGGGAGCTGGTAAGGAGCAACAGGCTCATGGACTCGCATACCAAGCAGGTGAACTCAAAATAGTGCTGGCAAGAGGGATGAGCCATCTCAGTGGAAAATGAAGCACATGGACCTGCTGGACAGTCTTCTGGCAGCACCAAGGGGAAGGAGGGGTGCATTGGCTGGAGAGGTTCGGCCGGGAAGGCAGCGCCAGTTCCTGTTCCCACTGCACTTAATTGCACATGAATATGCAGCCAAGCAATATTTAAACAAGGATCTGGTTCGTAACACATGCATTTTCCTTGAATCACTGCTAGAAATAGCTTTGAGGTTATATATCCTGGCCGACCTCCTGCTGAGCTGGGCATAGTGTTTAGGGGCTCGTCTCTTTCACATGTTTTGGAGCCATATGGGAGCACACTGAGCAGCTCCCTGGACAGTAGTCCTGTCCAGCTACACTGTGCTACAACTGCTTTTCACTTGCTTTTAATTGCATCTTCTGCGGTACCTTATGCTGTCCAAAAAATTCCACTACAGGAACCAAGGCAACAGGTAGAGGGAAGCCGGTTCCTCCTCTTGCTTTGCTCAAGTCTCAAATATTTTGCCCCAAAAGCCACATCGATGCCTTCCTCCTTGCTGCAGCGTGGCCTCTCAGATGGCTGTGCAGGTATTTGCACCTGGAATTTCCCATGAGGCTGAAGTTGCTCTTAGACCCCAACTGAAGCTCGACTGTGAGGAAGAGGAGCCCTTTGGAGACTGCCTTTGAGGCTTGGTGCCTCGGACGGATGGGCAGGCAGTGGGTTGGCAGCACTTGGTAGAACAGTGCCTTTGTACTGAGCCAGAGCAGGATCGACTGAGGACCTTTTAATGAGTTATTCTGGTCAGGGCAGCCCATCGAGACAATATTCACATTGATGCTCGGGCTAATGGCAAAACCGGCTTCCAAACCCACAGCGGCCAAGGGAAGGGAGAGGAGCGGCTGCCGGCACACAGCGGGGACCGGCGCTGCCGGCGCGGAGAAAGGGAAGGCTGGAGCAAGAGGATGGCGAGGAAAGGAGACGTCCCTCCCATCGCCGACGTCCCCTGCAAAGGGCACAGACCTCCCACTTTCACCACCCTTTGTATTTGTTGGGTTTTTTTCCCCTCCACCAGCCCCTGGTCCCCTCCCCAGCCCCTCTGGCAGTGTGCATGGTGGGAGCTGCTTTTGCAGGGCGCGGGGTCTCCCCGAGTCTGTCCCCCACCCCGCGAGAGCCGCCGTGCAGCCGACGCGGGGCTTTGTCGGGAACCAAACACAGTAACTGTTTAACGATTTAACTGCACTAATGAATATTGGGCCAGATATTTTCAAGGCCTGTTCAGACTGATTACTTGGAGAGCTGAGTATGTCTACCAATTACCCAGGCAATTAGGCAACTAATTAAACACTTACCCTCAGCTTCATAAACAGAAGAGAGAGAGAGGGGAAAAAAAGGAGGGAGGGAGAGAGCTGGCTCCGGTTTCTGTGAAATATTAGCTGTCAGAAATTGCTGCTTGCAAGGGAAGGTGCACAAAGGCAGACAAATCGGGGCAGACAGAAAGACTGACAGCTCGCGCCAGGGAGCGCAGCCCTCGGACCCTTCGCTTCGCCAGTGCCAACAGCATGGAAGGGTGCAGAGCCACCGGGTTTGCCCGGCCCAGGCAGGTGATGGGCTTCAGGACACGTCCAAGCCATCACTCCCTGCCCCTTTCCCGCTCGCCTGTGACCACCAGGGCTGCAGAGCCAGCACACGGCAACACGCCGTCATCCGGCACGGCGCTGGCAGGGAGGTGCCGGGGAGGACGCTCACCTGGGGGTGCCCGAGCATCCAGCGGCTCCCACCCTGGGCAAAAACACACGTGGTGAAAGGAGAGAGCAGCGAGCTGCAAGCCAGACCACTGGGAGAATTGCTTTGCAGAATAGGCAGAAATGGCTCCAGAGTGTGCATGCAAAAGGGTTTATGCCAGTTTAGGACACCATGGTTTCATCCGTTCAGAGATTTTTAAGACCATTTCTGGTGACCAGCTCAACTTCTTGCCAGGGGCAGGAGGGTGGAGGCCGTGCACAGATTAAATCCCACGGCTGATCTGCTCAGGCCACTCCTGTGAAGGAGTTTTATGTTAAACACAAAGCTCGTGTGACAAAGCGAAGCACCGTGGTTCCCTCCAGGCAAGGCACAGCAGAGGTGTTTCACGCTGGGCTCGCCACTTCTGCCCTGCTCAGCACTGGTGGAAGGGAACAGCCAGCTCCTGCCACTCACCTAACCTCTGCAGAGACATGTATTTTCCTAGAAATAACAGACTCAGGAAAGAATGTTGTTGGAGAGTGTTCAGAAACACTCATAACTTTGGAGCAAATTTTGACAAATAGTTCTTGCCTGGAAAAAATTGAAAACATTGGGAAAAAGTGGAAATATTTGTATAACGTTTTAATTACTTTGATATACAGTTCTCCTTTTGAAAATACGCTTGCCCCTCCATTTCAGACAGATCTTGAAGACTGCATGGGAGCTGTGCTCCTGCCTAATGCAGGGTCAACCCTGTGATAATGATGAACCTGTTTGGAGGCTCAAGAAGCCACCAGGCATACTCTTTTTAGAAGGTTGCAAAGGCACCTGTCAATTTTTAGATGCATCAGGTCTTCATGATGTTTGTTTGTCCATCCAGGTGGAAATCTGTAACCAGAATGAGATCAGAGAGATGCTCAATGATAGATTATTTCCACATCACAGCCACTGGATTCTCTGCCTGGCTAGATGGGATCCTGCAAGAGGTACTTTTTGCGTACTTTTGGGATATTCTAAGAGCTGAAACAATGGGAGGAAAATCCTGAAGTCTCTCCGCACTGAGACACTCTGACAGCATAGACCTATCTACTTTCTTTTGATATTGTTTATCTTGAAATGGTGTTGCCTTCTGAAGACCGTAACGAGGTAGGCCAGATTGCTTTGGGGTAATTCCAAATATTTCAGATGATGAAATCACCCCCGTGAAGGTGGGATTATACAGGAGCCACCTTGACAAGCTATATATTGGTGGTATGGGCAGATGGACTTCATCTCACTTGTGAATATTCAGATATAGATGTACCTTTGCTGAACGCAGTGATGGAGCTGGTAGGAATAACTGGATGTGACACACTGTTGATAACGCACAGATGGCATTTAACAAGGTAAATGAGTGAGCTGATGGGCTTCACTGGAGCCCTCAGACAAGGCAGAGATGGAGTTTGCATAGCCCTGGAGTTTGCATGACCTGGAAGTTATTCACAGAAGGGCTCTCACTGTACCTGTTCAAAAGGCACATCAGGGTTCAGGGCAGCTATAGCTGCGTATTTCCTCTTTCCAAAACCTCCAAGACTTTTTCACTCTTTGGCATCGTGGTCCTTCAAAAATAGCCCCTCTATTACCTTGTGCCCCGGGAGGGCTGGATGATGATTCACCAAGACATGCTTCATTGCTAGGGTCCTGTCTCACTGTTCAGTTCCCTCCACAACCTCCTTCCTCTGGGCTGCCTGCTTGGGCAGCTGGCAGTGGCTCCTGGATAAGCATCATGACTTTCTAGGACCCCTGCAGCTTTGGTCTCTGATGCTTTTGCAGCTCACTTCTCCTCCATGTCATTGAACTTCCTGGATGTGCACCACTCAACACACTGGGAAAAACAACCCAACTTTGTATAATGCGCATACTGAACACAATTATTGACGAGCTGGTTTTATTCAGATCTCATTTACTGAATCAAATATATTTTTTTCTCTTAGGGTGCATTAATTTCTGGATCTTAAAGGTTTCCAGTCTCTTTCTGATGCCTCTCCTCTTCACATTTCTGAGATGTAGCCCTGCAAAGCTGTGATTTCCAAGGCCCCAGGGACTGTGGTACTGCTCTCTGGCTTGCAGATGTCCAAGTGATATGGACAAAAGGTCAATGAGCTGTAGGACACCGTGAAACCATGGTGGCCTACCATCACAGATCAGCTTATAGCAGCATTGTTCGGTGATGCTAGCTTCTGCCTTGCATTTCATTGGGAAGCCACAATGTCTCCACCTTTGTGTAGGTGGAGCTGTGGCAGAACTTGCTTAAACTGGTTTTACTTCTATAAGGAAAGGCAAAAATATACCCTCCCAAGTAACAGTGGTGTCTCTAATGTACCGTGGGGCTCTCTTGGATTCAGGCCGACTGGGGGCAAGGAGATTTTTCTCACTGGCTCTGGGGATGCAGGATGGGACCCTTAACTATTACTCCAAACAAAACAAGCTGTCCTGGTAATCAGGGTAGGTCTGCTCTCACGCCAGAGAGTTGAAATGTTTATTGTGTGAAACATCAGAAAAAGGAAAGGAATCTGCTGGGAGCACTTGGTTCATTCCCATACAACATGCTCTGAGTCTCTGCTTGAATGCCGAGTCTGTGGCATGGAGACGGGAGCTTGTTTTGATAGTTTCTCTGCATTCAGAGGCATGAACACTTTACAGTTTTCTGTTTAAATGACCCATTTCTGAGAGCGGAAAGCACCAGCCAATAAGCGCCCGGGCCCCTCCGTATGTATCCGGAGTTTACAAACCATCCCCACCGATCCGTGGTAGTTAATGGACACTCCTGCTGCTTAGGAGGGCTGGAAAACTGTTCCAGGTGACTACTGGCCTCGGCTAGAGACAGCTCAGTCCCCAGAGGTCTGAGGAGACACATGAGAATGAACTCAGCAGTTCTCTCGAAGCGTGACGTTGATTAATGACGGTACACAGCTACGTCCTGCTGGCAAGCAGCTCGGTTGATGCAATCTGCGGGGAATAGCTGTATATAAAGGAACTGAGCGCCAGTGTTCACAATGAGCCAGCCGCCGACTGTCCGCAAGAGGTTCTCAGACATAAAACTGGCAAGCGGCTTGTAGCAGTTTCAAAGCTACACCTCGTCTCTGCCTGCTCTTGTCACCTGCTCACTCGTTGTCACCAGGCATTTTGGCTTCAGCCTCCAGACAGACTCCTGGAGACACCCTCCTGCTTGGGGACCAACCTCTTTTCGAGCTGGCTCTGGTTCTGGACCAAGCGGTGCACTGGCTCTTAGGAAGCTGGAGCAGTGCTTCTGTCAGGAAAGCTAATTTTCCTTCTTCTCTTTGTTGTTTCAGCTCCTCCCTGGACATCCACAGGTGATGGCTGAGGCTAGAAGACACCATGAGTTGAACTAGTCCATCTTCCTGCGTAATACCAACTGCAGTAAGATGGGCAAGGAGTTAGAAGGGAGGTTGCAGAATCTAATTCTTTTTGGGGTCTAACTCTTCATATCTGTCATCCTAAGGAAACCTAAATGTGGTCTGGAGACTTGAGCTCCACCTAAGTCCTTGTCCCTCCTCAGTGAACAATGCTGGGCACATCTGACATGTGGCTCCAAGCAATCCTTCTTGGGGCACTCTGAGCTGGGCATGACAAATGCTCAGCACAGCAGCTTAGCTGGAGCTGAGGCTGCCTGGATGTTGTCCTTCAGTCTTCCTTACCCTCTCCAGGAGGAGTCTGTTTTCCCACCCACTCACCACTGTGTGCATGATGCAAGGTCTATGCACCACGCTGTGCTGTTACTGTGGGAGACTACTGTTTTCTGCTCGCTCTCTGGCACTGGCCAGGGGAGTCTGGGATTGTCTTGTGCAGAATATCCTCAAATAAGTACGAAATAGTAGTTTGGCATCTAGGAAGATCTGGAAAACCCTTCTCTTCCAGTAGTGTAAGATTGCAGCCTTGAGAGCAGTTTTCTCCAGACCTGTTTCCCTGCTCACCCAGAAGTGCTGTGCATCCCTTCTTTGCACCTTTGGGTGGGCAGAAGAGGAAGACCCTATCGTCTTTGGAATCTCAGCATAGTGCAGGCACTGAGTGAAGCGTGGGCATCTTAGCATCTTTCATCCCATGTGCTCTGCATCTGAGGCTTCCTGGGAGCTCCTTGTGTAAAGTTGAAAACATCTGGAAAAGCAAAGGTTAAGAAAGCTGCTGAGGATTCATGTTACCTCTCCCTTGAGGACTCTGTGACTTCCATTCACACCACTTCCCGCATAATCAAAAAACAAACCTTGAATGCGCAAGAATGTAACTTCTCTCAGAGGTAGGACCCACTGGTTGTAAACCCTTTGTAAAACAGCAGGTTTCCTGGTAAAACGTGCTGGCTGTTTCCCAAGGGGAGTGACACTGTCTCTACAAACCCAAGCAAGATTCACAGCAGGCGGGTTATGCAAACAGATGCTGGGGCAGGAGTGGTTTGGGGTGAGGAGAGGTAGGAAGTTGGCTCTGCTTTTGCCTGGGATGGCGGGCGAGCAGCTGATCAGCCACCCTTTCATCTCCTGCTGTCCTTGGAGGATGGCAGGACAGCAATGACTTAGCAATGTGTTGCCAACCCCAACCAGATCTGAGACTCACCCGAGCTGGCTTCTGAGGATCTGCTATACCCCGTCCTAGGAGCTTTCTTTCGATACAACCAAAAACAAACTGGAAAGGAAAAGGGAAACCCCACGCACTTTGCAAGAGAAGAGATAAGAAGTTCCCAATCAAGGCATCAAATCACCCAAGTGCCACCAGGGTGCCCCCACTTTTAGTTTCAAGAAGATTGCATTTACTGGAGTCATCTGGATGGGAACAGATGTGGGGCTTATGCAGGAGGCAAAATATTAGGGCTTGGAGGGTGCTCTTTCAAAAGCTGCATACTCTTTTGGGCGTCTGCCATCATTTGGGGAGTTTGAAATGAAACAGAGGCCCATGTCTGTCTGTTTAACACAGGCCAAGCTGTGTCTCCATATTTATTTATATCCAATGCACATAATATACACTCCAGTTTCCATAACCTACGCTCTGACAGTGCAGCCGAAGATGCAGCGTCCCATTTACACTTAGTTCAGACAATGCCAGGAGACATCCATGGCTTTCTGTGACATGCAGAAGGAAAACGTCTGTTTGTTACTACGTGAGCTGTGGGTTTCCTCTGGGACACCTTGATTGATATGCTGCTATTAATTCAAGCGGCAGCTGGGCTGGATGCAGGGCGCCCAAATACAAAACCGAGGGGAAGTGTGTGCGGGCACCACAGCTGTCCTGCCTCCCCTTCCCGTCTGAAGCCTCCTGACCCCTCTCCTGTTAACCACAGCCCCAAAGCAGGGTGCTGGCAGGGTGGCTGCTACCTCCAGGCTTTTTAGCAGACCTCCTCCCAGCCTTGGCCCCAGAGCTTGGCCGAGCAGCTCTCGGGACAGCTGCTGAGCCCACCCCGAGGAGGGCATCTGGGTGGGCTGGTGGAGCAGCTCCAGGGCACCTCTGGAGCTGGGGGGTTGCAGACATGTGGGTCAGGCTGATTTCTGGCTGTAATGCTCCTCGTCCCTCTACCATGGGCTGACACAGTCGTATGGCAGCAGCAGATAGCCAGGATGGGGAGGAAACCACTAAAATTCAAAATGGATGGGTGTAGGGTTTTTATTTAATGGAGACGAAGGAAACTTTGTTCTTTTTAACACCTCTGCCTGTGTTTATTCTTGTGATATTTTTGAAAAAAGCCTGATGAAACACTAGTCAGGACAGAGGGGAGAGGCAAGTATGAATGCTGCGTTCTGGAAAACAATTGGCATAAAATAATAAATGAGGAAACAAGGCAACCTGCAAAAGCAGGTGGGAACAGAGTGAACATGCAAAAACATCTGGGCAGGTATATTTTCTTTCCTCTCTCCAAGAGAAGCCCACTGCAGGAGTTTGGGATCCAGCTCCCAAATTCTCCACAGTTTGATGGAGGGGGAGGTCTCTGCTCCATGTTTCTAGTGTGGGTCTACATCCAGAAGCCACAACAATTGTGCCTGGATTTTCTTTTTGTCACTCCAGTCTCATAGCTGCATCGAGGTGTTTCCATTCCTGTGTCCTCCTGGTGCCGAAGGAATACGCCAGCGCTTGGACATGAAGTATGGCAAAGTTTCTGGAGGGCAGGAAAGAAATTCCCCCCGGAGTCTGGAAAGACCCTATCATTTAAATTAAATGTTAGCCTTTGAGAAGACAAAAAGAGCACTGTCTCCAACAGGGCTGCCTGGCGACATGGCTAATATTTATTACAGTGCAGGTAGTTTAAGAAAACAGAGGCATTTCACTGGGGATTTGGATCTTCAGCCTAACTAGGAGCTTGGGCTGGAAAGGTTCAGTTGCTAATTAAATCTAAGTTGGACACTGTTCCATAGAGGGCAGATTGTAACTATAAGAGGATGTTAATGTGGATTTTAAATATTTATTATAACTGAGGTAGGTTATAAAAACAGACATTCTTCCTTTCAACACTCTATAATGTCAGATTTAGAGGTTTGTCTCGGGCCGTGAGTGTTTTCCCAGCAGCTGTCAGGGGCTGGAGGGCAATTTATCACCCTCCCAGTGAGAGATCTCGCCGGACAGTGAAAGATTAGTGTGCTGATTTATGGCACGCAAGGAAAAAACAACGTTGTTCGAGCGGGTGCCTGGGTGCTGATTTTCACACACCTGTTCCTAGCCCGGCCGCACGAGTCGGTGATTTCACTTCCCGGCGGAGCCTCGTGGAGCCGAGACTTTAAATCACCCCGGTGTTGCACACCAGGACCGGGCGCTCCTGCTCCAAGGATGGCGTGGGCTGAGTGGGCAGGCAGCCCATCTGGGGCAGCAGGGCTGGATTTTAAGGTCTTTACAGATCCAGGCTTGGTTGGAAGCTTGTGGCTCCTGGTGGGGTTGGGATTTTTCTTTGCGAGGGCGTTGTTGCAATGAGCTCCATCCAAGTTGAGATGTTGGGGCAAGAGCTGGCGGCGATGAACACACCTCTGCAAAAAGGGAAAAAACTTATCAAGGGGCAGTGAGGGAGTATTTTGCCCCTGGCAGCAGCCCTGGTCCCCAGCATTGCCCCTCCGGGGGCATTCAGTACCACCCCCAGCAGACAGGCAAGCGTCTCTCATCTCCAAAGAGCACAACCCCACAAGGGTTAAAGCCCCTTACTCAGCCCTGCGGGGTAAATCTGCTTTGAACAGTGATTCCCGTGTCTCCCGGGGTCTGTAGCCCAACCAGGGTTCACTCACACCCTGGTCCCTCGCCCTTCTCCCAAAGCCAGCCCATGCACAGCAGCAGCCCCAGGCTTTGCCCAGCCGCAGCAGCACGGTGATGGGCAGCCCCCGCTCCAGTGCTCCCCACCACCAACCCCATGCAGCATGGCTCCCTCCAAGGGCCCGACTGCTCCTGGATTTCGTGACCACAGCAATTGCTGCATAATTTAGGCTCTGCCAGGGAAATTCATTTATAAGGACACCTGCTCTGTTTAGCTTCTCCTCCTCCCTCCTCATTGTCTCTCCTCCTTACCCCCTCTTCTTTCTGAAGACACTTATTAATAGGCATGTCTTCAATACATGTTCAGGAGCTTGAAAGCCCATCTTCAAAAGATGAAAGGGAAGTGGCAAGAGGGAGCTGGGGTGTGGGGATGGTGGAAGGGCCATGCAGGAGGTAGGGGTGCGAGGAGCCAGGGCTTTTGTTTAACTGTTAATGATGCTCTGTTCAAAGGCAGGACTGAGGGTCCTCAGTCTTCCCAGTTTGGACCCACATCTTGGAGGAAACTTCACACAGGTGGCTTGGCGAAGCAGAGCAGACCACTGGCACTTGCTGGTGAAATGCTCCATCCCATTAGATGCCAGCCACGGGTGCTGCAGATCTCACCTCCTCAGCCATGGGAGGGGATAAGGATGGGAGAGGTGACCAGCAAAATTACTGATCTCCATGCCACCTGCACGAGTGGTGGGGAGGGAAGAGGAGAGGGCGGTGCCCTCGTGATCACACCGCTGGAGCTCAGGATGGGCCTGGTCTGGAAATGTCTCAGGTTTGTCCACCTTGGAAATAACACGACTCTGGGGAGAAATGGGTGGGCACCAATGGCAAGGGAACATACAGGAGGTGGAGGGTATTTTCAGTGAGCCCAGCAGAACTGGCTTGGAAGAAACCTGAACACTGTGGCTTTGCAGTGAAAATATCTTTTAAAACTAGAATAATCCCATTGCTTTCAGTGAAACAGATGCATCCTAAAGGCAAACTGACCTGTCCTGCACGCAGTCCCAAATCCACATGTGCTGAGTCACACCCTGACAGGTCATTCTCCACAAACCATGCATGATCTTGGCATGAAGGAGACACCCAACTCCCACACGTCTGAACCTGTGTGCCCCCAACAACCTATACCCCCCCTATAGAGGTCTCCAGCCTTGTGAGTGCCAGACACTGATGCCTGGGACTGGTCCTGCTTCCTCCCTCCCTCGACCTGGGATTTATTGATATCTGTGCACGCTTTGTCTCCCCCAGAGTAGCACGGCTGATGCCCACATCCTGAGACATGGATACACTTGTGCAGCTCAGTCAATTAGAGGAGACCGTGCCATCGTCTGATTTGGTTTGTTACTCAGGAAAGGCGACAGTGGAGGCAGGATTGATTCAATAGTCTAAGACAAAGCTCAGGATGCTCGAATTAGGGGCTGTGTGTAAGTGCTAGTGATTGGTTTTAAATCAGTCTCCCTTCGCTCTGGATTTCATGTGGAGCGGGGCTGGGACTGAAAATCCTCTTGTCGTAGAAAACGTGCTAAAAGGGCAATTTACTCACTCCCTGCATTGCCATCCAGGCTCAGCAGGGCTCTGGAGCTGTAGGAGGCCTCTAGTTAAACACTTAGAGTGGAAAAAACAACTTTCAGGTGTGGTTTATGACGTACCGAAAACAGGTTGTGTGGGCCTGCCCGGTGCACAGCCATTTCCAAGAGGCAGCAAAGCGGCCGGAGCACCTGTTGCCTCAGCGGGGCTGAGCGGGCACTGGCTCTCGTTTGGGCATCCTTTGTGCGATGGAAAAGTCTGGGACGGTCTAAGATTTTGCAGCAGTTGGTGGGAATGCGTGTGCGGGACAGGAAGGGCACAGAGGGGGTCATTTCTTGGGATTTTCTCACAAAAAAGAGTGGGAGGAGGGTTTGGGTGTGGGCCCCTCTGCCTCCCAACCCAGGATGGGGGGCTTGGGAGGGGGGACGCTGTTTCTTGCTGAGATTTGTCTCCACTGGAGCCAAAAATGCCGGATTAAAGGCCTTCACAAAACCATGCATTTAAGGAAGTGAATCTTGCTGAGCAAAGTATGGCTCAGAAATCAAGCAAACAATCTGATTCCCCCTTCCAGAAATGTCCTGGTCACTAACCAAAATGGTTTTAGATCAAAGCTGCCAAAGAATTCCATTAAATGGGCTGAGCGGGAGAAAAGAGGCTGTGTGCGGCAAATAACGGCATTAGCCACACAGCAAAACATATCAAACCAAACATAACAAACATAACAAAAGCCTCCAAACAAAATTACATTTCGCAATTAGAGAATGAATAACTCTTTAGACAAAAGCAAGGCAACGGAAAAAATTTTAGCGTAGACTGACGGTTCTAATTGTCTTTCTTTTAGCTCCTCTGTTCACTGATCCATTGAGCAATGATAAAGGCATTAAATTTGGTGATTATGTTCAGTGTTTCTAATGACAATGAGCTGCCTGTGAGTTGACTGGCTGCGCTCAGGTGCCGGCTGGAGGGAGCTGTGTGTGCCTCTGCACCCCACTGCAGCGTGTGACCGGCTACACGGAGGAGGGCTATCGAGGTAAAGCGGCTCAAGCACCTCCGTCCTTAGCAACTCTGGCAAAAGTCTTGCCCCTGAGCTAGGGCAATGCTCTGGTGTGTCAGTGGAGGGGAAAAAACCTGCTGGAGATGGCTATGGGTGCGTTCAGCTCTTGAGGCGGCAGCGATGCCCTGGAGCTGGAAGCCCCTCGCTGCGGGTGCTCGGGGCCAGGCTCTTTCCCTGAAGTGCTGAGAGGTGCTGAGCACATTTGGGCTGGGCTGTCTTGTGCTTCTCCATCACAGCCTATGATTCCCCCTTTTATTTATTTTCTTAACTGCAGGAGCATGCTTTCCCAAAGCACGTCCCCAGCTACTGCTAGCTTGGGCTTTCTTCCGATTCAGATCAAGTTCGTACTTAACGGGTTTGATTGAAATAGGTGTGTGATCTTATTATCCATATGTGCACCGGGGTGCATGTCACAGCTTGCCTAGCACATGGTAGTGCTTATAATATCATTAACAATGTCTGAATAACAACTGTTAGTTAGAGTCAGCCTTTATTATCACGTGGGGCTTCACTGGGTTTTCTTTGATTATTATTTTTTTCCCATCTCGTTGTGAATGTCTCTCGTTCTGCTCTAATTAAAGGTAGTTGCCTACAGAAGGATGCAAAAACACCTTTTGAAGATGCTTGTGATGGCTTCGATGTGGATGAGAGGTGGGATGTCTTTTAAACAACTACTCTGGTCCCAGGCATGCCAATGCTGCCTTCCAGATGAGACTAGTGCAGAACAAGGCCCTATTGACTAAAAATGGACTTGAACTCCTTCCTGCTGGAGTTTAAATCTCCACCACCCTGCTGTTGTGCCAGAGAGATGAACTTCTTTTTGCCTCTTTGCAAGGTGCTCAGTTTCTGGCTTGGGCTTTGTGCCCATTGTGGACAGGTCGGTTCCCCAGGAAGATGATGGAGATGCTGCTGCCCACGGGGACATCAGCATGTGATGTACTGGGACTGTGGCTGGTGCCAGCTGTGCAGGAGGAGGGTGAGAAGAGCATCACATTACCCATTCAGTCCGTCAGGGACTGGACAGGGCAGGGCATTGACACTCAACAGCAGCTCCGAGGTCCAGCCATGCCCACAGGCACCAATGGAGGCTGGGGGACCACTGCACTGTTTTGCAAACATATGGCAGGGAAACAGTGGTGCTAGGGAGGCCTTTGGGCAAAGGCAATGCGAAGGGAAGGAGGTGACTTGCCCAAGGCCACTCAGTGAAGCAGTGTCAGAGCCAACACCAGACCCCAGTTTTTCCTGAGTCCGATGGTCATAACCATTGCTCTGCATGGGTTTATTCAGCAGCTTTTTCTTCACCTCTCTCGATGCTTTAGCAAGTGTCTGAGCTTTCATCAGCATCCTCAGACCAGGAAAGTTCCCAGCCCTGGAGATGTCCCAAGCATCAGGGGAAAGGGAGCAGGGTTTTCCCTGCATCAATGACATGAGTTTTATGCCTCTTCCCTTTCAAGTGTGTGCCCTGTGATGTATTGACCCGCTGTGTTTTTTCAGTTGTGTTGTGATTTGGAGAAAAACAGCTCTGCTCCTACAAGCGAGATGGCTCCAGGCTGGGGCAGCCTGGACAGGGTGAGCTTGTAAAACTCTGCTGTGAGCCATGATAGATGGAAGGGGAGGAAGAAAGCCTCCACGGCGCGGGAGGAGCGTGGAGCTGGTTTCCATCGCTGCCAGGTTGAACAGGCACAAGTCACAAAGCACCCAGTGACCTAGTTAAAGCCCCTTCATTCTCTTTCCAATGCTTCCCAAGGGCTGGGTTTGCCCCAGCCTGGGGTGGAGGAGAGGCAGGACAGAGGCTGACGTGAATATCCTCACTCAGACACCACTGCCTGCATTGCCCCTACAATGGGAAACTCATCTGCTTTCTGCAAAGTGCCTTTTAATGGGGCTGCTGCACAGGCACATTCATCCTCATGGGTGCCCCTTCCCTGCAGTGGCCCATCCTGTGTGGGAGCATCCTTGGCTTCTCTCCTTCAGCCAAGTCGTCCCCAGGATGGACCCCAGAGCCCTGAAAATATTTCAAGTGCTTTTCACCCAAATTTGCTGCCCTGCTCCTCCCTTTGTGCTGTCCTCTTGTAGATCAATCTTTCCAAACTTTCCTTGGAACTATTTAATTTTGACATGAGCTTTTGGGGAAAAAGACAGTATTGAGGGTAAAGCCAGAAACATGAGATCAGAAGATCTGGAGAGCTGGTGCTGCAGGCCCGGGCACAAGGAACGTGACCGTATATTGATTTGTACGTTGTGTGCCCTGACCACAGCCATCCATGCCTCTCCAGCGAGCAGAATGCGCTATGTACTTAACTAATGAATTAAACAACTATAATTAATTCTATTTATGAGATGCCTTTAGGTGTATTTACAACAGGAACAATAAAAACAATAACGCATTACATGATGCCAAGCAGCATTAGTTAATGCAAACGAGAACATGTCGCAGCCAAGCCCCAGCACTGGCTGCCCCGTGCCGCCAGCCTGGCTGAGCAGCATCGCCTGGGCCACTTCTCAGCTTGGTTTTCCTCCCCTCTGCTCGATGGCTTTTTCACAAGGTCCTTTCTATTCTTTCAGTTGGAGAGGTTTCCTAAGACTAATTATCTTCAGTTTTAAGATGTGTCTTCCCGTCTCATCATGCCCAGACTTCAAGGGACAACATCTCGAATAGTAAAATTTTCCACCATTTGTAGCCAACTGCCGCCCCAAAGCCCCAGGAGAACCTAACAAATGGGGACTGACATTGCCAGAGGGCAGCAGGGTTGGGCAGCCATCAGAGCAAACCCCAGCGTGATGCAGGGCTCGGCTGGCAGGGGCCCTGCACCATCACCAGCCCCAGAGCAGCATCCCAGCGCAGGGACTTGCCCACAGCGGGTGACAGCCAGGGATGAAGGTGCAGCAGGAGCACTGGTGGGGGAAGACAGAGCCAGCTATCTCCTGGGAGGGAGCTCACGAGCAGTCAGGGTTTGCAGGGGGGATTTTCCCATGTTCAGTTTTACCATCACATCCTTCTCCCATTGGGATCACTCGGAGTTTGGGCTGATGGCTGTTGATGGTTTGGCTTTGACCATATGATGTCAAAGTTGGGGTAAAACATTCCCCCCACCTCTGCATACTGACTCTCCAGGGTGAGAGCACATGTCTAAACCTTCTGATGGCCGTTAGACTTGGTTAAACCAACACTCTTCTTTTATTATTTTTCTGGCAATAAACATATGGGCTGTAACTCTTTTTGTCAGCACTCCAAGAAGGATTTAACACCTTCCCCATAGAGGACAGCCTACTGATTGCCTGCTGCTCTTCTGGGGTGTCTGCAGCCTGCCTTCCCTAACTCCAACTCATTTACAAATCCAGCATGCCTGATTTCAGGGAGAGCTGCAGCACTTTCCTTAGCGCAGGCATGGGGTGGTCTGCACTCCAGGAGAAGATGCACAGAGTCAGAGCCTGAGCTTGGAAGTTGCTCACTCTCCACTTGCTGTAGCAGCCGGGGAAGGGACTTGAGTGTAGCAGAGGGTCTTCCTCTTCCCACAGCTCCCTGCGTGATCCTCGATGGGTTGTGCAAGGGACGGTGAAGGTGCTCGGTGAGGGTTTGACTGTCAAAATCCACCTTCGTGCGGTCTTGGGATGCCCCAGGCTGCACACGTGGTGTTTTCCTCTCCTTCGCTTCCTGGGGCTGCCAGTTATTGATATGTTGAATGATGGGAGGGTGAGCAATTAATGATGAGAGACTCCAAAGATTTATTGTTTCACTTGTGGCTATCGGGTGTGATATCTGTCTGCAGCAGCACTCTTGAGAGCCCATTTCCCCTCCAAGAGATCTGTATCATGAAGATTGGACACGATCCAGAGCTGAGCTCAGCTTTGCGCTGGCTCTCTCTTGCCCCCATGTTGTATGGACTGAGCTGATACCCAAGACGTTGTGAGGGGCCAAGGCTGCAATATGCCAAGGCAAACCCACTCACCCCATTTCCATGCTCTGGTTCACTCTGGCTACCAATGGCAGCAATGGGATATGGCTCTTTGCAAGCAGCCAGTCCCCAAAGGCAGTGAGCCCCCCGCTGCCCTCCTCTGTAGCCCCTCTGCAAGGGGGGCTGTGCAACCAGCCCCCATCCCTGCTTTCTTAGGCAGAGATTTCCTTGAGCCTTTTGATTTCGATAGCTCTTCCTGGCACATGGCCATCTAGCTCCATGCTCCTCTTTGCTCATCAATCTTTTCACCAAAGCATGGTGATATACACTGAGCAGCATTCCCGTGGGCTCGCAAGACAGCGGATGAATTACCAGATTATTTGTGAATTTTAGCCACCCAACAGGAATTCAACGCTTCGACTGTAAATGTGAAATCAGCTACTTCCTACAACTTCAAAACAGAGAGCTGTTAACAAGTCAGGTAAATTAAACAGCAGACTCACTCCACTAACAGGCAGAGCTGTCAGGAGAAGACAGATCTGTGCAATCAGTGTGGAGCTCAGCCCGGCTCCACAGGGTCCAGGCTCCCCATCCCTGGCTGGAGGAAGAAAGCACCGGCTTGCTCCAGACCCGGTGCCCGGGAAATTCCTCCAGGAGCAGATCTATCCCATGCCTTTGCTCGCCCTTAGCTGGGATGCTCTTGCACAAACCCAAATTGGACACTGGAACCCCAGCATCCTGCTCCATTTTGGTGTTGGCCCCTGCAATCCTTCAACATCCCTTAATACCAAGCATCCAAGAGCTGCAGGAGAAAAATATCCAGAAATTATGCTGAGAGCACAAAAAGGCTTTAAAGCCTCGCATTGCCAGAGATCAGACAGAGGGTGGAACAGTGTTCAATCAGAGATTGAGTTGAGGGTATCACTCAGCTGAACAAAGCCGCTTTCCCCGCAAAAAGCCATCAAAACCAGGGTTACAAGGGCTTGTCCTCTCCGACATGCACGGGGATCCTTTAAGCCAGAGCATAACTCTGAGTTCTCCCGGCCAGAGAAACTCTGAGAAGGGGAAAATGCAGCTACACTTGAATTTGTTAGGTAAATTTATTATGGATAATTTAAATACACTGCAGAACTTAGTGCGCCGTATGCACCCTTTGATAGGGCTCCACAGTGCTGTGATCAACCAGTGCTGACAATAGGAAATGCAGATTTATTAATTCTCATTTATATATTGGTTTAAATACCGTAAATTTAAATAAGCAGGTTTTTTTTTTTAATTCCCCCTTCTTACTGCATGGCAGATCAGGTTAAAATTCTTAAGAAGAGTCACTGGCATGAACTAATTCATATAGCACTCTTTTGAAATGTGGAAGGTATTCATTAAAATTAATATTTTTTTTGGTGAAACCAGGAAAAGGCAACAGTGTGGGAGATTTTTTTTCTCATCTGACCACTTGGAAGAAAGTTGCTACAGAGAAGCATATGCCATCCTTGCATCTCCCTTGGAAAAGTCTTCTATGGTTTATTTGAAATATTTATGTGGGTACAGAAGGAATTACTCTCAGCTTTCTGTCTGCAAACAATTCCCAGCAAAATACTGCGGGAGGCTTTCGAGGTTTGGACCTTTTTTAAAGTAGTTCGGAGCCTTTTGCATAAACGTCATCTGGTTTTATTGTTTTGACACTTCCACGATGATAAATATTGTTACTGAAAGTCGGCAAAGCAGATGGATGGCTGCCTTGGCGAATTTTGTGAAATCTCATGCTAATTAAGGGACTGTCAGAAAAAAAGAAAAAAAAAAGATAATTGAGATACTGCGTTCATTTCTCTGACTTGATGCACAGGATAAAATGCAGCAGCCTGCCGAGTCAAACCCCCCTCCATTCCAGGGGAGCTGTGCTTAATAAAAGCATCGGGTCTGCTCCACGGCCCTTCCTGATGGTGCTTTTCATGAAAGCACCCTTGGACTTTGCTCTGCACCCAGATGCATCTCTATTTCTCTGCCCAAATTAATTTGCCTGCTCTTTGCCCGTCCCTGGGCTCTGCCACGTGTGGCTCTGGGGTGGTGGCTGACTGTCAAAACTCAGAGAAAGGATGTCCCCATAACTGCAATGCTGCCAATGGGGAGGTGCTGCTAGGGCTTGAGGAGCGTATGCCTTGAGGGACTCGCACCTCCTGACCCTGTTGCTCACTACTCAGAAATCTAGTAAGTTTTTGGAGTAATGTTGCCTTTCTCTGAGTTTTAAAGGGAGTGGACAATCTCATGGTGGAGGGCAAAAGGTGTCAGGGGCTCAGTGCTGAAACAGGAGGATGATAAAGCTCTCCGTGTGCATCTTTCTTGGCCATGTCCATCGGGGCATAGACCTACGATTGCAGGACTGTTGAGGACCCAGTGATGAAAAAGCAGCCGGGGACTCCGCTGGGTCTGAGAGAACAGGGGCAGAAGAGGTCCCAGCGCTGGGCAGGGGGGAAGGGATGCAGCACCTGGTTGTCTTTAACTGAAACAGCCACAACATCAGTAAAAAGTTACAGGCTGGCACGAAATTGATTGGTTCTAGGAGGTAAAGATTGAAAAACACCAGTGGACTCCAAGGGCTGGTGGGAACGAGGAGGACCTGCCCAGGGTTTTGTTTACACTTCCAGGTTCCCACCATTAAGCAGAGGACCTGCCAGTGTTGTTTTCCTTCCAGCAGCTTGAACTCATCTGTTTGTCTTCATCTCTATTTGCAAACAGCAGCCCAGGGCCAGCTTTGCTTTCACTTTATCCTCGGCGGCAGGCAGAGCCGGAGAAACTAGAGCCACAGCCCATCCAGCAGCATGAGGGATGGGAAACAGCTGAGTGGGGACAGCCCTGATCCCCGGAGGAAGTCCAGTTAAACAAGCCGAGCGCGGGACCCACAGGTGTTCGCAAGCCTCCCGCCCATCTTGGGAAAGGTATTGAAACGTGGCCAAAAGCGTGCTATCGCTGTGGGCTCCACACCTGGCAAGCCTCCTTCTTGTGAATGGGCAAGAGGATCCTGATTACATCCTTGAGTATCCCGATTATCCTTGATAATCCTTGATTAGCATCCTTGATGGTGTCCTAAACATGATTTTTTTTTTCTGAGACTCCTGAGCTATGTGATGTGGGGCAGCAAAATGCAACGGACCAGTCGGCAGTCTGGGATCCAGGAGTGGTGGAGTTTCAGCACCAGATCTGTCACCAACTCATTGACTAAGTTAGCAATAGTTCATCAAGGATATTAATAGTCTTTTCCATCATTGCAGCCTTCAGTTGGTTTCTCCCACAGCAACCTTATATACATCACCAGGGCAAACAGTGTTGACAATAAAAATCCATCCTTCCGCAAAGGGAAGGGACTGTTCATCACCGGGTGCCTCTGCTGTTCTGGGGACACACATGGGTGGTTGGAAGCAGGCCATGTTCATCTCTCTCATTCCTCCCAAAATATTCCAGAGGATGTTTTAAGGAGAGCAATCCCAGGCCTGGATTTGTCTCAGCACTGGTTACCTGGAGAGCTTTGGTGAGATCTTCAACTCTCTGGGTGTCTTCTCCAACCAGGGCAGTGAGTGAAGAGTTCAGGGAGCCATTTCTTCAACCCAGGAGGGAGTTGCTCATTGGATGTCCCTGCACAGGTACCAGCCTGCTGTCGTGTGGTGAGCAGCCCCCACCACACTCCCTGCAGTGGCAGGGTTCATCCCCCCACCCCAGCCTCTTCCCCTGAAGCAGCACCTCACCCACATCCAGAATAGCCAACTATTTCCCCACTTTCAAGGGGTTGTCCTAGACAGCCCCCTACTTTGCTTCCTCAAGACACCCAACTAAAAAGACCTTCCCACTGACATCTGGGCTCCCTGCTCTTGTACACAGTTACAGTCCTATCACTGTTTGCCCAGCAGTGTTGCCCAAGCACCCCCAAAATGGGCACCAAGAAAAGAAAGCCCAAGCATTGCCCCTTCATTTGTCAGTAAACATCTCCCAGTACTGCAGACCTCCAGAAGACGTGGCCTTTACAAGCTTGGCCAGAACTTCCTTGGCCTTCATACTCATCTTGTTGTTGCATTTAAGGCTTCCTTTTAATTAAAAAATCTCATTGATATTTTGCATCTTTCTTTTTTTTGTTTTTATTTCCCAGAGTGCTAATATTCCTTTCAACAGACCTTGATTAATGGCTGAAACCTCAGGAATATTCCTGGTATTCACTTAGCCAGAGCAATTACACTGCAAAGAACAGCATGAGGACCCCAGTTTGACATGCAAATAGCCATGTTATACAATTAGTTGATGCACAATTAATTGGAATAATGACAAACATAGTCAAATAAGGCTGGTTTTAGGCCGTGTAAATCTGAGGCATACCTTAGGGTTATACAATTAAGAGAAGTAAAGAGACAACAGCAGAATCCTTCAAGGACAAAAAGCCTATTCCTGAGAAAAATGCTTTTCTCTTTAGATCCAACCTGGCAAAAACTGGCAAAACAACAGGCAAAGTGACCTGACCGTGACAAAGACTAGACAGATGCATGTCACATATGTGGGCTTGCACCGAGAATTACCAACGCCGGCCAGGGCACCTTGCCACAGGGACAGGTGACAGGGGACAGAAGGAGGGAGCCCAGGAAGGGATGACCTCCTAAACCTGTTGGCACTCGAGGTGCAGAGAGGGAGGCACCCCAGCATGGGTGCTCTTGCTCCTGCTCCTGTCCAGCAGCACCCAGGACCCTGCACAGGGCTCCTCCATACCAGCCTCACAGGCTTGGTGATGGTCAGTCACCCCCAAACCTCTCCGAGCCTCACAGGACAGCTTTACTTCTATTTCTCATCCTTTTTTGTAACCCAAGAACCACCGAACTTCCTTGGAAGAAGAAGAAAAAAAAAAAACCCCAATAACATCTTGCACAGCATTGCCACCATGGTCTCCACTATGACCCACTAAAAATGAGGATAAACTTTGAATGTTCATCTGTCAATTTTATTTCCCTCCCATCTGTTTCTCCCTGGTTTGCAAGCCTCGAAATGGGGAGAAAAAGTGGGATGCAAACACTTTTTTTCTGCGGCTGCTTCAGAGCTTGTCTTCCTGTCCTCCAGGCTGTCAGTGGTCTGTGATGCACACAGTGACCAAACCTGCACAGCCCCACGGTAACAAAATAATTAACCAGCAGGCAGGGAGCACTGGGGGCTTCCTGCAGCCGAAAAAACCCAGGACACGTTCATCACTGGATTGTGCAGAGGACGAGCATGCCTCAGAGTCCTTGCAACATTCATTTTATTTTATTACTACTTTATTTTCCTGTCCTTTTGAAAACTCCTACATTAACCCCCAGATCTTAGATATTGAGCTTAGCTGGTGTTAAAAGTTTAATTACTCTCACTGTTAATTACAATGCTTGCAGAGAGCGCTTGCCATCCAGTCCTGGCAAGCTCTGATTGCCTGCATGTTTTTAATGGTGGGATGTATTTTGGGGGGAGTTTTATGCTCTCTGATGATAGAAGCCCCTGATGGATGCTGGGTGTAGAGACACCAAGATGTCTGAGAGCATCCCAGGATGCCCCCAGGCAAGGTCCTTCAAATGTGGCAATAAGGCAAGACATCCTGGAGGTGTCCTGACCCAGTCTACACTTGTTTCCCTATTCCTGATACCTTGGTCTATGGGTTTGGATGACCACTTCAGTTTTTTCCTGGTCTCCATTTAATCTTTGCTCCTGCTCTTTCTTGCCCATGTTCCCAAACCCTTCTTTTCTCTAAGTAAGTTCCCATTGGACGGACCTGCAGAATGGACCCCAGCATAGCTGAAGCAAACTCATTTAAAAATTGAATAGATTTACAGAAAACTTTTCTGCATGTTTCGCCAGCTTGTGATACTCCGGATATTTTCACAGGCTTTAGAGATCCACATATTCTTCTGCCTTGATCAGTAGTTACGTGCTGTAGCCTTACTCCATTGGTAGAAGAGGGAATTAATCAAACCCTATAAAACATTCTCCATGTTCAGTCTCTTACTGGGGTTCTATTGAGAAACAAATGATCCTTTAGGACTTAAATCAATGTCCACTGAGCCAATACCCTTCGTGTGATTTCAGTGGGGCTTGGATCAGCTCTTTAGCATGCACATTATTAGAGTAAGTGTTTTTTATCTAGAGATGATATTTAGCCTTGAAAAACAATCAAGAAAATTTTAAGCAGCCAAAGACAAATTCTACTTGATCACACATACAATAATGATTGACAGTAATGGAAAAAAAAACAAATGCTATCATGATGATTTACTCGCCTGTCAAAAAATATTAGTCATCCTAGAATTACGCTGAGCTTATGCATATACGTGGATACGTACACAAACATGTGTATAGGTACATATGTGGTGATGCATCTGTGACGGCAGTGTGTGTGCACGTGCTCTGGGGCTGGGGAACACAATGACAAAGAGTCTCTTGCACAGTAGAAAATATAATTCACAAGGGTGGCAGCAATACTTTGCAGAGGGGTGATGAGAGGAAGCATCTAATTATCAACATGTGCCGCATGGACTCACTGCTGGTACATAGGAGAACATACGAAACACGTATGCTGAGGCCTCATTTCACACTGTAGGTTAAACCTATCTGCTTTTAAGCACAGACAGTTTGACCATATTTCATCCCGGGGATTTCTGGTAATGCGGAATGGGGCTGATTTTGCAGTACTCCAGTGTCACCTATATACTGTCACGTATTTGAAATAGACGTGCGATGTATTTGATCCAATATTTATTTTTGCCAGCTGAGCTGTGGGGGTTGCTGCTATCAGATGTTTGGGTTCCTTGCTGTTGATCGTGGGGGGAGCTTTTTGTGGGTTTTTATTTGTTGAGGTTTTTTCCCCCCCAGCACAATTTCAGGTAATTTCAATGCTGGGCCTGAACCTCCCCTCACATTTGAAACTAGCACGAGGGCACAAGAGCGAACGAGACCATCCCAAGAGTTCTGTTTCTTTACATAAATCAAATTCTTTTACAATCCTTCAACATAACGCATTAAAATATGCCTGTCTCGCCCGCTCTTTCCCGGCAGCGTTCTCCCGGATTGCCTGTGAGAGGAGTGGAGACCCCTGGGAATTGTTTAGCAGCGATTCACTGGGTCAGTGTATTAGAACAGACTCAAGTCTATCAGCCAGATGGTGACTTCAGAAAAAAATTGACACACCATTTCAAACTGATTTCACGCAAACCCTCCTGAGGGGAGCCAGTGGGAATTCAGCAATCAGATCTGTTGTGAATAAATATTACAAAATTGTCAATTACAAAAGGGATGTTTAAAATGTTTGACTGATTTAGAAGTCTATTCATTCCTTGTCTTATACTTTGATGACGGATCTTTCAGTATCACTGACTGATTGCTTCCCTTGGCCAGAGAAATCTCAGCTTTTAATTTCGTTATTGGAAGAAGTTACTGTACTGCCTTTCCAGGCTTTTATGGTAAGCAGGCAGCTGAGATAAAAGCTAAGCCAGGTACAATTTGGAGCATGATGTCTTCTACAGATAGTGGCTTAAAAATGAGCACTGGACTTAATAAGGTAATCAGGTCTGAACACTTTCAAAGCTACACAGGACCAAGATCTCTCATGGGTAAATTTAATCGATGTACATGCAAATGTCTGCCTTTGCAGAAAGGAAGAGTTGGAATATCCTCCCAAGCACTAGCTATACATGATCATCAAGTTAGGTATTCAGCTGAAAAAAGGTATTTGCCTTGCATCGCAACTCACAGTGGAGGCAGTCTTCGCTGTCCTGCTACTCATGCGACTGCTGTCGATCCATACTTTGGCCTCGTTTCTTTGTCTTGAACTGCACGTCCAGACTGGCCGGCCCCATCTCAGCAGGGCTCGCTGAGCCTTTCCCATCCTTGGCCACCCTCTCCCTCTGTCAGACCGGAGCAACCCACAGTCGCCTTTGGGCCACCTGAGCCCATTCCCGAACCATTGCAGCTTCCTCATCATAGACACTTCTGTTTCCAGGGGATCTTTGATTTTACCAGCACCACTGGACCACTCTGCTCCCTCTGATGGAGACCAGATCCCTGATGTGGTCACTGTTTCCCACCCCACCGCCACCCCCATCCCCCCCACCCCTGTCTCTGAGGTGGCTTAATTTATTGTCTTGCGGTGGTATCACCAGTTGTCTCTCTCTCTTTAGATCTTCATATAGTAAACTATAAAGTTCACCTCCAGCTGAAATTGTTGTTCCCACATGGCTTTTAGCTGGTCTGTGCTGGTCAGTCTTACCAGTCCTTCGCTCACACCAGGTGGAGATATGATCACTCAAAAGGACAATGAGGCATAAATCAAAGTTTAAGGATGAAAATGAAATGTATAAAGCTGTACTAGTGCAGTATTATCTAATTGTACCCAGATTGTAGTAAAGAATATGTGATTTATAGAAATGTATATACTATGTCTCCATCCTAGATTTATCTCCATTTCGGAGGGATTATAGCACTTTCTAGCAGTCCTAACATTTCTTCCATAAACAGATAAATCTCTTTTAAAAAATCCAGAACCCAGGCCTTGCCTCTCCAGATTATACGTACAATTCAGCCGTCAGCCTGAAGCCGAGCCAGGCCTGGAAGAGCCTTTCTCAGCAAATATTTGTCCATGTTTTTAGAGATTTGGTTTGCCTGACTCAGAGGCGCTCTGAACGCAAGTGGCGAGGTGTGGTATTTATATTGTCTTTTGCTGCACCCTTGCTCCCTGTGCAATGGTCGTAGGCAGCTCAGAAGAGGAAAGACCTATAAAAGCTGATGTTTCCACCCAGGAGGGACGGAAGATGACCTCGCATCTGGGTGACACCTGAGGGCTCTGTCCCTCTTGCTCTAAATGCCTGCTGTTCATCAGCATGGCTGCCCTGCTCCTCACTGAAATGCCCCATGCTGTCAGAACAGTCTGGGTCGTGCTGGTTCAGCCTCTCTTGCCTTGGGCACACACCACCCTCCCCATGCAGTTGCACCCCAGTGCTCTTCCTTGCTTCTCCTCCTTGACCCAGAGACAGCATCGCTGACCTGTCAGTACCCCCAGCCCTGGCTTTACCTCTGCTTGAAATTGTATCTGGCTGCCCCTCCAGCGAGGTCTGGGAGAATCGCATGCTTTGCAACGGAAATGTCATGGTGCGACAGCCCCAGGCAGCCCTGGGAAGCTGAGATGGGCCCCAAGTTCCTCCAGCACTGAGGGCATCTCCTTACCACCACCCCCCTCAGCTCTTTGTCCCTGCAGTCCCCCAAGTGTCCAGCCACTGCTGGTTCCTTGGGATGGAGCAACAAACCAAAGGCAAAAGTGCACATGATTTGCGTGGCTGTAACCAGGGTTTCCCTGCTGAGGTCTGAGGCTCCTCTCCAGCCCATCCTGGCCACCAGGTCCCCGCTCTTCCTTAACGTCCTTCCCAGGCGCTGGAGAAATGCTTTGGTGGCACCAGAGCTCTGCCATCAATCTTCTGCAGAGCTCCTCCTCACCAGACCTCTCAGTCGTTTCCCAAAATGAAGAGCCCCTGTGCACCCCACGAGCTCTCTCCCCAGCCATCCCCACGCCCTGCTGGGGTCCCACCACACGGCACTTCAGACAGCATCCAACCTGCTTGCCTGGGAAAATGTCTTCCCGGGGGGACCGGTGGAAATAGAGACCCAGGGACATCAGATTGAGTTGCACAGTCATTATTTCCAGGAGCCTCTTGATCAGCGGTATGAAAGGCAACAACAAAGGTCATCCTGAACTTTAAACTCAACACCATGCCCCATCCCCCCAGTAAAGCACTTTTCACCCAGGCAGTAAATCTTGCCGCGATGAGAGAGAGCTCACCATTTCCAAAGAGCAGGTCCTTCCCAGACATCGACTTCAGCATCTGAGCCTGCATTCATCCAAGGGAGAGACACAAATGTTTGGGTTTGAAGCTCTTACCCAGCTCAGCCTCCATCTCTGGAGGCTCCAGGGTCCAGGGGGATTTTCCATCCCAGGGACCATTGAAGGCTTGTTGCAGGGTCAGTGTTCCCAAATCACTGCCATGCTTTCAAAGAAGTGTCTCTCTCTCCGTGGTGGGGGGGTATCTTTACAAAATCTGCTCATTGCTCACCAAGTGGCATCGCTTGTAGCAAAGAGAAACACCCAAACAACAAGAAAATAAGTCTCTGGCTCCAGAAACGCTTTCACCCAAAACATTCAGATTTAGGTCAATATTCTGAGGTTTTTTAAATAAAGTTACTCAGAAATTTCCCCCTGAACGGCAATCTGAAACCACTTTTGTGAGCCACTGGAATTGCCTCGCACCCTCCTAGGTCATCTGTGAGGCTTCACACTCCTGCATGCTCTCTCTTTTTTTTTTTCTTTCCTTCCCTATAATAAGATTTATTGTTGGGTTATTCTTCATGGTATATTAGCCCTTAGCCAGAGTCGGTGCTGACAGAAATGTTAGTCATTTGGGCTCTGCTTAACCTGCTAAGAAGAACTGAATTTACAGAATGGGATGAGGCTTTTTTATGATTTCATTCCAGAGCCAAATCAGATAAGAATAATTATCGTCTCCTGGGATATTAGGCAACACCTCCCCAGGACCGGCAGCTGACAGCTGTTTTATTGGTTGAGTCACTTGGGTCTGGAGTCGAGGATTAATTGTTCATGTGTCCGGGTGGCTCCAGGAACAACAGTGAAAGGTTCTTTCTGGAGATGGGAGATAATTTATTTTCAATTGTTTCCATGAACATGATTTCAGTGGACAAGGCGAATTAAAAATAAAATCTCATAAATAACCCCACTCCCACCACCCTCTGTATCCATTGTTGAACACTGGTTTGTGCATTTTGGATCTGGGAATCTTTAGCAGAAACAAATGTAACATCAGAGGGGAAATATGCTCCTTCCAAGGCAAGTCCAAGTCCACTTAGTCACCAAACATCCTCTCTGACTGACCCTCAAAGGCAGTACTCAATGCCCACCCCTGCTCTTCCTTGGCACCCACTCCTGAACGCTTTTATTCAGAATTAATTTACTCCTGCCTATCACCTGCTTGAGATTATTCTAATGATAATGGCCACGATCCAAAGCAAATTAAACACCAGTGGTGAGGCTCTCCCTGACTCCAGCAGCCCTGCACCCGGCTCAGCGCAGCCTCGCACAAGCCACCCTTTTCCCCCCCGACGGCAGGATTTGGCCTCCCCCCTCGCTGGGGACACACGCTGTGCCTATCTGATGGGCAGAAGGGGCCCAGGACATGGGCGAGGAAGGCAGTTGCCTCGAGCAGCAGGGGCTCAGGCAGCACAACGCCCACCGCCCAGCTTGTCTGTGTGGCTCTGCCAGCACCGGGGAAGGCAGCGAGGCTTCTTCACCCACCCAGCCCTGGGATGCAAGCAGCAGCAGCAATAGAAGTCCCTCATTCTCCAAGGATTTGCTGCCAGCATCCCTTCTCCTCCAGCTTGTGGAAGGTACCTGTTCATGGGTTGCGTTTTGCCTGGGTGCTGAGGAGGGGAAGCATGTCCAAGGGGGTTTTTGGGCTGAGGTTTGCTGCCAGGCATCACAGTTTGTTTGAACAGGATAGGGCAAGTCCCCTAGCCCTCTTGCAGGTCTCACTCCAGTGCTCCCATGGTTGTGGCTCATCCTGCAATTGCTGTGCCCCAAAACAGGGGAGAGGTTGTAGGAGAAAGAGCCAGGCTGTGTGGGGGAAGAAATTTAAAACCAGTATTTCCCACCCTTGCCCCTCTGATATCTTCATGTCATGTCCAAATCCATGGTACAATCAGTTTGGATGGCCAGGGGAGTTTTAAGTGCATTCCAAGGAAAGGAAAAAAAGAGTCAGGCCAAACCATCTCCGGGGCTCACTGAGCGAGCAGGGGGTCTCACAGCTCCAGAGCAGGGTGGGCCCTTGCAGTGCTGCACCTCAAGCCCAGGGCAGCAGCCCCTGACACCAGGTCTGAGTCAGTGAGGACCAGACAGAGCCATGGGACAGGCAGACTGGTATAAAATGTACCGGTTGATGGCTTTTCACCCAGCATTAAGAGTATGAAACCACATGGATACACAGCAGGACCCAGATGAGCCTTGGACCAAGGTCCAGGAGCTGCAAAGGTGGCCTTTGCTCTCCAAGGCAGGCAACACTCTTCTCCTCTACCATGGCTTTCATGCTCTGCTAAGGACCTTGTATAGCGGAGGTGGGTGCAGCGGGTGGAGCTGAGGCTTTCTGAACTTAATCAATAAGCTGGTGTGCACCCCACCAGCATGAACCCTGTCCTGCCTCAGGAAACATTTCAGTGTTGTCTTAGTGTGAAATATTGAGGAAAAATATGAACGTGCCTAGAGACAGGAATACTTTATGACAGACTACATCACAGTAAACATGGAGGAGGAGTCATCTCCAAATTTCTGCATGAGCCAGGGATGTACCTGTACACTACGGTACCCCTCAAGTCTTTTTCCGTACAGCAGACAAAGGAGATGAGGACTTTGTGTGCATGGAAGCAAGGTTGGACAAAATTCGGGCTTGGCACAAAGTGAGCAAAACTCCCGCAGGAGCCAACAAGCGTCTTTGCCCACTTCTGCCAGGGTTAACTTTGTCCCTGAGGCTATTACCCGGGGGCTCTCAGGCGGTTCGGGTGCACAGTGCTGATCTGTCAGATGAGGAAGTTATGAGGAAGCAATGGAGTGTCACGAAGGGATTGAAGAGAATTGATACGTGAGCCCAGATAATTATGAGGTTGCCAGTCCGGTGTCATTTCACGGCTCGGCTGGCTCTTTGTGGTGTATGATACCCATCAACGCAAAAATGGAAATTAAGATAAATGGGGCAATGGCAGAAGCAGTTAGATCTGTCTTGCAGGCTGATTGCCGAAGCTCTCTGTTGATTGAGGAACAGCACCCTCCATCAGCAGCAAGGGGTGGACTTGTGAGTCAGAAAGTGTGACTTGCTACAATCTGCTATGGGATCCACAGCAAGCCGTCAAGGACTACAGTCACCAGGCTGAGCAATTTTAAGAAAGTAGTTTGCCAAACTATACTTTTCCAAGGTAAAGTTGTTGCTCTGCTGCATCTGCTTTGCATGTTAGGGTGAGCATCACGGCCAAGGCTGAAGTAGGACAGTGATGCAGCTGGGCTGGGAGGACACAAGGGAATGACAGAACCATGGGGTGGAAATGTTAAGGTAGATAAGAGATAAGAAATAACATGAACTAAGACAGAGAGTGTGAAAGGATGTCACATGCAATAAAAAATGTAGGAGAAGAAAAGGCTTAACTTCAGAGGAAGAAGAGAAGAAAAAATTGTTTACACACAGGAGAGAGCTTTCTCTGAGGTACCTGATCTGAGTCCCAGTAGACAGGACACTGAGGCTCAGCTGGGCAGCATGACTTTCTCAAGGTCACATCAGTTCTTCCTTCCCTGGGAGGGAAGTGTGGACTACAAAAAGATGGAAACTCGTGATCTGCACCAGCACGTGTTGCATCATCCTGAAGCTGAGCTACGCTCACTAAATCGGTCCCTACAGCAGCTGCAGACAGGCATTCCTGAAAAGTCAGAGGAGCAAAATTTTAGAAGAGGCAAGACATTTCCTACAGAGAGTTGTAGGAATTACAAGAAGGGGAGGAACAGCAGATGCTGTGCATTAAAAAAAAATTATGCTTGCTATAAATTGATTTATTTAGGGAAATTGATGTTGCATGTACACAGCTACCTGTAGCCTGACAAACTCATTCCAGGACGGATGATGGAAACCCACTTTGGAGGCTCTGTCTACAGAGAGGTGCCGGAAACTCTGAGGTAGTTGTGGAAGGCCAGGTGGTGGAGGAAGGGAAGCTCTAAGGCTGGTTTTGAGGAAACAAGTATTTTTATTGTGATCCCCAGCCCTCTACAAAGGGGAGCGATGGCAAACAGATGATGACATGATTTATTTGCGAAAGGTGGTGCCCTCACCATGCATGAGACGTCCAGGAAATAAAGGCTCTCAGACCTCAATTAGCAATGAGATTCCAATGATAACGAAGCACTGATTGCTGCCTCGGCTGGAGGAGAGCGAGACCTGATTAGGGGAGTAGTGGAGGGTATCTCTGTAAACATGGCCAAATCCAGGGCAAAAGTGTTGGGCTGACATTACCTGTCACCCTCCACATCTCCCCCCACTTCCATGAGCTGAGAACACGTGGGAGCATTAGCCCATATTCACTGCATGGTCTCCACAGAGACATCTTTTTGGACTCAGGTGATGGAGGTTTGGGGAACAAGCACTTGCAGTGAGTGTACATGGTGTTTTACAGATCTCAACGGGGATGCTGCTCTGCATCCATTTCAGCCAGGAAAGAGAAAGGCTTGGGTCAGGCAGAGGAGTGCTACATAAAATACAACTGTACTGAAGTCACCACTTCATATCCCGCTCAGGATAAGGGGAAATTTGAACATCCCCCAAGTTTAGGACACTAAGCTAAGTGAGGAGCACTTGGGGTCCCATCTCTCCCCTGCAAAGAGGAGCGTTGTTGAGAACAGAAGACAGAGTGTCTGTATTACAAGCCTAGCAAACATTTAATACTAAGGCCAGTAGCTCCAGATGGTTCCTTCGTGAAGCATAACTAAGACTTTGACAAGGGATTTAAAAACTTTGCCACGTCAATGCAAGAAATTGGAACTGGATGCAGTTTTATTGGAAATGTGGGGGTTTTTTCCATTTCCATGTTCAATAGAAAACTTAAAGGTAGAAAGGAAAGCTCTCTGGGGATGGAAAATCTCATCCAGTTCACCCCACAACTGACAATGGGGACGATAGCTTTTCAAACCAGGGCTGAGACCTCCCCTGGGAGGAGAGATGGCAGGAGCAAGGTTAAAAGGTTAAAGCTTAAATTTAGGAGACTTGTTTTCTTCATTACTTTTTAATTTCACACTTTAAGAGAAGAGTTTAATAGCACAAATTTGGGGAATATTTCCATTTTCCCCATTAAGAGATTGCATGCAGCGAGTACAAGCAGTGCTCCAGGGTTTCGCTGTCTTCCTGGCAGAGCGGTGGTGGGAAGTTGGTGGGTTGAGGATGAAGAGACTTCATCTGCTCCAACACACCCCATGACCTGGGAGCAAATTATTTGCCTTTTTTAGGGGTTTCTACCATGTAATAAAGAGTGCAAAATAAGTAACGGTAGCTGAAGAGGGCTGGCAAGTACTTGGCGTGATCCTCATCAGCAGTACTCCAGACTGTATCGTGCCCCTGATTTCTCGGGGGGGTGGCGGGAGACTCGTGCCTGTGCCTCAGTTTCTTTGGCTGTGGTAAAGCTGTGCCAGCCCCCGAAACGGGCTGGAGACGTGCTAGTAAATCAGCCAGCTAACAGGACTTAGAGCTGCTGTAACAAAAGCAAGCAGGAGAAGTTGGTATCTTTTCCTTTTTTTCCCCATATCAGACACAAACCTACTCTGCTCCAATCCTCCGCTCTTAATGTGGGACACTGCCAGTTTAAGAGGGGGGCAAAGCGGGGATTTCCGATGCAAAATTCAGGACAGTCGAGAGGCGATGTAATAATTGGCAGTCCAGAGAGCATCCCGGTGCACATGTTCGGAGGATAAGAGTGTCACCAGAGTCTATTGTCTGTCCCCTCTCTGTTAAAGTAGAGATAAGGCTGGGATAAATCTCACTGGGACATTCTGCCCTATGATGTTATTTCATGCCACATCACCTAATAGGTGTATTTTCACACTGCTTGCTACTGCTGTGAGGCTCTGCAGCTCCTAGCCAGGCTGACAATCTCACTATATGGAGAATGGAATAGTGACGGCTAATTGATTTTACAGCAGTACCGAAGGACAGACAATGAAAGTACCATCAATTTAATCCACTATTTAATGGTTCCAATTTAGCCTCTGTAAATGCTCACTAAACTAATTTCTCTGGGTTCAGCAATCTGAAAAGCTATCATATCTCTAATCTCCTTCAATATATTCATCTGGAAAAGGGAATTTAGCCAATTCTGATGTGCGGAGATGATCTGTTAGCACAGTGTAAATGTTTATAACACGGCAATCTAGTTCGTTTATAAGGATATGAAAAGTTTTATTGGGGAGGGCACTGAAGTGGAACCACGGGATAATAGGCAGTTACCCAGCAGTCTCTGGGAGCCAGGGAGCGGGCAGGCATGCAGAAAAATACTAGGATTTACTTTAATCCCAAATTGTAAGCTAAAGTTCTGCCCAGTACATGATGCACCTGGGACTGCTGGAACAAAGGATTGTCTCCCGTCCCCCCATGACCCAGGCTTTCACGCTACACCATGATAGAAACAGTCATTTTGTTTCCTCCAAGAGGCTGAAAATTAGTTTAGTTTTAGCACATATATATCTCCCTGTCCAACCAAGTTGCTAGTGGGGAGCTAGTCTTGAGGGCACTTTCTCCCTGTAAGGTTTGGGGTATTTGGGTTTTGGCTTTTGGGGTTTTTTACAGAGGTTGGATTTTTCTTGGTTAAGTCTGGTTGCCCTCAAGCCCTGGACCCCACCGCTGATCCTCTCCAGCTGACAGGGTCCCTCTGCTACTCACTCAGCTCGCAAGCAGCCCTCAGACCCTCCTGAAGTCAAGGTGGAGTTTTGTCCGTGACTGCAGTAGGAACAAGACCCAGTGACCCGTCTTTAGAGGGGAAAACTCCCTTGAGCATAAACATTCATCTCCAGCAATTCACCTCTACCTCCCCTCCCTTGGAGGAGGGTCTGTCCTAGGTCCAGATCCAAAAACTAAAATCTGCCACTGGTTCAGGGTGAAACATACCAAGTTTGAGGTCTGGACCCCACGCAAGCATCATCCTTCCCTCTTTGTTGCCTGTATCATGAAGAGAAGAGAGACTGGTATGTGCTGGTTCTGCTCCCAGAAAATGGTGGCTCTTACTAAAGCTGCTGTGGACACAGGGAACATGAGACAGACCATTTCTTGCATTTAGAAATTTTTAAACTCCCATCAGGATTACACTTGCAGGGAGGACATTCACTTTTGGGAGCAATTCACAGCCTCAGAGTCTTGATGGTAAGAAGGAAGAGATAAAGCCTTTCACCCCATCACAAGAGAGGGGGATGGCAGTGAAATAGTCTCTGTGTGGGTTTTTTTTGTTGTTTTATATATAATGCATATTTCTATTCCTTCCTCTAATAATTGCCACATGCCAGTACGACTGCAGGAGAGGATCTACCCATGTAGACATACACACAGACGTGTCTCTGTGTGTAGATGCGTGGGAGCAGCTCGCAGCATGTCAGAGGAGCTCTTCGCGCCCAGCTTGCCACCACCATGCCTGGTTTGTCACTCCCTGGCATTTCGACAGGACCAGGCAAACCCGTACGGGCATCCCGGAGTGGGGCTGGCGTTAACTGGCCTGGGCTGTCGAATGCCTTTTATGGGAAGAGCACTTCTGGACTGCAGTGGCTTTGTGGTTTGACCATCTTTTTTCCCTTTTAAATTCAAAGACTGTTCCACAAATGAGCTTCTGCTTGATTAGTGTTTTAATGAATATATCTGGATACACCACAAGTCCACCAGCCGTGACTCCAGAGCCACAGGCTATGCTATCCAGATGCCGCCTTTGTACTGACAGTTCGGGGTGTTAATGTCAGATACGCCAGGGGAGAGGGAAGGGTGATAGTCAAGGAATAAGCGTCCTGTGAGACCGTGATTTTCCCTGCACCAAACTCTCCAGCTTCGGCGCAGGCACTGCAAAGTCCAGATGGGCGATGAAAGGCACTGGGCCGTGCTCCCGCCTGCCTGGGACCCCGTACTGGGGCAGCTGGGACCCCGCGCCGGCGAGCAGCCCGACCCCACGCTCCCACCCCGGGCAGCCCCTTCGCTGGAGCTGCAGCACAGATTAATTAGCTCCTGTTTGTTGGCTGCGTTGCGGATTGAGAAGGGGCTGTTCACTCACCGAGTGCAGCCGTCATTACCTTGGATAGGGAAATCCTGAGTGAGGTATCTCAGTGTGTTTCCTTCTGCTCCTGGACTGATCCCTGGAAAGGGACACCGTGTGAGGCAGTTTATGGCAGCAGGGCACATTTTTTCCCTTGTAAATTATATTTAACATTCCAGAGAACTTTATTGCATTTGGTGTTAGGGTTTATGAAAAAATCTGTATTTAACTTCAAGCCCTGGTAAACATCTTTGCTTATGTTGTTATGTGATTCCTTATTTGAGTATTTCGATTTAATTTCACAGTTCATATACCTTAAAGTTTTGATTTTTTTTTTCCCTCCCCTCTCATTCAGGGAAAGCCAGGGCTGGCCAGGGGCTTGTTTGTCTCTGGTGAGCTCTACTCTCCCACAGGGTGGGTGATCCTGGGCTGCTCCCTCCCATCCTCACCCCACAAGAGGCACCTGGGCATGGGGAGCAGCCAGAAGACCCTCAAAGGATGGGGAAACTCTGCATCTGAGCCCACTGCCATCCTCAGCAGCTTTCAAGAAGCCAGTTCTCTGAAATAAGTCATCCCTGGGAGCTCCCAGGGCTTTCCCAGTTGGGAAATGCATAGAGCCGAATGTGGGTCAGCATGATGGGGCTGTGCTGGGGACTGCATCCAAGTCGGGTGCCAGAAGTCCATCACAAAACCTGCTGAAGTCTAGAGGAGGTTTTTCTGCTGGCACCAGTGGCCTCTGAATCAAGCCAACAAATGCATCTGTCACAGCTTCAGCCTCCACAGAGGGAGGAAGGGGAAGATGAGGAACAAAAAGGATGGCAGCAATAAAGGATGCAGGAAACCTTAAACATGGAGCGTAGTGGCAAATCCTCTCTAGCTGGCCTCCAGGTGCTGGGGCCTGGCTGGTGAACATGCAGATTATTTTGATAGCATGACATAGATTGGTTCCTTGGGTCCGGGCTGCTTCTGTCTCTGGCTTTGTCCTCCCTGTCTCGTCAGGGACGTTGTGCATTCACCTCCTGGGAATCACCTGCCCAAATTCTCCTGCAGCTCTACGGCAAAGGGAAGAGAAGTGCAGACTTTTGTCCCACTTGGATAATTTGTTAAAAGCTGGTGAAACTGCTGCCCAGAAGGCAAGAAATGGTGATCTTGGATAGTTATGGAGATTTCTCTAGTTCTGATACTATTTAAAAGGTCTGTGTGTAAGGCCTTGCTTCCCCATTTATCCACTCTTCCTGTAGGATTATCTCTCTCCGGATCCAAATGCAGCGACACTTTGGCATCTAATATGGCCACAGCTGTATATCCACTTCCCACCACAATTTACTAACTCCATTTTTAACTTGAGCCTGTTTAAATTGTCTGACTGATGATATTGCGAAAAAAAATGGATTTTGAGATTTTTGGGGGGAGATTTCCTTTTCACATTTAGATTTTTGCTCTGACTTTTGCATAGACAAAACCCAGTGCAGCACTGCTGAATCAGTATCTGTTTTAAGAACACTTTGTGGAGGAGAAGTGACCTTGTGGGCAACCCCATGCAAACAGACCACACCAACAGGACACAACCTCTTGTCAGTTTTGACCAGATGGATTTCTTTTTTTCAGTCCTGTATGTGGATCCTGTATACTGGAGACTTCTTATTTACATCAGCCTGCCTGGCTCACCAAATAATCACTACTTGCATTTCAAAGGACTTTCCCACAAGTGCATATGTCATACTGATACACAACTTCATTTCCTTTGGATGCTCTAGACTGTAAGTTCTAGTCCTGAGTATGAAAATCCTGTCCTGGAATGCCAAAGGTCTCAATAAATCCAGCAAAAGAAAAATATTTTTTACTGTTCTTCTGTAAAATCAAAACAGACATAACTCTTGGTCAGGTAGTGCACCTCTCCAAAGAGGAGGGGGCTAAACTACATCCAGAAAGGGTGAACGAAATTGTATCTTCGCCTTTCTAAATGAAGAGTCATACTCTACTGCTCGTCTTTGTACAAAATTCCCATTGACACCAATTTCACTTATTTATTGATTTTATTTTATGTGCTCAACACCATAGCAACGGGCTGCATTCCATAAATTAAATGCAACATCGCATTAAGTTAAACTTCTCGCGATGGAGAACACACGCAGCACTCAACGCTGTGCTGCTCCCGAACACTGATAAATAATACAGCAATTATCCAGAACTGAGCAAATGCTGGCAATGAATTGTGAAAGACAGTCAGTTTGCACTTCTCTTGGTGGATGTGCACAGGCACCTCCGTGGCACACACGTCCACACAAAATCCCATGGAGTGTGGTAGATACATCATGGAGCGAGGCCCTGAGCCTGCAGTCAACGGGAACGTTGCTCGTCTTGCTGCTGGTGTGATCCTATTTAGCTCAAAGCTACTCCTCACATGTGTAAAATTAAGCAAATGAGCAAAGAGAGAAGTCCTGGATCATCAGAATAACTACAGCTCGTCTGCATTTATGGGTGTCATTCATTTTAGTGACATCATTGCTCCATGGTAACGAGTATATTTTAGATTAGAGAAATAGATGGCATGAAAAATAGATTAGTTTTATTTAGATAGATTATATCATTATATAAATAGATAGACCACTCTATTTCTACTCATCTTCCACCTCCTGGTTAATAGGACATAGCTTTATTTATAGATAGAGATGCAGGAAATGTTTCTATGATGTAAATGTTTCATAACTCTGTTGTATCTCTGTATTTTATTTTAACAAGTCACCTCGATTGTACCAATATGAGCTAGGTAATACGTCTGTGCAAAGAGGATAATAAGTTTGAGGTTGTCCGGTTGGACCCAAAGTCGAGGAGGCTCAGAGAACAGATCCACCTCATGTCAAATGTGGGAGAGTAAGGACTAAAGCCAGGTCCTGGAGGTACACCCAGGGAACTTCAACCCAGGGAATTACTCATTTGGGCCACACTAAGAAATAGCAGGGATTGGGAAGGGAGAGGATGAGGGCTTTTGTCTGTTCAAGCTGAGCGGGCACTGAGCAGCCAGGACATGCCATGCTGTCCCCACTGCATGGTCAGAAATGGAGAGAGACCTCAGGTGCTAAAGGAAGGGGGGTCCAGCCCCACCAGCAGGTCCACTCATGAGACTGGGACCCACGGGCATTGTCCAGGGTGTTTGACAGCGACACCCCAACAGACTCCTGGTTTCCAGATGACATTTTGGGTACCCAGGTAGAAAGGGATCCTGCTAACATGCCAGTCTCGCTTTCCCCCCTGCCACTCTCAGGGTGGCACAGGCAGCACCCAAAACTCCTTTCCCATGCTGTGTCCCACCCCAAACCCACCCTTGTAAAGAAACACATCCCCCTTGCAGCCAACTGCATCCCATCCACGATGACCCCACGGAAACTGAAACCACCACCCATGAGGGATGGAGCATTTATTGCACTAAATAAAGAAGCAAACCCCCCAGCACCCAGCCATCCCAAGCTCATCCTCCCTCCTCGCAGGGTGCCGGGAAGCAGGGTGTGTGCAAGGCTGGCGCAGCACCGGCGCCTTCCCCACGCGGCTCAATTACAAGCAGACAAGGCAGTGTCACATGTGATTCACAATGTCGATTTCATGCTCGCGGTAACCATTTACGAAAGAGCTGTGGAGGTTTTACATTTGATAAGAAATCAACAGTGTTTGTGTTTGTAAAAGACCGATCACGGAGTGTGACAGCTCCAAGAGATTGCTGCGGAGCATTGACTGCACATCTGTAGGCTGTCATGGACCCATAAGTATTTATTTCAAATGTTGGTGGGTTGTGGGTTGTTTTTTTTTTTTTAACCAGGATGTTTGAAAATAAACTGTCAGTCTCTATTTACAGCTGAACAAGTAGAAAATACGAGGGATTTTAGGTTAAATTGTCAGTTAAAAGAATTCAAAATAGAAAAAAATATGTACAGCGCTTGCTGGTTTATTACCTGCTGGAAAAAGAGTATCATTTCTAAATTTAGAGACACAGATGTCTCTCTTTCAGGAAACACAGATTGTCTATATAGCATATTTGAGGTGCCTTTATCTTCCTGAACCCCCCATACCTTGCCTAACCCAGCATGTTTGCATCTGATTACTAGAGTATTAACTGGTTGGGGCCAGAACGCAACCCTAGCTATGCTGGTGTAAATCTTGACATTTTGATAAAAATGCCCTGGATTTACCAGCAGAGCTGAGATTGGGGTCTGGCCCCTATATCCAAGGTCTGACAGGGTTTTGGAGCAGGGTGACTGGGGCCAGAGACTCGTTTTGGAGATGTCTGGGTTTCTTGAAAGAGTCCAGATACAAAGGTGTTCCTCAAATTTACACCAAAGTAGAAGCAGCCACTTGCCTACTGATTAAATGACTTACCCCTGCCTGAATTTCTGAACCTCTTCTCCGAATGTAGGAAGAGCCTACATCAGTTCTTGGTGACTTCTCTTGGCAGCTTCGTGATGCAAGCCCGGGTACCCAAAGCAGACAGACAGGCTCGGGTGCAAATTCTCCTGCATACTTTCCATGCCTGGGTTCCTCTGTTTCTAAATTCAGTATAGGTCTGCTGAACCTTACCCAAGCGAGTCCGAAAACTTCCCAGGCCCTTAATGGAAGGAGCCAGCATAGGAAGTACTAATATATATTGGGACTTAGGCATTTTATCAGAGTATAAATAAGATTAGGCAGGAGCTTTACTGACTGTGAATGTCCAGCTCCAGAACACAATTAGGAGCCAGATTTGAACTAAAACACTCAGATATTGCCTATAACTCAACCTCTGGCTGCATTTCAAGTGTGAGCTTTCTCAAAAACACAAGAGGACAGGTGCTATCGTATACTAACAAGTGCTTCATTTCTTGACGGATGCTCTGGGTAGTGAACAGCATCAGAGAAAAGAGGAGAAGAAAAAAATGAAATATAACATGAAACATATATAATGGGCCAGGACTTGGCTGGAATAAATCTGAGCATCTCACAGTTCAGTGGAGTGACACTAGTGAGACCTGACCGAGGATGTCTCCCTTTTAACACATTACAGTCTGCAACTGTGTTGTGGAGAAAATCATAGACCCAGAAGGAAATAATTCTCTGCTCCATCATGTAATGGAGGTCTTGGATACCACTATGGAAAGCCATCGTCTTTGTTTGAAGTCCTCCAGTTTTCCACCCAAAATGCTGCCTGCAGAGTCTGGTCCAAAGTTTCTATTTCAGCTTCATGTTCTGAGTGGAAAGGAGAGAGGTTGCATGGCTGTGAAAGCCAGCATGCAGCCCCATGGTCTGATCCATTCCATGGATGGAGGCATCACCCTGGGGTGTCAGCATGACCGAGTGTCTCAGTGGTACAGCCCCAGGGCAGAGACTTCGGCTTCCACACAGATACTGGTCCTGGCAAAGCTCAGCTGAGACGTAGAGTTTGTCATCCCTAAGCCACAGTGTTCTGTGTGATGTGATAGCAGAGCTACCCTTCTCAGCAGTTGCAATCCCCTCTTCTCCTTTATAGCTGGGACATCTTTTGTAGAAGGTAAAGATGAGATAACCAAGGCTGGGTTAATGCTGATCTGCTTCTGTGGTGTCTGGTCAAGGAATAATGCATTTATCTATGTGTGTCAGACAACATCAGTCTAATATGCACAGCCCAAAACATACAGAACTTACATTTGTTCCCTGCTGATTCATCAGGAAGTCCCTGGAGCTCTTGTGGTCAGTGTCTTCCCCCAGGTCTAGCATGGACAGATGGGTTTGCAAGGACCTGGGCTAAGGAGAGAAAGAGAAGACAAATTCAAAAAGGCCAAAGGCTCATTTGTGATGGAACAAAACTGCTACAAAAGCCTTCATTTTGCTTCTTTGGGGATAACTGGTATCCAGTGTTCGTGCTGCTGAAGGGTGGTGAATTTCTCTGCAAGGTGCTGGGAGTCCATGCCGTGGTGCTACTTGGCTGTGTTTCTGGTGTGGCAGCTCCTGGGACTCTACCATGAGCTCTGTAATAACAGAGACAGCTTTTCCCAAAGCTCCTGAAGTCTTGTGAATAAGAAAACAATTTGGATTTCTTCCAAGCAAATTTCTAGTTCATGGTTACGGAGAAAAACTTGAAGATGTAAAGCCTGCAGGCTAAGCAAAAATAAATATATATATTCAGGAAAAAAAAAAAAAGAAAGAATTTCAAATTAATTTCTTAACATCTTACACATCATAGGGCCATGTCGTGAGTTTCTGTCTCCAGTTGTTGGCGGCTGGATGTTCGCAGCCCTGCAAACTTCTCTTTAAGCTAAAGTGCCTCTGCATTTCTGCCAGATGTGTTGCTGAGCCACTGCTGAGAGCAGTTTCATGCTTATCTTGCCGAGGTTTGCCCCAGGCACGCTCCCAGCCTGCCTGGAGCATCTCTGCCCAGACCCTGCTCCTCCTTTCCATTCCCCAGCATAACACCGCCGAAGCCAGCAGTGCTCGATGCACCATGCTGAGAAGATACGTTAACCCGAGTTAACGCGCTCATCCTCTCCGCGGAGCACTCCCAAGACCCTTCACCTCTTCACCTGCGCTCCCAGGTGCGCAGCTTCAGCCTGCAGCCTCCCCGGGCCCCGCGCGTTCCCGAAAGACCAGCCCCGCGCTGAACTCCCTGCGACCAAGAGAGATGACCGCATTTACTGCGACCGTCTTGTCAAAGGCCAGAATTGGAGCCTGCCTGTTCGCAAGCTGTGAATTCTCTCCATGTTTATTCCCTGGAGGGGCTGTTTTGTGGGTTTATTGACTAAATAAGGGTATTGATTTGTTAAGAGGTTTTCTTCCTCCTTTCAGTGGGAAATATTGCTATCTCTTTCCTCTTCTCTGTACTCCAGGTGAGAAGTTCTTTTAGTGACACCATAAATTTCCATCTCTGCTTTTCTGTGCTGTGTAAACAAGTGTTTGCCTGTCCACAGGGGTTAATTTGGTCCTGTTAAACGTTCTGCAGCTCCCTCTTGGGCTCCGCACTTGCAGACTCTTGCTCCAAGGGAGATCCCTGTGCTCATGGTGCAGGCACCCTCAATCACCCACCACATTTCTCTCACCACTCATTGAGAGCTCCATCCAGATAAGCAGCTTTGAGATCAGGGTGTTGCAATAGCCCACACCAAAGCCACATGCCGACACCAAAGTATTGCTTCCTACAATGACAGGCCAGACCTTCCATTGGGAAAAGGATGACCTTAAGAGACTGTTTGGGGATCTAATGCATGATAAACGTTATTAACGATGAATGAAGGTCATATTATCTTTCCCTCACATCTGTTTTATAGGGCGAGACACTGGTTATTGCTCACCATTGTCATGCAACACTTGGATGTGCTGGTGTCCATAAATGCAAAAGATTTTCCCTTCCAGAAACTCATGGTCTCTGAAAGGCTCCCAAGATGAGCTTGGCTTGAACCCAGGGCGCCCTTCTTCCTAAGTAGAATAATGCACGTCTGAGGGAAAATGCTCAGAAAAGTCAGCTGTTCCTGAGCTTTGCAGAGGTGTCTCCATTTTTACAGACTCCTTGTGCCCATGGATGGGTTTTGTTTGCCTTTTCTTTCCTTGAAATTCATGCAAAGTCCCAGCTGCAGAGGGGGAAGAGGAATAAGTGTTTTGATTCACAGTGTGTTTTCAACTAGAGTGTGATTATCAGCACCCTGGGTCAGATGAACTTTCTAAATCACACTGTTAAGGACCCTTCACCATGATCCTCCTTAGGATAATTCTCCCCTTCTCAACATTATGCTCCAGCAGTGAAACAAACTATTTTAATCTCTTGGGATGCTGGAAGAGATTACAAGAAGTCCCATTAATCTTTTCGTTGGCTTAACTGTGAGCCATAGCGGGCTTCGGAGAGCTGTGCCAGAGCCGGACTGTCAGCTGGAGCAAGGCTGCTTGGCCAGCAGGCTATACCAGCAGCACATGCTCCAACCAATCCCACTGGGCTGGATCCCTCCCGTTCTCCCCTGGGCTGTGTGATTTGAGAGTCATACCGTAAAGGAGTTAATTTTCAGAGTATTGCAGCACTGTGCAAGCCAGGGAGTCAGCAGGGAGCAATACAACCTCAAGCCCATGCAATACTTTGGAAATTCGCTCTTGTATGCTGTATCCCTCAAAAGCCTCCTGAGCTGTCAGCGTTATAGATCACGAGGAGGCTGGCTGTGCCGAGGCACCATCGGGCAGTTACTGAAGGTCTTATGAAACTGTAGAAAACATATCCCAGAAGGTGCTGTGTCAGTGTAGAAAACATATCCCAGAAAGTGCTGTGTCAGCTCCATTATTTATACAGCAGCAAAGCTCCGTAGGCAATGGAAACATAGCTAATGCAACACAGAAGCTGTGGTGCTTCTTGGGCTCTTTCAGCATCTTGGCTGTGATCTTTCCTCCACTGAAATCAGGGAGGGGAGGGTGCCCTTGGTCTTGGCAATGCCAAGGCATGATCCAATGACTGTGTGCAGAGAGTCCCTGGGATAACATCAGCACAGCACAGTGCGTCATCACCATCACCTGGTGAGGGGCCCCAGAATTGAATGAAATCCCCCCAGAAGAGGAAGAGGGTCTGGACCAGGCACTAGGCTATACTATAGGAAGCACCAGGGCTATGCTTTCATGACCAGAGAAGACACAAATGTTAACACACTGCTGCAAAGTATTTATCCTCACGTTTTCTGTAGCAGGCACTCTACCAGGACGGATTTGGACACAGCTCAAATGCCTTTACACTAGAATTTGAACCAGTCACCCAAAGGTCTGAACCATCCAGTTGAGTGGCCTAAAACACCGATTATGTAGCCAGCAATTTCCACCCTTCTGCCCCAAGAGAAACCCTTACATCTGATCCTGTGGGTCGCAGTGGTAAACAGCAGGTAAAAGCAAGTTCAGGAATACCACCTGCAACAGCAAAACAACATCTGCTGCATCAAACCTGCCTCTGGATGTTCGAGCCTGCCACTGAGCTGACTTACTCCTGCCTTACGTCGGTGTGAGAGATGAATCAGGCCCTTGATGTGCACAGTGAACATATGTCCCAGCAGCTGCCGGCGAGCTGTGCTTGAACCCAGTTGTGCGAGCAGCAGGTTCGGCCGGGTTTCGTCAAACCCGGAGTGTCACAGAAGGCATTAATAGGCTGTTCGGCGCGTGTTTGAAAGCACCTAGAGGATAACCGAATCACAAGCAATAAACAACATTCGTTTATAAAGAACAAGTCATGCCAGACCAGCTTGATAGCTTTTTTTTTTGGATCAAATTACAAAATTAGTGGATGAAAGGCCTTACAGAAGATGTAATGCATCTAGACTTCAGCAAAGCGTTGGATATTGATCCTCACAAAATGCTACTTGAGAAACTAATCCAGACTGCCTTAGATATGAGCATTAACAACAGCATGGATCGAGAGGCATCGGACAGGCTGTAAGCAGAAGGTAAGCGCTAAGGGCCCACACATTGACGTACGGGAGCCACATCACCGGATCAGCACTTGGCTCAGATCCACAGAAACATCTGTGTGTGAGGGCGATGGGGAGAGGGCGATTCAACCACAGATTGACCTGGTAAGGACTTGAATGGAGACCTTCCAAAAATACGTGGCCGTTGCCCAGAGGGAGCGGTGCCGTCATTGCTGAAGTGCTGCTCTCCTCTCTGGCTTGGAAACAAACTGATCCTGGCCCAGAGCTGATCTGGAGCTAAGACAGGAGATGGAGGTCATCAAGACCATTTTTGAAGCAAAGAGTTGTTCACCCTGGCCAAATCCCACCAGGAAATCCAACAACCAACCTCCCTTGGTTTCAGGGCTGCTCTTTCTAAAATATACGTTTTTGATGCTGTTTCATTTTTACAATGAACTCTGCTGCTGCTCTTAATGAGAACCACTGGCAGAGAAAACTTTGGGAAGTTTTGCTGTGAGCATGAGAGGCAGCTGAGGAGGCCGTGCCAGCCGGGGCTGACAGGGGTTGCCGGTTGGCCCCAGTGCGGTTTGGCAGCTGTCATATCTCCCTGCCAGATGAGGCTGACCTCGAGCCTGGGACCCTTTAGCAGGAAGCAAAACACACGTCTGGCACATGAGCTGTAGAAAAAGCTCCACTTTGGTTGTCACCAGCAGAAAAACTGACATTTTCTGGAGTCTGACATCCTCCTGATCATGCAGGCAGATCCGTGGTCAGGAGCTCAGGATCTGGCATTCCAACGAAAGCACTGGTCTTTCCCATGAGGTCCAGACTTGCTCCCCAGGCTTTTATTGAAGGAGTAAATTGCAAAGATGGGTTTGACCATCACAGTCCTTTGCCAGGTTACCGTTCTTGCCCCCTCGCCCCATCAAGCAACAACAAAACCCACCATAGAAAACCTCACATGAGTACAACCCACATGGGAAGAGAGTGGAAGAGAGTTTCTTAGTTGTGTACCCTTCTGCTCAGCCTCTGATTAGACTGTTGGCACCCACAACCTCCCCACCCCCCTTTTATCGTGGTCTTCCAGGCCCACGAGTGCCCCAATGCCTGCTGATTCCACCCAAAGCAATCCCAAGTGCCAGCAAGTCATGTCTGATCATGCCATTAATCTGATTATTTGCTCTGTGTGTTTTTAAATTCTTTGATTGCTTCCACACCTACAGAGATGTTGATGGGCATGTTGCTAAAAAGGGAAAAAAAAAAAGTAAAAAATCAGTCACAACAAATCAAATAAATAAATTCCTCCACAGCCTGTTGGAAAAGTGTTCGATCCAGGCACACAAACACACTTAGCAGGTCAAGCACTCAATCAGCATCCTCTCTCCATGCTGGAAGCCAGCAGCCGGGATGAGGTTTCACCAAACTGGCAGGAGCGGGGCAGCATCTCCGGGGCTCTCGGAGCAGGGATGGCCAGGTGGGAAGCGGCTGTGAGCCAGCATCACCTGGGTCCCACCAGCTTCTCTACCGACCTATACCTGGAGGAGTCATCCCTGTGGGGACATCCACTGAGGCTTTTCAGCTCCAAAAAGATGTCCTTCTTTTAACCCAAACTGATGGAAAACCTCAATAAATATCCAGTTCACAATGTCCCCCAGCCTCACGGTCCTTTCCAGGCACAGGCCAGCTCCTCGCCTCCCCAAACACCCGCTTTGCACGGCTGTTTTGCATGGCTGCAGGGTTGCAGCACCCATCGGACACCTCTCCATCCCATAGCCAAGGGGCCAGAGCGGCTGTGCCAGCCTTCCAGAAGCACCCCATCCTTGTGGGGTTCACGTGGAGTGCTTTGATTCCCACATCTGACAGATGTGTGCTCCCGCTCTGTGCTCCCCCGGCTCCTCCTGGCTCTGGAGCCCGTGCTCCCCATCCCCAGCCCAGGCAGACATCATCTAATCGCTGGACCAGAAGCAGGGTCAGCATGAGGGGACCGAGGGGGGCCAAATCAGGTTTGCTTCCCCGATAAAACCCAGGAAGGATTATGGTCTCTTTAAGCCTGTCTCCGCAGCCGTGCCGGCTCCCTGCACGCTGACCCAGTCGTGTGCTGTATTAGAATTGTAGAGTAATAAATGAACAGTGGAGGGGTTTGTAATGATGATTAGGGACTGAAATTGGTTCAGATTTACAGTGTCACTCAGGAGCGAAGGCAGAGGGGGAAGGCATTCTGCGCGGCCTAATGGATCCATCAACTCGTTTTGGCTGCTCGGTGGGCCGCGCAGGGTCACCAGGCTTTCCGCTGGCAGCACAAAGCACTTCAATTTTGTTAGGAAATGTATCAATTTAACTGACTTGAGCAGCACAAGGCAGGAAAAAAAAAAAAAAAAGAAGGGAGGGGGGAAGAGGAGGGGAAAAAAAAAAAACCTAATGAATCTGGACTCAATTTTCCGCCACACTGCCTCTGTGAACTGTCGGAAACAATGTCTGCGGCCGGGGTGAAGGCAGCGCGGATAGGCTGCCCGCGCGCCCGCCGAGCCGCGAGCCGGGCTGCTCCCGCCAGCCACCGGCCAGGGCTGCCACTCTCCTAACAATGATGTCATTAAAGGTAAATTGGCCTCTATTTCAGCAGGATGATAGTGCTAATTGAGTGGGAAAATATAATATAGGGAGCTGTTGTCTGCAGTTAAAGGGAGGAGGGGGACAGATTAAATGGCCTACAATAGTGGGTGTCAGGCACGGCAGATGTTGCTTTCCGCTGATAACTGCGCTGACATATCTCGAGCTTGTCAAGGCTGAGGTTTTCAGAGAGACTTACAGCAAAAGGCAGCAGATGGCCCTCCTGAATGGGAATGAAGTGCTTAAACAGCCTGGCTGCTGAAGGCAGCTAGTTTGTAAATAGAGGAGTCGGAGGTGTCTTATTGATCCCGCTCGCTGCCCGCCAGCGCGGGGGACCGGCGGGGAGTCGGCAGGATGGGGGTACTGGTGGTGGTGGGAGCTGGGGCTGGCAGATGCTGCTGGACGGCAGCCCGGGGTGGTGGGGCCGAGCAGGGCTCGGCACTGGGGATGCGTCGCCTTAAAAGTCACAGATGTCAAACGGCAGGACAGAAGTCGGGGCGGTGGCCAAGCGAGCGTGCGGCAGGGCTGGGGCGTGGGAGCGTGGTGCCTGCGTCCCCGGCAGCCGCACAACGGGGGCTGAGACCCCTGCCCCCCCCCAAAGCATCCTGCCAGCAAACCCCACCCTGGGGCCATCCCGTGGCAGACCCTGTTTGCAACCCCGCTGGGCCAACGCACACAAAAAGCCATGAGATCAGTGCAGGTATTTCAAATACAGAAAGGTATTTCTTGGAAATGTGTGTCTCCAAGTGCAATGCACCTGCTGCGAGGCGCAGCGTGGGGAACCACGCGTGGCATTGAACAGCCAGAGCCTCTGCTGTCTCGAGCCACAAACGGGCCTTGGTGTACAGCAGACCTGCTGTGGAGAACCACTGGGTGAGACGGAATTTTGCTCCACTCCATGAAGTGGTGCCTCAGCTACGCTGGGATGTGCTGGGAAGCGCCCTGTGCCTCAGCTACACTGGGATGTGCTGGGAAGTGCCCTGCGCCTGGGACATGCTGCAGGAACGAGTTGGGAGCAGCATAAAAATCACACACGTGTTGGTGCTGTACAGATCTGTAGTACACACTCATCTGTGCATTTATGCCCACATCATCCACGCTATACAGAACTTTGGAGAATATGAAGAGATGCTGTTATGGGTCCATAAACATCTCTCTTCTGTACCTGCACATAGGAAATCTTGCAAATCCATCCTCCCAAGGCATCCACCAAAACTAAACGGCATACACACTTGCCTCATATCCAGTGCAGAAACCATGCACACACATAAATCCTCTCCCACCGTCTGCAGAAGCACCACTGACCATGTGAGACACCTGGGACATGGGGCCAGCAATGCCCCACGCATGGACACAGGCAGACCTAGCCTCGTTGGTGCCCACATGAAAGGCAGACCAAGCTCCAAGCCTCCAGAAACCCTCCCCAGAGATGCCGTGTCCTGCGTGCTGAGCCTTTCCCATGAGCCTGTCTATATATAAACATGCACACATGCACGCTGTTATTAAATCTATCCAAACATGTAAGCACGCCTTTCACTAAATCGCACAGAGTCTGGCACAAACACTTCTCTGCTTCCAAAATAACATAAATTGGGTCTGTATACACAAAAACATACACTGACGCAGCTGGGGAAACACATTGCTAATATCCAGATAGAGAGTGATTTACCACCGACAAGGTTACGGCCACGCTCCCTCTCCCACTCACCCTCCCAAGCAAAATCCTCCATCCTGGGACTAATCCTGCTCTCCCTGAAGTCAGCGGAGGCTGCCCTTGTTGCGAGTCCTTGACATCGGTGCAGTCCGGACTGTGTTCTCATGCAAGCTGAAGCCTGGTGCTAAATCTGCTGACTTGCATGGAATTAAATCGAGGTTCAGTTGTCAATTAGGGATATGTCAAGCTTATATTCTCAGGCTGCCCAAAGCTGAACGAACCAGCACCGGCCCCGTAACTCCCTGCGGAGACCTAGCAAAGGATCAGGCCTGGAGACAGCCTGGGGACAGGCGCCGAGAGTTTGCACGTAGAATCATAGAATCACTTAGGTTGGAAAAGACCTTTAATGTCATCAAGTCCAGCTGTACACCTAACACTGCCAAGTCCACCACTAAACCATGTCCCTACCCCCAGGGATGGTGATTCAACCACTTCCCTGGGCAGCCCGTTCCACTGCTTGATAAAATGTTCAGTGAAGAAATTTTTCTTAATATCCACTCTAAACCTCCCCTGGCACGACTTGAGGCCATTTCCTCTCATTCCATCACTTGTTAATTGGGAAGAATTCATGTCTCAGGCATGTCCCATCAGATGCCTTCACCGTTTACCACAGGTGCCCCCGCTGCGATGCGCGATGCAACAGCCCTCCTGCAAAACCGCTCCTGCGGAGGGGAGGTGAGTGGTGGCCCCCAGCCCCATGCAGGCTCCCCACTCTGCCCAGGCATCTGCCGTGCTGCACAGAGGAGGATGTTTCCTCCATGGGAAGGACCTTGGTTTATCCTAATGGGCTCTGCTGTATGGGATCAAGGCAATGCTGCACTGCTCGTCCTTGCTTTTTTCCATTGCCAACTACAGGAGCAAACAGAGATATTGAACAAACACCACCAAAGCAAGGTGGGTAACCAGTTTTAAGGCCATTTCTAATTTGAAGACTGCCAACAGTCAGCTCCTCCTGAAGATATGAGCAGTGTCTTACACAGCCATCCAATACTCCTCCCCACAGCTCCAATCCACTGCTCCCAGAGGTTGCAGGAGATGGGCCACGTTTCATAGAGCACAAAGAGGGAATACGGGCTGCTGGCCAGACCACTGCTCCACCAGTGGAAGGTGACAGTGAGACCCAAAGCTCTGGGGTCAGGACGTTTTTTTCAGTGTCCCCTCCATCACCCACCCTCAGGCACCTCACAGCCATTCCCTTCCCTCCCTCTGATGCCCTCTCCAGCTTTCCCCAGACCACATCCTCGCTTTGCTCAGTCTGTTATCCCTTGACAGTCCATTTTCTCCCTTCTTTAATGTGTTTCTGCCTTCCCTCCTGTTGTTTCCAAGTCATTGTTATTGGCAGCAGTCAGTAGCCTCTAGCTCTCTCCTCTGTGTTTCTCCACCACCCACTCTCACTCAATTGGTCCTTCAACCTCCATTTCTTTGCTGCTCAGGTGGCTTGGTCATCTCCAGCTCTCCCACAACCTCATTCCAGGACACCCATCAGCCACAGGCAGAGCAGGCACACAACGCCAGCTGAATTTTGCTGTGGCTTTGCCGGCAGTCAGGGATTTGGCTGCCGCTCCACCCGTGAGAGGAGATCCGTAATTTTGCACAGTAGGCTTGGACGCACCATCAAAGCTCAAGCACAAAAACAAACACTAAAAGGACAGATGTTGAGCCAAGACCTTCTGCTTCTCACCCAGCACCCTGATTATTATGCGATGTCTACAAGCCTCTGTAAACTGCTGTTATCTGGTATCAAAAGCTCTTCTACCTTCAATGCAACGTGTTTCCAGCTCTCTCATCTCCATGGAGGTGTTGTTCTCCCCTCAGTGTCCTCCTGCCAAGCGGAAAATGGCTGTGCATGCAGGGATGTCCTAGAGGGTCTGCAGTATTTTTATCCACTTCGTGGCCATGCTGGTGTCAAGAAGCATCCTCCAAAAGGAAAAGGAGGCAGATGTGCTTGGTATGGGATGACGGACGCTCTGACCTGTCCCCGAATAGCTCATGAGCCCTTTGAAAGCCCACAGAACCTTCAGAGATATGAGGAAACCACCTTGGACCTCTCCACCACTTCAAACTCTGGTCTGAGTTGGCCATACATGTGGGTACTAAGGGACCCTCCATCTAGAGGATGGGGTGTCACCACCCCAGTTACACACACAGTACGTGAAGAAACTCACTCTACACAGAGGGAGAAGCTCCTTAACGGGTAGCCCAGCATTTACAGTAATCAAGAATGATTCAATTGACAGGTTTGTGTGGTGTTTGTTAATTTACTTGAGATTCATTCCTGGGAACAGCTGGCTGTATCCCAGCAGGACTGTGACTCTCACTAGCCCACCTGCTGCTAGACAGACGGGCTTTGGGTACAGTTGTAGTTAAAGTTTAGCAGGCAGATATTTCTGGCCATTAAAAAATAGAAAAGTTCTTCAAAGACACACATGCAGAGAAGGTTTTGGAGGCAGAGGAGTTGGCTCTGGACTTTGCTAAATGGCTTCACTTGAGTTTCCAGAATGGTCAAGGAGCTGAGGTCTTGTTTTGTCATTTGCGTATTACCAGGATGATGGTACGTAAAGAACAACTCATGAAAAAGTCACTTAATACTCAATTACAGGGTCTGTTCTGGAGGCTTTTCACAGGAGTTTGGCTCATAAGGGAATTAAATGCCCAACTCCTCCTGAAATTCAGTGGGAATGGGCATGTACCTGTCTGCTTTGAAAACCTCTGACCAATCAATTTATATAACATTAATATTTGTCTTCCTTTAAACTGACTGTATTCTTTCAAAATACATAATTACATTTTCCTTCTAGTGCCCATGTGGACATAAGTCTTTAAAGTGTATGACAAAAAAAAAGTATTAAAAAATATAGAATTATTTCTCAGAAGAATCTTTTAAAAAGTTATAACTAGGTTTCAACAAAATGTATTCTCCATGTACAGAATACAGATCCCTCCCAGAAATTCCAGCGGATGATGAGATGCTCAGAAAGGACCACTTGGCCCCACAGACCCACAGGGTTGCTGGACCCCATACCACAGCTGAATCCTCATCGGCTGCCTCCCTCTCAGGAGTTTAGAGGGCAAGAAGTGGGGCTGTCTCCCTCAACGAGCCCCCCAGGTAGCAATGGGTTACTCAAAGCCCAGTCCAGAGCCCCCGTGACCACAGGGTACCTACCACCAGTGATGGGAGAAGTGCTGCATCCCACTGCTACCGACAGCGCCAGTTCTCGGTCCCAGTCCAGAACAAGGGTCAAAAGTCACAGAACCAGAGGAAAACACCTGCAGCCCTTGGGGCAATTCCCTTTGCTGGGCTTTCCTGTCATTAAACTATTGATTAGCTATTGATTAAAACACCTATTAATCTTTATAAACTATTTATAAATGGAACCTTAATGTAAAGTGTGACCTGTACAATATTGAAATAGAAATAATACTTAATATGGATTTTTAAGTAAGTTACGTGCGTAAGTGAAACCGCTTAAGTGTGTTCGTTGTCTGCCAGGTATTAAACATTTCCACTGAGTTATATACTTTTGGCTTTACTTCAAGTCCTCGCACATCTGATAAAAATATGTAACAGCTTCGATTAAGCATCTACCTGGATCCCTGTTACACCCCTGCATTTCTCCTGCCCCAGGGTATCCCGGGCTGCCCCTCTCTGATCCCCACAGCTCAGTGGGGCTGCGGGTAGGAGCTGCCCTGCCTGGCACTGGCCTCCCCTCTCAGTTGTTGGCTGAAGGACCAGTTTGCTCCTATCCTTCAGCAGCCCTTCCATGTCTCACATCAAGCTCAGGACCAGCAAGGCAGCTGCCGGAAGAGGCGGTGACAGCACTGGGCTGTAGTTACAAGCTCAGATCAATGGCACTCACTGGCTAAAAATCAAACAAGGAGCTCGCTACTGTGAGATCTCAGCTGACTCCATTTGTTACATGGCACATCCAGGAGGGGTAACCAGCTTGCAATATATTAAACAATTAATCATTTAGATTGCAATGTTCTTAATGCTGCAGGCATTTCCCACTAAATGTGTGGCACAGGTGTGGGTGCCCTGCGGAGGAATCCTGCCTGTAAACTTTGGGAAACAAGCACATGAACATAAAGCCAGGCTGGAAGAAGTGTGTCCTCCAGGCTTACAAGGACTTCATGATGATCTCACTCCACCGTGCCCTGCGTGTTTCCACACATGTTGACCAATAACCCCAAAAAGTAGCACTGTGGTTGGCATAGATCAGAGGGAACAGCAGAGCCAGATGTGCTGTTTAACACAGGGATGCTCTCATAGCTGGTGCTGGGCTGAGCCTGGCCAGGCTTATTTGTGCTGGTGATGCTGTTCACCACGAGCCTCTCGTTTGCCAGGGTTTGCAACAAGGACCTTAGTGCCTCTCTCTTTGCACCTATTTCATCACAGCTTTTGAGGCTCTTGACTTTACTTACTTCATAGCATTTTCATCCCTATTTCCAGCTGAGGGATGAAGTGACATGGCAGAGGAGATAGTTCTGTTGCATATAGATGCAACTAAAGGATTTACAATCTTTACGTAGAGATTGTACCTGTCCTTTACAGATTAGACCTGTCCTTTGAGAAATAGGTTCAGTGAGGGAGGAACAGGGCCTGTTGCAATGGACAAGGAGCTAAAGCTCTGCTGCATGTTCCTCCCCAGGTGATGCCACAGCAGTCAAGGAGAAAAGGCATCAGGATGGGACCTAGGCTGGTTGCACAACCTCAGGCAAATAGCTGAACTACATTTTTGTACCTCAGTTTTCTCACCTAAGGAGGAGGATTATGGGCAGCGCAGAGGAGGCCAAATGCAGTTGTGGGGATTAACAGGAGGTTTTAGGGGTGGAAAAAGACTTCATAGCAAGTCGGCTCCCCTCCATAAACTTTTGCTTCAGAAACACCCTGGGCTGCTGGTTGTTTCCAGCCCAAACAGCAGAAGAGGCTCTTGTACCTCTGGCCCTGCCAGTGGGTTGCAACAGATTTACAGGGTCACATCAATTTCTGAGTGTTTTTGGAGGGGACCCTACAGCGATAATACCTTCACCCAGGAGCTGGTTGCACTAAGAGAATAATGAAACCCAGGAGGAGGAGAAGCTCTTTAAAACGTCCGTGGCACAGGGATTTGCCCCACATACTGCTTTCCTATTAATAATGCATAGGAGATCCTGATCCACTAGCAGAGATCCCTGCACACACTCAGGCTCCTGGACACCTCACCTCCGCGGTGTCCAACGGGACTCTGCCCCTGTCCAACCATGAGAAATTTGGAGAAATCCTTCTCTGCAACGGAGATGTTCCAGACTTGTACTCTGCAGACCTAGGAGCAGGATTTGGCCCTGCGATTTCAGCTGGTGTCTCGTGAGCCGTGGACTGAATAGGAACTGTAATTGGTGCAATTCTACATCTTCAAGGCTATTAGATCCTTGTAGCTCCCCATCATGCTGTGTTTGGAGTAAATAGAGAGTGTTTAGCCAAGCTGAGAGATCCTCTAATGGAACAGACAGTTCTTCCTCTCTTCATCAGCTTGTCCCCACAGCTTTGTTATTTAAAGTCAGGTTAAAAAAAAATAAAAAAATAAAAATAAAAAAAAAATCAGTAGACAGGTTTGGTTTGGAAGCCGGAGGACAGGAAAAGTTAGAGATATTTATTTGACAGGGTCAAGGTTGCTGCTTTTCTTTTCTCTTTCCCCAGGTCCCATAGGTGTTAGACTGAGAGACATTTAATCGAGGGAGTAGCGGTTTCATATCTATAACAAAAATCAAATAATGCAAGATGATTTACTCCCCCTAGCAACCAGGGAGCTTACCCTTAGCAACCAGCCTAGCCTCAGGCAGCGGTGTAATCAGCTTGAAAATATTTCAATTATTGTGTTGATTTTAGTGGATTTGAGAAGCGCTGTGCGGAGAGACCAGGCACATTCTGCCCACGACCTGGAGAGGAAGATATTGATTTAAACAGGTGTCAGAAAGGAAAAGTGGAGTAAATTTAAATGCAATAGGAGAACAGCGCATTGAGTGTGGTTCAGTGTGGGGGTGACATTTTGCTCATCGCCTTGAATGAAAGTGACTCAACTGAACTAGAAATTTCACCTTGAAAATCATCTCCCATCGACACAATCAAGAGAAAGCTGTTCGCCATCTCTTTTTCCTGGTCGGAGGAAAGAAGCAGGGGAGGGGGCGGCACCTGGGTTTTCGAGACAGCTTTGGGGAAAGTAACTATCAGAGAAATACAGGATTAGCGTATCCCGCTCGAGAAATTAGCCAAGTGGTGCTGGGGGAGCAGTGAGGCAGATGGGAAGGAGGGTGGGCTGCAGGAATTCGTCAGGCTTTGCTACACAGAGCGATGCCGTCCACAGACTCTGGGCTGCTACTCGTGGAGAGAGAAATTTGGTACCAGCACCAGCCTGAGCTGTCGCTGGTGGGGTTAGCAGGAGCAATGGCCCAGCAGGTCTCAGACCTCAGACCGTGTTTCTCCTCCTTACGTGGCACAGGCCAAACCCTATTCTCAGTAGCAACACCACTACCCCACAGAGCAGCATACTGGGATGTCTCTGGCCTCCTTCAGCCTCTACAGTGTAGTTTGTCCAGGCTTAGCAGCCCTGATCTGGCACGAAAGAGGCAAACCAGGCCCTGGTCTTTGGGCAATTGTCCCATTCCCCACCACCCTTGGCTGCCTGTCCTCACGCACATAAGATGCTCCCAGCAAAGCCCCAGCCTGCTCCCTCACCCTCTGCTCCTATGTTTTGTACTAATCACGCAGCTCCCCGCCGCAGTAACAGCCTGTGTGTGTAGTTCAACAGAAACCAGTGACATCTTTGTACACACTGCGCCGACGAGCTGTTTTCTGATGCAGCGGAAGCCTGTAGACAGTGCACTGATAATAGGGTTTCATATGTTCCTGGTGAAGTGACAACTGACATGCCATGTTCTGATGAGCCTCTTTCCAGTAGGGTGACACCGTGCATAGAGTGTATTAAAATCCCACTTCTCCGCGCTGCGACAGTCTGTACTCAATACTAGCGATAACCAAAGTCGCAGCAGAGCTGAAACTTGTGTCCAATTCACGAGGAAGCTGCTTTCTGCGTGTCTCTGACAGTTTGTGTGCAGGGCACTTCTCACCTGCTCCCCCGCGGCAAGCGAGGAGCGTGTAGCGCGGGGATGCCCGGCACAGGGGGATCGATACCCAGCAGAGCCGAGCGAGTCTCGGCTGCAGAGCCGGCTGTCGGATCCTGTGCCTTACCCTGGGTGCTGCTAATGCATCCTGAGCTCTGCTACCTGCTCAGAGCCATCCTCCCCATTAGTGAGGGAAACAGCCAAGGCAGGAGCAAAGGCTCTGCAGGGACAGTGGGGACCAGGGGGGCTCCTTCCCCACCTCAGCTTTTGGGGAGCCCAGCAGCTTTACATTGCCTTGGTTTTCTTCCTGTCGTCAGAAATTCCTTCTGCGCTTGCCAAGTGACCAAGGTGAATCGCTTTTGTTTGAGACGGTTCACACTTCTCTGGGTTCAATTTCAAAGTGGCATTTTCAGAGCTTATCACATGCCATTTATAAACGTATCAGTGCCTGCTCAAAAGCTCGGCAGAGAGAGGGATGCTGCATCCCTCCTTCATTTGACAAGAACACAAGCCCTGCACAATCTTCAGACAGCAAAAGGCACTGCCTTATCTCTGGCTAGTAAAGGGTGTATCTTGACATTGCTACAGTCACTCTCATGGTGTAAAAAGAGCAAAAAATCAGCCTTCATCCTGGATTTTGACCCATTTGGAGGCTTTTCTCTGTGCCATAAACCAAACTGATTCCTAGATCAGAGCTGCTAGGACAGACAGCTCCAGCTAAAATGGAATTTGGACTGCAATCGTGGTAATCCCACCCCATTCCCATGCACCCAGTTTTGCCTTGCTGTATATACGAGCTGGCTCACCCAACTGCCGCAGGGGAAAACGCCGTGCATTTGCACCAGGGAAAGGGCCTTCCCATGGGTGGTTACCACCAAGCACCCATCGTGTTATGAATCTCAGCTTTAGCTTTACCTCACAGTAACTTCCCAGTAAACCCTGAAAAGTAGAGAGGTACCCAAAACACCTTCCTTTGGCTTATTCAAGGTCTTGCAATGACCAAAGCTCTGCTAAGACAACATCCACTGCAACTAGAAAATGCAGCAAGGCCAAGAAGCAGGTGAATTATGATGTGCTTGGGAGAGATGCTGGGCAGATAGATACACAACCAAACACACTCACACCACCAGGACCAGCTTAATAAGAGCACACATTTTAACCTCGCCGACTCACCCTGAGTGAGCAGGATCCTTCCTTGCTGCTCCCAGCAGCGTGAGCAGAGCCTGTTTGATGTGCTGACCTGCCCTCCACAAGCATCTTACACTCTTTATCTTTGTTGGATTGGGAAGAAAAAAAAAACCAACCTGATTCACATTATTTTTAAGCCCATTTGCTGCCTTGCTCTGAAATATGCAGTCTCTTCCCTGGAACGTACCTTCAGTGTAATCCGTTCTTTACCAGAGTCTGTAGTCGCTCATTCACGCATTCCTCTGCCTTCCTTCATTATAACCTGTTGCTCGTCAGAAACCTTAGCAGCTTAAACTGGACTGCTTCTTTGCTTGATAACAGTAATCAGGGCTTTAGCAGGCAGCTTTGCAGAATCAGCCTGCCCTGCACCCCTCCAACTCCCAATTTTCTGATGGATAGGCTATCGCTCAGGAAAAAAATAATACACCTGTTCACCTGGAGGGTAGAACAATTTGCATTCTGAGGGGCGGTTATTGCAAGATGAGGTATTTAGGCAGTGCCACACAAGTTTTCCCAGGGAATTCCTGTCTTAAATTTGCAGGATGTCTGTCCTGATATTTTACCTCATTAGTATCTGTAAAGTTATGAATAATCAAAGACCAAACCAGAGTAGGTAAATACACGGGGGCATCTCCTGCCATTGATTTTTGGGCAGAATACCCCTCTGAAATCAATGGAGAGCTTTGCTTAAAAACCAGAGGCATGACAAGGGCCACATTTCTTAAACAGAAAGAAGCACAAATCCAATATGAGTTTATCTACCAGCTCTGTCTCCCAAACCTGGTGTTTCTGTCTTCTCAATACCATTTTCCTGCAGTACAATACAAGTAACTCCCATTGGCTTCTCATCAAAAGTCAAGTCTTATTTTCTATTGCTGCTCTTTAAAGGGAATTAGGCAGTTGTTGTTACCGTGCGTTTGGAGATACAGATCTGGAGGTTTGGGTTATTCTGCCTTTTGGCTTAGGACTGATGTGTTGGACAGTCAGTCTGTGTGAGTGACAGATCCATTCATTCACTTCTGGAAACTTTTTTTCCCTTGAATTTTAAAGGCTTCTGTTTGGCAATGGCTGCATTAAGCCAGTACTTGTAACTGAAATAAGAAATGCATCATCCAGCTAAACTACATTTACCGCTCAATGCCAACACTTTAAGCTGCAAAGGCCATCCCAAACCATAAAGCCCTCTTCAGCTACCCAGCAGCTTAGGGATCAGACACTGATTTAACTCTGGACCCCATCCAAGGCCTCTGGAAGTCAGTTGGTAGCTTTTCTTGACCTGGCAGAAGCCCGAGAGTCACTCTAAGGCTCTTCCCTGGGTTACCTTGAACACACAACGCTTCCTTTCTCTGGCCAGTGTCCTTATGCTGCCACATGCAATGACAGCTTTCTTTGTGCCTGAATTACTGTTCACATATTTGGCTTAACAAACAGCATCGTAATCCCTATTTATTTTTTTTTAGACTTCCCAACCAGGCATAAAGCTGAAGACCCATTTCTCAATCCAACTGTGTCTCTGCTACCAAGGCTGCCAGCTCCTACACCCCCATTGCAAACACTGTGCTCAAAATCAGTTTTGCAACAGAAACTTTTAGAGTAGAAGCAGACCTTTGAATATGACATTAAGATTTAAACTTACAAAATTTAGAAGTGGTGACATCAATACTCCTCGTGGATGCTTGCCTCCATGTCTGCTGCAGTGCTGTGCAAGGCAGCTGGGCAGGGAAAAAACAGACAGGTCAGCATAGCTATCAGCTACAAAATCTCTTGGCACAGAGAAGTCTTTATCCCCTTGGCTGGGTTGGAGCTTTTTCAGACTCGACGCTGAGCCCCATCTGAGATACGGAGAGTTCATTCTCCACCTGAACTCTTGATCATGATAATGGGCTGCACCCGGAGGGGAAACCCACTGAGGAGCCGAGATACTGACCTGGTGTCTCCATCCTGCTGGCACCCTTCTGCCACGTCTTCCCAGCCCGTGTCTCTGCGCCAGCGAGATTCAGCCGTCTCAGGTGTGCTCGCTTGTATCAGAGCTGTATTTCCTTTCCTAGGAATAAATTTTGTGGCAGCTGCTGAGCAGGATCCACTTAATCTTGGTGCTAAAGGCAATCTGCCCCATCCCCTTCTCTCCTGGACAAGGTTCATGCATGGAGCAGAGAGGAACAGCTGGAACATTCATCTCAAACATGCAGAAAGCACAAAAGCAGCATCCTTCCCTGAGCTCCCGCCTTTCTCCAAGCGGAGATGGTAGTCTTAAGGGAAAGAAAAATAAGGAAACCACAAGCTGGAGCCTCAGGCACAGCCAAAGGAAGCTGGTGGAAATGTTCCAGCCAGGAAATAAATCCAGCCAAGCCATAAAATGCTTCACTCAGACACCTTCCCTGACACCACCGTGGGCCCCCTGCACTATATCCCACACTGCCAGACTTGCCACACATAAAATTGAGGCAAGTGACCACAAGCATAAAAAAAGAGTTATGCTTTGCTGTGATGTGTTTCGAGCACTCCAACAGGCCAGCACCGCAAGAAGAAACGGGGTTTGTCCCTGTTTCCTTCAAGAAGTGGTTTCAACCAGCAAACTACCCACATTATACCCACGGCAGAAGTGGCCACTACACAGTGAAGGGAGCCCAGGGGACCTTTCACAGAGGCAGATCTTCCAGGAGAGCTTTTCACTCACTAGTAGCAGACCCTTGCCTAGGATGGGTGACCTTGCTCTCCAGCTGTGGGTGCACTGTGTCTCAAATTTCTGGAGGGTTTGGGTGTTGGGAAACCCCATCCATGTTTGCCCTGGACTCTCTAATTGCACTCTTATCCCCTGCTTCTCTCAGGTTTTCTTCCTAGCTTTTCACCAAGGCTAGGGGTGTTTCCTAGGATGTGAGGGGAAGCTTGGCCAAATCTAGCTTGACCTTTGTGGTTTACAGATGGCAAAGGGGTCTCCTTGGCATTTCCGACTGGCCTAAACCATCAAAGGGAACCTTGCCCAGCAGTATCTGTCAACCTCTGGAAAACTATAAGGGTTCTGTGCAAATTCAAACTCACTCTCAAAAAAAACCAAAAAACCTACCTCTTTTGTTTTCAAATGATAAATGCACCCACCAAGGACCTTTCTCCAGTTCTGTGTTCACAATATATGTCCCCTCTTCACTCTGTAGCTGTAGCAAAGGATGAGAGTCAAGCTTGAACACAGTGATGACCTTACAAAATCCAAAATGAGAACAGTTTCCCAGTTGTGTCTCACCAGCAGACCTTTCCAAATAACTGATACATCTTAGACCACTCATGTACACACCTGAAGCTGCTCAGAAATAAGCTTTGCTGCCTTTTTGCTACAGATGCATCATCACTTCAGAACATAAAAATAAAGCACCCAAAGCTCCAGAAACTCTTATTGCAAATAATCTCACTGCCAGAAGAAAAGCAGCACGATGTTTATCAGAAAACTGGGTTCACATGTAGGACTTTTAGCATCTTCAGATGGAAGTAATCACTCCACAAAGAACAGCAACCCTTCGGTGCGAGAAGGCATTTGCCTTCACCACAGCACTGTCCTGGCTCGGTTTGCACCAGCAGGCTGCCCAGTGATGCAAAACTGAAAACACTCTGTTCACAAAGTTTCCAATGGGTTCTTTTTCTGTCAAGGTATTCCTTGTTTCAAGAAGGAATCTGGGATCACTCAATGAAAGAAAGAACCATGCCTGCTCCTTCAGGTCCTGTAGAAACTTAGCAAGGAAGAGAGAAACTTTTTGTAACCTGAAGAATTTAGGAAATTAAGGCCACAGCTATGCCATGGGATCCAGGAAGCATCCCCCTCCTGTGTGGTGGTATGAAGCTTAAAAAATAAGCAGCCCTCACAGGTGGATTAAACCCAGACATTCTCCTGCAGCCATCAGAAAAATAACACTTCGTTTTCTTAGGAACCAGATGTTCCCCACACAGAAAATGCTCAAAATTTCTAACAGCTATGTCAGACTCTACAGACCTGTAATGCTCTTTGGTCAGAGGGAAAACACAACAAATAGAAAATATACAGGAGAAAGCAGGAAAAAAAGCTTCAGTCCACATCCTCAGCTGTAGAAATGTATTTGGAGTAAGCATTGAAGGCTGCAGCTCCTGGAGGAGACTGCACCATTTCTCGTTGAAAACAAGGCTGGTATCAGAGAAACTCTGTTCCACATCAGCTGTCAAGTAATGGTTTTGAAACCTTAAACAGAGAATATATTTGCAGCTATTAGCACGGTATGGTCATGGTTTGTATTTGAAGGTGAAAACAGTTTGTAAGGAGGGAAAGAAAACATTAATTCTATTCATCTTGAAAGTTACTTTAACTTTTCAAAATGCTATGGTAAATTTTGAAACTTTAAAATTAGTTTCAAGATGAATAGAATTAATGAGTGAATTAGAACTGGTACAGAATTGCAATAAATAATATTCCAAACCTTTTAATAAGCTTTGCAATGATTAAAATGAATGGAATTTTTTTTCTTTTGACTATAAAACTGGAGCTCTTTTAAGTATAAATTGTGATAACGACTCAAGAATTTCCAGCGTCAGGTTTTTCCATTACATCTCAGCTTCCACAGTTGATCTAAGGCTTAAAGAACAACATTCAAGCCTCACTTTCTAATGATGAGGTGTTTGACACAGAAAGCAATCCTAATAGAGAAGGCTGCTTGCCCAGTGGCTGCTGGCAAGTAGAGCTGACGGAGACAAAGAAACATTTTTCTACTGAGTCTCCTAACGAAACCTCCTCCTTGGACTTGGGACTGTGAACTATGAACAGGAATCCTGCTGTCAGAAGCACTCAGCAGATCAGCCCTGTGTTTGTAACGCTGCCAGCACTTGTTATAAGTCTTCCTTTTAAGCAAAAAAAAAAAAAAAAAAAAAGCACAAGATTTTTAGTAATGCTGATTGATGGAGCACTAATACAATTAATACATCTATACCAGTTCATGATACTGCGGGTCTGGTTCAACACAGGAAAATCCTCCTTTGAAACCAGGTTTGGAAAATTTAGAACTTCCTTGCCCACAGCTCCTGCCAAGCCTTTTAAGCTCGCAGCCTTTCTGAGTTTTTCTAGGGTACATTTCCATCACTGTTGTCACGGCTGCTGCCGTTCTGAGTGCTTCTTCAAAAGTCTTGCACCAAGTTCTGCCTGGACAATTTCCTGTAAATTCATTATTCCCAATGTTGGGGAAAAAATCATCTTGTCATCAAAAAGCACTGTAGCAAAAATGTCTTTTCCTGTTTGTTGAGCCATTCTTCTCTGCGTGCCTTGCAGGGAGGCTTTGCTCACAGACGTTCCCATAGGACAGCTGCCCATCTTCATCTGCAAACACAGCCCCTGCCACGGCTGGCTTGAGGACACTCTCAGAGACTCTTTCTCCTCCAGTTCCTCTTGATATCCTCATTTCTGTTTCTCCAGGTAGCTCTGTACCCCTCAGTCCCTTCAATATGGCAATATTGCACATCCCCGGTTGGAGTTTTCTCTGCTGTTGACCCTCTGGTGGGTCCCACCAGCTTTATTTTCCAGCTGGCAAGCAGATGCCCCATGCTGGCCACCACTTGGGCTGACCCATGCTAACCTCCTGAGACAATAGTTTTCTCCATGGGAGGAAGATCAGGACTTGAGCCTGGTCTCCCCAAACAGGTTCCCCAATTTGCAGCAGCAGCATTTGACCTGCTAATAGCCTCCACCAGCATCCTCCAAATCAGCACCTTTCCCCTGGTCTTTGCTGCCCAGGGAACACAGCATTGTCCTTCTCCCCCCTCTGCTCTCTTTGTGTTAGCTTTGCTCAGTGTGATGAAGTGGGTGCTGCTGTCTGGCCGTGACCACATCTCCTGGGCATCCACCACTCTCTAATGAGCTTCTCTACGATGCTGAGATTCCTTTTCAAGATCCATCACATCTCCATGGCTTGTTTCTCCTTCTCTCTCCAGCAAGACACCACGTGCTCCTCCCCAAATCACCCACTTTCCACTTAGTCAGTCATTCCTCTAATACAGCAAAACATGATCCCGCTCATTTGCCTTTCAGCTACACTTCCCCCACCCTAGATGTGAGGATGCAGCCTGAACTGTGCTTTCTTTATTTCTTAGTTTTGCGTGAGAGCCCATAATCCACTCAGAAGCAGTTTGTAATAATTCTGCATAGGAAACGCCACCCAAAATAAATCGCATCGTGTTAACTTCCCAGGTGCTCGCTGTGCTGAAAGTCAGGTGGAGGGAAGGACGGAGCCGTCTTCCAGGTGTATTTATTTCACTAGCCTGGACAGCTCGTAATCGCAGACAAACTGTTTGTCCTTGACTCCTGTCTTGGCAAAGGAAGACTGAACTTCCCGCAACACGATCCATATCACATCAGATTTGATATATTTCATAACAGCCTTTTATTCTCCTGTCTTTGTTCATTTATTTATCAATCTGACACTTTGCTAGATATGTCGCTGTCTTTCTTTTTATTCACCTGTCGTTATCTCCCACTCACATGTTATAATACTCACCTTTTTTATGTATATTAAAAATAAAAAGGCTCTTGCCCTGTGCCTTTTCACTGTGGATTCTCTCTGTTGCACTTAAATAGCAATAGAACGGATGGTTTGCAAATCCTTTCTGACTTTTAGTGACATAAATCATCGCTATTTGGAGCTTCCAGCCTGCCTTGAAGCATTGAAAGGCCCCACTGCCACACACGTCTGCGCAGCTGAAGTCACGCATGTGACACTCTCCAGGCTTCTGGGACCAGGTCTATGGAGAGGGAACTCAGGAGCAGAGGAGAACAGCATCATAAACACTCAGGCACCATAAATAAACATTTATCATCTTTCCGTGATCTAATCCACTGTGTTAACCTGCAATAAATCCCATGGGAGGGAGTCCAAGAAGTCTTCCCTACTGCAAGTCACAGGGGCTCAAAACCAGCGAAGGTGATGCGGTGTATGGCGTGGCACGCTGGGTCCCAGGTGCAGAGCTTAGCCTATTCCTTTAAAATAAAAGTTGGCTCAAAACTTACAGCCAAATAAAATTGTCCTCTGCTTTTCCTCAAGCATTTTACAAACGCAGTGAGATTATTCCATCCTCAGTTTTTACTACCATCACAGAAACAACTAAAAATATTTAACTTGTTTGTTAAAATATTTAATGTGATTTTGACAGTTCACCAGCTGTTTAAAAGTAGCTAAAAAGGATGGCAAAGGCTGTTGCTGAGTTTAATAAATATGCGTGTGTGTAATGTTTGTTATCTGAGAAGTACATTTAGATGTCTGCTTAGGTTAGTATCACATATGCTAGAACACATGTTCCTATTCTGGTACACATCTATAATTGTGCCCATTTATCTTATAGTAGTTTAAAGTACCAACAGGATAAATAAAGGCACTGTCTATTTTACTTTGAGAAAGAGAGAGACCAGGCTATTTAAGTCAGCGAGAAAATATAAAACGCTGTAGATAAAAACTTTCAGGGGTGGAGAAAATTACTTTTTAAAATAACACAATCAAAGACATCTTTGCTGTGCAAAGATTTTGTTAGAATTAAGCAGTTCAAAAGCTTCTACTAAATGTATGGTAGGAAGAGGACAGCGGCAGAAGCAGGGAGGTATTCTGCCTGTGTCCTTTCATACAGTCATTTCTAGGCATTATTTTTCCACATCTATTAAAACAAAATGCTCTTGCAGATTTACTGTCCCATGGCATAGGATCCGTGCACAGGCAAGGGATGCCAGTGCTGCAGGCGCAGGCAGGTGAGGGTGAGGAAGGCATGGAGGAAGCACGGGCAGGGCTAAGCCTGCAGCATGGCATTACCACACTCCACAAACCCAGCAGGACAAAGCCCTCAAGCCAGAGCACAAGTGATGTCCATACACCGATGCCAGCTGGGGTCCTTCTGGGATGCCTCATTTACACCCCAGATCAGGGCTGGGGACACTGTCTACATGTAGCCCTACTCAGGATCAGAGAGAAGCTACCAGGACTTGGCCTTTCTACAGATTTTTCTGATCTTTGATGAACATGAAGTGAGGTTTGCTGAGACAGCATTAAAACGTTTACCTGCCCCGTCTGCATCCTGAAGACCAACAGAACCAGGGTGCAGTTTTAGGTCTCTCAAAGCAAATCTCCTTCAAGATATACCTACACTAGACTGACCTCTCAAACCTGGTTCCTCTAATCACTACCATATTAATCCAGATGTGGAAGGAAGCAAACAGCCCACAATAAAGCCAGAAACAACTGTCCCAACCCTTGAGATCAGCTACAACATGCAGAGCAAGGAAATAAAACAGATCAGGAATCCAGCCATTTGTGGCCTGGGTTTTTGAAAGCAATGATAAATTAAAAAGGATTTAGGAAAATTCTAATTTCAGGAATCAGTCTTGAGAGACAGAGCAAGACTCGCAGACTTTGATGTTCAATCCACAGAAGTCCTCAAATTACAGAGGGAGAATCATTTTGCAGCTTGGAATAAACTGACAGTCCAGAAACACACTGAAAACCAGTTACCAGGCTTCGGTGAGAAGCAAAGACAAACTGCAGGTGGCAAAATGAACATGAAAACCAAGATCACCAGACACACACCAAACGTGTTTTGAAGGAGAAGTCAAAGAGTTTGATCATATTTGTGACTAGACACAACCGCTCACAAACCAGCCTGGTGGTGCTGGATTTTCCAGAGGTGATTTTTCTTGCTCTTGCAGATAAGGTTCATGAAGAGAGTCTTGGCAGGACAAATGAGGCTACTGAGGTCCCCCAGTTCTGATATAAACTATTTGAAATGAAGTGGAAATGACAATGAAAGGAGTTAGGGTGCTGATTTGTCAATCTGAGATGAACTATGTCAGTTGTATTGAAACATCTCCCCTAACCACATTTTAGGAGAGTGCATAAGCAACAGCAATGAAGTGGACAGTGAGCATCAGTAGTTGGATCTGCTTAAGAGTTGTAAAGGCCCCATAATCTTTTCTTACCTAAACCGATCAAAAATATATCCAGTAGAGCACTAAGGTTATTTTCACCACACACAGAGACAGCATCAGTCAAGGCAGGAGCCATCCTGGAGCACACCATGTGCTCTAAGAACATCAAAGCTATTTTACATGGCATAAAACATGATCCTGCAGGAGCGTCTTGCAGCCTGAGCTGTGCACCAACCCTGGATGGCAATTCAAATAACACTGGCGAAAGTAATCCCAAACTAGGTTTTGAATTCCTAGGTGTAGCAAGAGCTGGAAGCCTGAGGAGCGCTTCTAAATCACCCATGTGTTATGGATCATCACAAATGTACCAGCATTGCTGGAAGTCTTGCAAATGACAGAGGCTCAAATGAGGGCTCTATCCTGCAAAACAAAGAGCAGTGCCAAGACCTCAGCTATTCAGACGCCTTGCCAGAACAAACCACCTTGTGAGAGCGAGCCCTTGGCTGCCAAGGGAAGAGCAGTTCTTGGAGATACAGGGATGGGGAAGAGGCGGCCGTGCTGAAAGAGCTGCTGGAGGCTCACCTCCTTCCAAAAGAAAAAGGCAACATTAATAAAAGAGAGAGGCACATCAAGCATATTCTTTCTAGGAGCAAAGCTTCCAGTGCCTCCAGCTTTCTCCAAGGCTTTGGGGCGTTGCAGCCAAGCCAGGGTTCGCACCGTGGGTCCGCAGGTGCCTGCTGGGGACGGTACATGCTGCACAAGCAGCCTGGGAGGAGAAGAGGGGAAGAAGGAGGAAGCGGGGAGGCAGCAAGGAGAAGGAAATTGTGCCATGTCCTTCTCTTATGCCAAAAAATGAAAAGAGACTATAAACCCCCTGTTTTCAGAATATAAAAAGGTTGTGAAAATAGGACTCCAAGGGCTCTGCAAATGATTATGCTAATTAGATCCAGGGCTATTCAATAGCACTGAAGTGATGCTCAGGAATTTTGAACTACAGTTTTTATTGTGATTACAGATCATATTAAAATTCTATTAGTCTTCGCTTAAGTTGGGAATAAGTGGGATGGAGTAACGGGTCCATACATTCATGAACCCAAATACTTTTAGTGTAGCAGGCATTTTAGAGTGAAAATACCCCCCTTTTTAAAATTAAAAGAAGCTTTATTTCTGTAACTACATGGAGTGAAACTACAAGCAGTGAAATACTCAAAGATTACTGTTTTTTCCACATGGGCCCAAGTTTTGAGTGTTGTTCTAAAACAATATTTATAATTGTTTTAGCCTTGCTACATAGTATAATTGAGACACTCAGAAGAGAAAACTTTGTAGCAAAATCTCTTTTTGTTTCTGCCTTGCAAATGATAAATTGTTAATGAGCACCTGTTACAATGTTAATGAAAGTAAGATCTATATGTAAATAAAGAAAATTTAATAACTTAACAAGGTGGATTAAAATTCCCAACCTGCTCTTTGCTAATCTAATGCCAAACACCAAATAGTTGCTATCTAAGCAGGAAACTAGTTAATGTATTCACCTCCGTGTACTTTTCAAACTATAATTAATATTTTAAAAATTTATAAAACCGAAATCATAGGTTTGATTGTAACAAACAAAATATCTGCCTTTAATCTACTACAAAAGGTTGGTGCAAATCCCCTTAAATGATACTAAAATGTAAACCACCAGGCAGCACTGAGGAATAGATTATGTTTAACTTCTTTTGCATTTGTCCTAATCACATTCTTTATAATTGTATTTAAAATGACTCCAAAACAGTTGATTGGTAATTCCAGAGCAGAGAAGATATATGGAATGAGAACATTGTTTCCTTGGAAGAAAAAAAAAATCCTGTTATAAATAACTTTCAAGGTATGTCCTCTGGACATTGGGTGAATATTAACACTTGACAGATGGACATTTGTTGGTTTAAACTAAAGTGAAAGTTATTGAAAGGGAAGAAGCAAGGCTTTTACTTCTTAGAGAAGAAACCCACTCTCATGTGATCTCTCTCTTCTCCAAACCCCAGCCAGGGTTTTATAGCAATGTCCTTTTCCCCCACCCCTCCTAATTCACACCCCACCAAGTCCCGCAACTGCCCCAGACAGAACCAGTGCTTTCTGCACTGACTTGATGCAGCCTTGGAGGGCTGAAGCTGTTGGTGGAGCCCCACTGCCCACATTAACCCCAGCCCTGGAAGCATGGCTTCACTGAGAGCCGGCATTGGCAGGGACTGCTGGAGGTCCTTCATCCAACCTCCTGCCCCAGGCAAGGTTAACTTCAAACCTAGACCAGGTTTCTCAAAAATCCCAAGGATGGAGACTCCACAGCCTTTCTGGGATGCTGTCACCGGCCTGCACCACTCTCGTAGGAAAGAATTAGGTTGGGGTTTTTTTCCTTAAAACCAGTGGCAACTTCCCATCACAAGTCACCTCCTGCCCTCCTGTTGGGCACCTCCACAGCAGTCCGTAGCTACTGCAGGGAGATGGAGCAAGGGAACGTACATCTTCCCCCTTCTAGTGTCTCTCCTCATGGGCCACCATGGCCACACACCCAGCTTGCCCATATAAAAAACTGGTATCTGAGTCCTTCCTCCCAGTAATATACTTATCTCCTCAGCTCCAGTGCTTTTCTCCCTGTTTCAGAAAGGTTGCCTAAAATATGAAAGAACAAGGGGTTTTGACAAGACCCCAGGGTCAGCCCACAACCAACCTGTTGGGAAAAAAGCTGTATGGACATCTAGGAATGACACCTGCATCTGGTTGGGCTCTCACCTGCTGGACCATCCTCTGCAGTTACTCTGAATGTGGAGAGCTAGATACAAAAGCTGGTGCTGGCAGTCCATGACCACTTGTGATGGGTCTGGTCAGCATCCTTCCATGTCAAAGCAAACACAGCCACTGTCCACAGGGGAGTGAGCCCCAGAGGAGATACCACAAACGACTATTTTTAAAAAAAACTTTGGATAATATACATGCCTTCTCTGTCCTTTAATTGAGAAGCACTTCACGGGTCTGCACTTAATCAAGATGGATACCTCATTAGGACATCTCCCAGGGAACCAGTTTAGCCTAACAACAGCAAATCGCAACACTGCTGCTTAATTGGGACAATTTTTGCAAAGTCTCCACTTAATGGAGATGTATCGGGCCAGTGCCAGGAGTTAAGTGGTGTTAAATGAAATAGGTGCAAAACTCCAACTTCCTGTCTTTTTTTATACAAAGATTGACATCTAAAAATGTAAATAAATAAAGGCTAAATATTTAGGAGTAAGGACTTCAATTTTATTTTTTGATTGCATACAGTACTGTAAAGAAATATGGGTTTCTCAGGTGTGTACTTATTCCTACCTCCAGCTACAGCCTTGAAGAGCAGAAGCTTTTCTCCTGTTGTGCTCAGACAGCACATAGCACCTCTGGGTCCAGATCTATGATGGAAGATCCTGGTTTTGCCTATCATAATCAAGATAAATTGTCAGCTTCTCCTTAGCCTTCCTGTAAAGGCATCTGTATAACTGTAAGAGCAGGTCTGTATGGGAGCCCATGCCTTAACCCTGGAGCCCTGTAAATGGAAGCCAAGGTCTCCAGTGGAGCATCCCAGACATACAATCACATGTGGTGATTTCTATGGTCCTGCCGTCCAAGGACCTTAGTGTCCTTGTTTAGGGATCAGAAATGTAAGTCTTCCAGCTAAATGACACAGAGGACCTACTAAACAATACATTTGTGCCCACGATGGGAAGCTTTCCCCTGTTTCCATGAAGTCAGGTCTGTCCTGCTAACACAATGTTGCACAATTTCCCTTGAAAGGTTCAGCGCCAAGTGCATGCCACCAGTGTGGTGGGATGTCGGGGCTGGTGGCTGAGACCCTTGCTGTAGACTCTGGGCACCCCTGGTTTTGGCAAGACCCATGACAGAGGGTCCAACATCCCGGCTTACTTGCCCTTGCCTCTTTCCTGGGAACTGCTCCCACGAGGGTCAGGGTCCTCCTTCTCTCGCGTTCCCTCCCTGCACATCGAGGGCTGCAATCTTGCTCTCTTTGCCGTTTTCCTTTGGAAATGAGGCTGCTGGGCAGCGCTGTGCTGTTCGGTACAGGGGGAGCTTCTGGGCAAAGGCTGCTGACAAACACAGTAATCACACTAACGACTGGTACTTCCCAAAATCACTCAGGGCGGTAGCAGCCACTGAGCAGGCTGGGAACAGACACCCAGAGCATCTTCCAGAACATAAAACCAAGCTCACTTCAAAATACCTTTTCCCATGATGTCTTAGATCCCCTTAGATATTTCTGAGTGTTAACGTTAACTGATGAACAACGCTGAGAGGCATCAAAGCGGGTTTTTTTTTACTCCCCTCATCATTAAGAAAAGCTGTTTTACAGGTAGCTGAGCAATTTGAAGGAAATAAAAGGTGTGTCAAAATTGTCTGTTCAAGACATTGACTCAGTAACCTGTAAAAGATTTCAGTTAAATACATTTCCTCGGGACTCCTACAGTCTTTGACTGAAAGTGTTTTGTACATAAACAAACAACAACGCTCCTTCCATCTATTAAAACCCCCCAGTCACTTTAATACATCACAGCGTAACCATTTAGCTCAGTCATTTTTCATTGTTTGACCTCACTTTTAATTAGAGACTAAATTATTAATGCCATTTGATAGGAGACAAACTGCTTGGGAGTGCTGCTGTTCTCTAGGCCAGCTCTCAGGAACTACACACTCAGATTTTGTACGTTTCAAATAAAACACAAGTGGCCAGAGGAAAAACAATTTACATTTACAGCTCCTACAAACCCAGCATCCATCAAGAGTTTGGTGCTTAAAAAAAAAAAGAAAATCTCCCGTGGTGTTAACAGTAGACTTTTAAAAATCAGCAAGAAAATATAAAGTTCCCCCAGAGAGAAACTCCCTGGAGATTTTTTTGAGAAGTTCACGAGCTCTGGAAAAGTAGTTGCTGGTTCCTGTAATCACAACACCCAGGATCGTTTAAAGAAGTTAGCGGTGTGTTTTCCCTGGCATGGCTTTGATGTAGAGGTTCCTAAGGCAGGAAGATGAGCCCGCAGAAATAGGAAAGCTGAAGGTGATTTAAAGCCAGAGAGCGAGAGGGCATGGCTGCAATGGAGACTCAGCGTCTGAGCCAGCTTAGCTGACACCAACAAGCCCCGAATCGTTCCCAAGCGAGCAAGGTCAGTGCGTAATGTGCCCATCACCGGGGCGTTTGATCCCTTGTAAGCACTGACCTGGTTCCTCCACTCCTGGTGCTTTCTTTCTGAGGGCAAGGAGCACTGTTAAACAGCAATTTCTCTAATGCCAGGGCAAACACGATGTCCTGCTCGTAGAGAGAAAGACCTGGTGTGAGATCCTCCTCGGTAAAAGACCAGGCTCACAGTCACCGTCATGAAGGACAGGACAAATCTGGGATTCTTGGGACTACTGTAGGGACTGGACTTGGTCTCCCTTCCTAGTAAAGAGCCTGAGCCCATGCTCTCTCCCCGCTGTTAAAGCCAAACCTGGGTGAACCCCTATAAAAACCCTTTGAACTGCAGCATCAGATAGAGATATCAATCCCCATCTGCGGGTGCCTGATGAATCCACCCCAGGGGTGTGTTTAGCCATCATCTCTTTATTTGGGGATTTTAGCATTTCCCAAGACTGAACCATCTTTGGCCCTCAGTGGCAGCCCAGGCACTGGGGCTCAGGACCGCGCAGAGCAGCCTCCCAGCCCCACCGGCAGCGGGAGCCCCGGGGGCATCTGCCCTTTCGAGGACATTTAGGAGCCGACAGCATGGGGCTGCTGGGAGCTGGCGAGGGGGTCACACTGCAATAAGGTGTTAGAAAAACCATACCAAAACCTTGTAAAAACTGCAACTCTGCAAGCTAGATAAGGAACTGGGGACGCATTGAGGGAACAATTTCTCCTGCAACGTTCATCGTCAGCGAGATCCCTTGCTGTGTTAGACAACTGTTTAGCTGTTTTCCGCACCACTGTAGTAGTATCAAACGAGAGTGTAAGTTTTCTGTACTGCTGCTAACAAGCAAAGCCATCAGTACTTCCCACACCCAGCTCCCTTTGCCACCTTCGGGTGCTCTGACTTAGACCCAGCCCTCTCGTGGTTCCCCCCTGCTGCTGCTGGGGGGTGCAAGGCCTGCACCCCCTCATATAACGAGGGAGAGAGATGCTCCTCAGCTGTTACATGGCGTTTGCTGTCTTTACCAAAGGCACAATGCAAATAATAATAATGTTTCTGCTTCTTTGATGAAGCAGAAAACATGACCTCCATGTTGTTGTTTAAAAACAACAAGAAATCAGTTTTTCAGCCAGACTGGCCTTTCTGCAAAGGATGATGCCTACCAAGCCCATTTATTTGGACTCATAACTTTTCCCTGGCACAGATTTAAAGATTTTTGTGTCCTGCCCTTCCACTTAAGGTTTTAGGTTCTAGGTTCTATGCCATCCAACCCCAGTCTAAAAAAATTCACTGAGTTAGAATTTAGCCTGCAATGCTCTTGCTGTCAAGTCAGAATGTGCTTTTATTTCTCAGACATGAGTCTTTCTTTGTTTTAGTAGATTTCCAGGAGTTATTTTCACTTACTTCTAAGAAACAGAAAAATTGATCCTTCTTCTCCCCCCTACCCTAAAAATGATATAATCTCCCCTGTATGTTTTCAGTGTAAAATAACCAAGTGCATATGAGGACTAATGGCCCTAAAGGAGCTGGCTAGATCCACTCACTCAATAATCCATGCTTTCAAAGGCCTGATTTCACAGTTACAGAGACACCCCTGAGCAGTTTTGCTGCGAGAGCAAGCGCTCGTAGCATCTCCTCTTCTCTCGATATGCTTCAGCAGCTCCCGCTAATGTCAGTGGGGACCCCCATGTACAGCTCCAAGAAAATTAGACAGCATTGGACCACATCCTGCCCTCGGGTGCACATCCACAGCTTCCAGTGGAGGTAATGAGACCCTCACAGCATCCTGACGGATGGAAGATGGTTGGGAGGGTGGAGGTGCTCCTGGACCCAGCACGTCCAACTCACCCTGAGCTCCGTCTGCGGACAGGGCGATGCATCCATGCAAGATGCTGCCATGTGGGAGGGACCCCAGGGATGAGAGCCCTTTCCTCTTCACCAGTGCTCGTCCTAATGCCAGGAGGGAGAACTTCAGGACAGAGGCTCGTAGCATAAAGCGTCCAGAGTCCTTGAATGAACCCCCCATTCACATTCATTTCTAATCTGCTGATGCCCTACGTCCAGTAGTCAGTATTTTAAATTCTTATTAAATGTCTTTGGGGGGATTATAATTTGTATGCCTGATTATACAACGGATATACCTATCTATCTTGTGGTATCACAAATAGCCATACCATAATGATGATTGAAATATATAATCTCCCCAAAGATGGTCAGAACAATTTAAACTTCCCTCTGCTTAATTAAGAGAGTTAGGAGATTAGGTACACAATTTAAATGGAGAGGAAGGTTTGGTTTATGTTTTTAAAACCCGATGGAGGCACAGAGAACTGGCGAGGAAGAACTTAGACCGCTTTGTCCACCCTTACACTGTCTGATCTCAGACAGACCTGCCTGCCTTTCTGCCTGCCTGGTACTGGGAGCTTTTTCTCCTTCGGTGAGGATAGGAGAGCTCTTTTCCTCCCTATTTCCACCTTCCAACATCTCCAGTGACTTACCAGTGTCTCCTGGGTAAACCACCTCAGCACCCAGCCTGATGCTATGATGAAGGTGCTGTGGCTTTTGTGGCCGCATCCTTGTGACCACAGAGCGCTCCTGGTTCATATTGCTGAGATACCCAGGGCTCCGCATGGCCGTACCAACCCGCCGTGTCCTGCTGCCTCCAGCCCCTCTTCCTAGCATGGACTGACAATGGCTTCATCACCTCTGTGTGGCCGCGGGGAATGAGATCTCTTTGGGTGAGCTCCAGGCGAAACGGGGCCCCTGAGCATTTCAGAAGAGGGTTAAAAAAAAACAAGCTGAACTCTCCCAAGTTTCCCTTCCTTCAGCAGATCTTGGACCTGCCAATACCGCGCCGAGCAGAAGTGATCGGTTTGTCTTCTTCACACTGACAATAAATCCAATCCCACCTTGGATGGGTAAATAGAATCGATTGAGTCCCTGCAGCACCGTCCTCCCCTCGGCTCGGCTCCAGCCCCCTCTCCCTCATCAGCCATGCTAACAGGGAAAACCAGGCGGATTTCACTCCCCGCATTTACCTGCTGATTGCAGAGCCATCTTTGTCATTAGGGGTAAATTAATCAAGAGAGGTGAACGTTTTCGACAAGCCGCACTGTTTACATCGAAAAAAACAGAAACAAAATTAGTGCAATACAGGGAGAGCCAGACACTTGCTGGGCAGAGTGAAAAAGAAGACAAACCTTCGGAAAGCAAAATCACTTACGTGTTATTGCTGACTCCGAGCACAACTTGGGAAGAGAGATCCCTGAGCAGGCAGGGAGCTCCGCGGGGTGCCGGGGCTGCCCTGGACAGGACTCCCTGCACTCCTTCCCCACGGTCCCTGCTGCCAGGACCCCCTGCCTGGGAAAGCCAGGGCTCCTGCGCACCACACGCACAAGCACCGGGGTTGCTTTGACATCCTGGCGCTCACCCCTCTCCTCTGAACACAGATGCCAGGCTGGGCTGTCCCCAGTCCCTTCATGTACTTTGGTCACCCTTAGGAAGGATCCCTCGCTCCAGACCTAGCCAAACCCTTTGGTATGGGAAAAAGGAGTGGAGAAGTTTGCAGCCATCCATAACTCTCGCTGGGTCTGACCAGATGCAGCTGAACCATCGTCTAGTTAAGAGGAAAAGATCAACCTGGATTTAAGAGGCAGCAGGGCCTCCATAACTCTTCCTTAGAGCACAGCCGGGCTGAATTTATGCTCTGCAGCGTGGCGGCAGGGAGCAGATACAACTCGTAGAGATGGCGCTGCCCCTTCTGGGGTGGAGGCTCTCGCCCCAGCCCCTTACAGGAAAGTTTCAGGCCCCATCTGAACTCCGGGGTGGGGAGTCCCGAGATGTTGCATGCGGCTCCTGGCTCAGATCTGTGGCGCCTGTAGCAGGGAAGATTTTCCTTTTCCTTTCTTCTTCTTTTTGTCTTTGAAATCTTGTCAGTATATCAACACACTTGATAAGGGCAGTGTTGTAGTTACACTTCTTTAATTAAGTGAATAATTAAAAAGAAGTTGATCATCAATTAGTTAATTAAATAATTAATCCATTTTACTTTCATACCCTTTTTTGTTAATCACTGTGGCTTCGGTAATGAGCCTCCTATGGGTTGCTAAGCAACTGCCTCCTCATTTAAACAATCAGCAGCTGCCGCCCGTCAGCGCCGGTGTGAAGAGATGCGGTGGGGCTGCTGGGGCCGCCCCCGGGCCCGGCTGGGGGGCACGGACCCTCCGGGGATCGTGGGTTCGATCCCCGCCTCCTGCATGTTCCCTCCAACCCCGCTTCTGCCTCGGGAACCGGCGGAGAAAGTATGAATTCCCCTCAAAAGCCGCAGGAAAACCAACGTCCGTGCGCTCCGCCGGTGCCCAGGCCGCAAGGCCGTGCGCGCCGCGGTGAGGAAGACTGCTGCCGGGTAGCAGGGAGGAAGGCAGGGGATGTGGTGCCTTCCTCCCGGCGAGGACCATCCTCATCCCCGACAGGCGCCCGCAGAGAAGGCTCGGCTTCCCCGGCCGACACCCTGGGCCCTCCCGGGAGGCACATCCACCCCTCACCCCTCAGTCACCCCCTGCCTCAGTTTCCCCGAGGGAGCGCTGCCCCGACGGTCCCCGCCCCAGCGCCGGGCCGGGGGGAGCCGGGCTGGCTCCCCCGCCGCAGACAGCAGCTCCCCTTCCCTTCTCTCTCCCTCTTTATTCTCCCGAGTTCTTCTATTTTTTTTTCTTTTCCTCCTCTGTTGCCAATTGTTTCTCTGCCCCGGGGCCAACCTGTAAATGAGATGTTACATCTGCACCGAGCTAAGTAAACACTTTATAAATGAATAAATAAGTGAATAAATAACGAAATAGTAATATCTGCGCCGAGCGGATCCAGGCGCGGCGGCTCGGCCGGGGGACGCGGGGCGGCGGGGAGCCGGATCGGGGAGGGGGGGTGCTAGGAGAGACCCCCCCCACCCCCCCGCACCCACAGCCCCATAACCGCTGCACCCAGCCGCTTCCCGGGGGGGTCTGGGCCGGCTTTCCCAGAGCGTCCCCCCGGCAGCGCAATACCCCTGTCCCGTCCTTCCCCCACGGATCCCCCCGGGGGGCCGGGGCTCGGCATCTCCCCCCGGGGCTCCCGGCCGCACCGCCCGGGCCGGGCCGGCTCCCTCCCGGGCTGAACTTTGTAATTATAATGGATAACGAGAACAAATGCAAGAAGCACTCATTGAGTAACTGATATCAATTATGGAAGCAGGCTTTTGAGCCTGGAATAAATGATAGGGGAATTGGCCTGAGAGGGAGTGGGAACAGACATGTTATTATTTACGCCAGATTAAGAAAAGTATCCAATTTGCTGGCCATCTCCTTCCGCTGGGAATCGGCATCAATTTTATTATTGTTCCTGAGATTTTAATATTCTCTAAATGAATTACGATCGAGCTAGGTAGTTAGTCAATAGTTTAATGCAATTAATTAACTTCCCATCGCTTGGTTATCTCTGCCCGGGCCCCCTTTCCCCGGCCGGCCCCACTGCCGGGCAGCAGTTTGTTTGCGGTAAATAACGGGTGCGGGCTCCGCTCCGAGCCGGGCTCCGCGTGTCCGTGTCTCTGTGTGTGTGTGTTGACTCTTCGGTGTCTAGATTTTTTTTTTCCACTGTTCCGTGCATTGTACGACATAACTAGAACTGAAGCAGTACATTTCTTCAAACAATGCCTCCCCGATTCCATTTGTAATGGAATTGGAGGGAGAAAATGTAATTGTGTGTTAAACATGAGGCAGCCATACATGAAGATAAGCGGGGTTGAGTGACTGGATATGGAAATCCAGCGCGGGGATAGATACTGGAGGTCTGTTTTGGAGTTAAACGGCTCATAAAGAAGAGGAGGGTGGCGTTTATTTATTTATTTGCCCGAACATCTATAGGGCTGCGCATGTGGCCCTGTGTTTTAGAGGGGGAGAAATGCGAGGGGAAAGGGTGCGATCGCTCGCTTTGTGGGGGGCTGGTGGTGGGGTGGTCGCTGCTGAGGGAAGGGGGAAGGGGAAAGGGAGAGCACCCAGCCCGTGGGCCGGTGCTGCCTGCCCGGGGACCCCCTGCCCGGCCTCCTCACGCCCCCTGGGGCAGGTATCCCTTGGAGCCGACCCCTTTGGAGCAACTTCTGCGGCTCAGGTCAGGACAGGGGTGACCGAGGTTCCCCTCCCGGTTTGAGGGATCACGTCGGAGCGGAGGCCCCGACCCGTGGGTGCGCAAAGGGGGTGCACACAGGAGACCCGGGGGTGCACACAGGGAACCTGGGGATGCGCACAGTGGGCAGGATCCTCTTCCCCGCAGAGGGCTGCAGGCGAGGCCGCCCCGGAGTCCCGCAGGGTGCCCAGCCCCGTCCCCCCCCGGGCGCCCCGTCCCGTCCCGCCCCCGGCCGGGCTGGCGGAGCCGTTCCCGGGGGAGGCCGGCGGCCGGGGCCGCCCCTTCCCCGCCGCACATCTGGGAACATCGTTAGGGCCGCCCCGCTCAGGAAGTTTTTCACACTTCACGTCTCATTAATCGCAGGTCTCGGATTCCTTGGGAAAGGGAGACAGGCGGGAGGGCCGCCGCGACCGCCGGCCCGGGGGGGCCCGCAGCTGCTGGGAGAGGCCCAGGGCCCCCGGGGGGGCCCACACCCTCCCACCCCCCTCGAGGCCGGGCTCCTCCGTGCGTGGAGCCGCGGGGTGACGGCCCTGCCCCGGCCGTCGAGGGAGGCCGAGGGGGGATGTGGGGCAGGGAGGGAGCGCAGACACGGCGGAGGGGACCCCCGGACTAGCTGCAAGCATCCCTCCTCCCAAACCGCCCCGACGTGGCTCAGCCCCTGGTGCAAAAGGCCCTGGGCTGCCCCGTCCTCCCCTTCTCCTCCGGACCCCGCAGGGACGGCCTGAGGGTCCGCAGGGGCCGGGGGCTGCCAGCTGAAATCACAGTCCCTTCTCTTCCCATGGGCTCGACGGCCCAGCCTCTATGGGATACGGCCTTCTGGGGAGGGCGGAGGACCACCATCACCACCCCCCCAGCATCTTAAATGTTTAAAAAGGGTTTATTCTGTACTTACAGTGAGCGAAATTAAAAAGAAACAGTAAAATATTTGAAAATGAAGTGCATTATGTTTAATAAATTTAAAATGAACAAAGGCTGCTATATTGCCAGCAATATCATTTCTTGCCCAGGGGCATTAATAAAGACTGAAAGGTTTGGAAAAAACAATATTTTCTATTAAAATTCTACGGTGCGTTTCAATATTAAAAGGATAGGTGATGAATTTTCAGTGTTACTCAGACGGGGTCAGCGACTAATTTCATTTCTTTCTGGTCAGCATTCTGTCGATAATTAATCAAAAGCAGAGTTTCTTAATGAAACACTTTTCATAAGGTGATAATTAGCAGGAAAGACGCGGAGTGCAGACAGTCACTGGTAGCTGTCTAATAACCAGAATGAAATCAGGGCTGGGACCAGGGAGTTAAGCAAGAGCTCAAAAAAATAATTAAAAAAATACAAATATAAAGGGAGAAGAGGAGGAAAAGGGGTGGGGGAGCCGCCTTGTGCAAAGTCCCGAGAGAGGGCCGTCGTTTTCAGCCCGCTGCCGATCGCTTTTAACACCCGAGTTGGTGTAATTTTGTCTCTCGCCCCCCTCCTCCTTCCCCCAAGTTGGGGGGCTCAGACCGAAGGTTCCTTCCCCCACCTCGCCCCATGCATTGATCTTCAAGGGAGAAATCAGTGCAGAAGACACAGTCCCTACCCGGGCCTTTCCCCACCTCACCCCGCAAAAACGCGTGGAAAGAGTAAATGAAGTTAATGAAGAAAATTAGCAGCGATTAGTGAAAGCACCGGGGTCCGGGAGAGCTGGTGCTCCGGCCAGGAAAGTGTCTGGGAACAATTGCAAAGATACCCCGCGCATAAACAAAAGAAATTAGCCCCTGGAATGATATTAAACAGTATAAAATTAACCGAAAGTTGTAATAAGTGAGGGATTAAAAAGGACCTGGCATTAATTCGTGGGTCTGAAGAGAGCCCAGCAGAAGGGTGAGAGAGGTGTGTCGAGCGTTTAATTAATATTTGGCTGGAGCACACCTTATTCATAATATTCATTGATGTGATTACTCCACAAACAGACAGGGATAATTTGTTTAGATAGATAAAAATAACCTTCAGGTGAGGTTTGAAATACAAAACCAATCTATCCCTTGCATCTAGTCTGGCACTTAAACGGCAAACCTTTCAATGGGCTTTTTTTCTCATATTAATATTTTTTTTTAATCCGAACTTGAATGACAGGTACCGCTTTCCTACGACGCCGGGCTTTTTATTATGAAATTCTCCTGAAATGCTGTAAACTTTCAGATAAAGCTGAGAGGCAGGAGGCAGTTGAGTAGATGAGATTATTGATAGTTATTGAAAGTATCCAAATAGGATTTAGAAATCGGGCTCCTGCGCCTTTAATAGAATTCCAGATAATCTTTTATCACAACAAGACACCCATAGAATTATTTAAACAGATTGGACTATTCCAGCAGCAAATTTCAATTATTCTAATGCTTTAATAAATGTGTTGTGTGTGTATTAAATTCAAGCTTCTTAATCCAAATTTTACGATTTAACTGCTCTGATTTTTCATTACAGCTACACCCACATACAGCAATTTACTTTTTTTTTTTCCTTAGGAAACTGATGCCTTATCGAATCGGGCCCGCAAATAAAACACAAAATAAAGTCTGACTTAAAAGTGAGTTCTGGACGCCCTCAGATAGATAAATAAATAGGAGGCTCCGTAAGCTCCTGCGAGGAAGGTGGGAGCTCAGGTAGGAAACATGATGGGGAGAAGAAGAAGGAAAAAAGAATGAGAAAAAAAAAAATCAAAACGCAGGAAAATTAAGAGCAGCGGATTGAATTGATGGGATCTGGGGGCTTTGTAGCTGGAACCTTTTGTTTCAATATTTATTTCCTCGGAGGTTAATACCTTTTTTTCTTTTTAAACGTAACAGCAGGTGAGAGGGAAAAGCGTGGCCTTCAAAATCTGTCAGCATCAAACCAACTAAAGGAGCAGGATTATCAAACAGTGGGAGAGAAACAATATTTTAAATTATCATTAAATTACGGATACAAGCTCTTGAAAGGAGGAGGGCACAAAACGGATCAGCGCCTTCCCCTGCACGCACACACACACGGGTGTGTTCACAAGCGTTCCTCTTTCTTTCCATAAAGGAAAAAAAATATAATAAATAGTGAGGGGCGTCCTCTGTTGAAAGGGGAAAGAGTTAACAGGTTTTTAAATATTAGAAGTCCCGGCTAACGAGGCAACCGCGGCCTCTGTAGTCCCGCCGAGCTCAGAGCTGGGGACAGGCGGCTGCGGGGTCCCCCCTGCCCGGACCCCCCCGGGGCTCCCCTCGACGGGGCCGCCCTCCCCGCTCGGGAATTTCCTGGCTCTGGGATGGAGCCGGCGGCATACGCAGATGCGGCGCTGATTAATTGTTTTCCATCATCTTCTTTTGCCATCCTCGCCCGTCCCCAAACCCGGGGTGTCCAGCTTTGCCTGAGGGCTTGGGAGTCACGGCCTCGGCGCGGGGGTGGCTGTCCCTGCCCTTGGACACCCCCCTACACCGGGGCTG